>NW_021703780.1:14810418-15213478 GCF_005190385.1 Monodon monoceros
CGCCGCGCCCGCGCCCCGCGGCTCGGGGAGGCTCGGCCCGGCGGCGCGCGGCGCCCAGCGGAACCCGGAGGGGACGGCGAGCGGCGCGGCGCTGGGGGCCGCTGCAGTCCGGGGCGGGGCGCCCGGTTTCTCCGGGCCCGGCCTGCACCAGCGCCGGCGGGGACCCCGCGGGTACCGCCTTGAACTCGAGTCACCTTGTGGGGCCGCTGTCACCGCAGCCCCAGAGCTCTTGGGCGTGCCGGGTGGGCAGGCCTTACCCACGGAATGAAATACGCCTCAACCGAAATGCCGGCACGCCGCCCCCTCCGCCCGCCCGGCACCGCACGGAGCGCGCAGCTGCATTTTCAGATGCGTGTGGTGAACCGAGGCTGGAAATCAGTCTGTGCCTCTGCCACCGAAAGAGTGTGTGTTTGCAAAGACTGCTCTCGCTTCCTTCCCCTGCCCTTGCACTTTTCTTGCGGGAGAGCTGTCAAGTGGGCTGGAGGGTCATTCACTCTTACATAAGAATTTAACAGCCATGGATTCCGTCGTCCTGCCATAGGCCCACCTCGCTGCCAGGGCGGAACCGGGGGATCTGATTTCTTCCGTGCGGTTCAACAAGTGCTTCTTGGGCGCTTACTGGGAGCCGGGCATGTTGAAGCGTACCCAAGTCTAAAATCCCGAGTTTAGATCTGGGGAAATCTTTCCAATTTGCTTAAGTGTAGAAATTCA
Source organism: Monodon monoceros (assembly GCF_005190385.1). Classification (NCBI taxonomy): domain Eukaryota; kingdom Metazoa; phylum Chordata; class Mammalia; order Artiodactyla; family Monodontidae; genus Monodon; species Monodon monoceros. The sequence goes on from NW_021703780.1 coordinate 14,811,130, forward strand.
ATCATTCACAATGTCACTGGAAGTTGTATTGGGGACCAACTGCGTGCAAAGTGCCGTGGAGGACACACAAAAACATGAATAAAGTCATGCATCCTGTGCTACAGACACACACTCTGTGGCGGGAAAAACAGCCCCGAGTCAGGTATGACTAGACTGCTGGCAGGTGCTATGAGGTTTAATTCTGTCTCCAACAGGTGCCAAGTATGGGCTTGACACCATCACCTTCTCTATCATATCATGAAAGCCTTGAATACCTAAGAAATTTCAACTTTATTCCAAAGGCAGTGAGAACTGAATGAAGGCTTTGGTCTTGGAGCCCAGGACTGCCTCTTTGGGGTGTTTTTTTTTGTTTGGTTTGGTTTGTTTTTGGCTTCGCAGCGCACTTGCCCTCGGCAGTGAAAGTGGGGAGTCCTAACCACTGCATCGCCAGGGAATTCCCAGGCCTGACTCTTAAAAGAATATCATCTAGATAAGAGGTGATGATGGCTAGAGCAAAGCCAATGGTAGTGCAGATGGAACGCTAAGAGCAGAGGCAGGACTTACTGTGGAGATAAGAGTGAAAGACTTAGCAACCACTGGGATGTGAGAAATGAGGGTTGCAGCTGACTGGAGAGCGTCTGGGAGGATGATGAGCCATAACACACCATACACAGATAAGAATAGGTTTTAAGGTGAGAGGACCATGATTAATTGGGTGTTGCCCGTTAAATAGTTTCCATTGTTTTTTGTCTTTTTTTTTCCTTTTGGGTTCGCAGGCCTCTCCCTGTTGTGGCCTCTCCCGTTGCGGAGCACAGCCTCCGGACGCGCAGGCTCAGCGACCACGGCTCACGGGTCCAGCCATTACGCCGCATGCGGGATCTTCCCGGACCGGGGCACGAACCTGTGTCCCCTGCATCGGCAGGCGGACTCTCAACCACTGCGCCACCAGGGAAGCCCTCCATTGTTTTTTGTTTTGTTTTTTGGTTTCGCTGGGTCTTAGTTGTGGCAGGTGGACTCCTTAGTTGTGGCGTGCAAACTCTTAGTTGCAGCGTGCACGTGAGATCTAGTTCACTGACCCGGGATCGAACCCCAGCCCCCTGCATTGGGAGTCAGGAGTCTTAAGTACTGTGCCAACAGGGAAGTCCCCTCCTTTTTTTTTCTTTTTTTGCCGAGTGGTCCTTCTGCTTTCACCTTTCCCAACCCTCTCCAACTTTAAAGACCTAGATTAGTCCTCAGCTCTTGTAAGAAGAACTGTTTCTTCTTCAAAACGGTTTTAGCCTTAACTCGTTTGAAATCACATCTTTTTAGGCTGCGAATGTGCCTTTGGGGGCTTCTGGACCCTTCTACAGCCTCCCCCAAAGCGGTCATCCCTCTACTTGGGTATGTTTGCTGGCAGAGTGCTCACTAGTGGATGGCTCTAAACTTCCACAGTTAGAGAAGGGCTCTGTGAAGAATCAAATTTGCCTCCCTGTAAATTCCAACTGTTGATTTTAGTGCTGCCACCTAGAGCTTCCCCACTCCAGGTCAACCTCCTCTTCTACATGACAGCCCTTCAGATACCTGAAGATGGCTCTCACATTCTTGTGAAGACCTCTGCTCAGAAGAAGAATATGCTGTTCTGGTTATATAACACATCATTTCCCCCCCCCCCAAATCAGCAGCTTAAAACAATTTGGGAAGGGCTCATCTGGTTCAATCATGAGATTGCAGTCAGATGGGAGCTGGAATTGGCTGGGGGGGGCGCGGTGCACGGGGACTTGGAACAAGTGGAGCAGGACAGGTGTTTCTCTTTCTCTAGGTACTATATGGTCTTTCTGCATGGGCGGGCTTGAGCTTCCTCGCAGCATGGTGGTTAGGTTCTAAGCATGAGCTTTTTTTTTTTTTTTTTTTTTTTGCGGTACGCGGGCCTCTCAGTGTTGTGGCCTCTCCCGTTGCGGAGCACAGGCTCCGGATGCGCAGGCTCAGCGGCCGTGGCTCACGGGCCCAGACGCTCCGCGGCATGTGGGATCTTCCCAGACCAAGGCACGAACCCGTGTCCCCTGCATCGGCAGGCGGACTCTCAACCACTGTGCCACCAGGGAAGCCCTAAGCATGCGCATTTTAAGAGCACCAATGTAAGCTCTTTCAGCTTTTATGACTTTACCTTAGAAATTCTGTAGTGTCACTTCTGTAGTCTCACTAGCCCTCTCCAATCCCAGGAGAGAACTATAGTCCCCTTATCTCAGTGGGGGAAATGTCACAGTTAATCTTGTAAGATCATGTGAGGTGGGAGATATCTGTCGCAGCCCTTTTTGGAAAATACACTTTGCCACATAATGCATTCTCTCAACTGTCCTGGGTATCCTCCTATAAAAGTATATTATGATAAAGTAAGGCTTAGGAATTAGATGAGCTGTATTTGAATCTTGTCTCATGCGTAGCCTGGAACAAGTTTTGCACTCCCCACTGCACCCCACCCCCCATCTTCAGCTGGTTCATGAGTAAATGGGGAATCTGAACTTCTACCCCACAGGATGTAATAGACACCTTTCTGAGTAAATGCCTAGCATACAATGTTCCACTTTTTCCGAGAACTGCTGTTCCCTCTCCCCCGACACCCCACCCCTTGGCTTCTGAGCCTCAGCTACCATGTTTGTACTACAGAGCCCCACATTCCTGATACAGTTCATTGGACCCCAAGGGCTATTCCTGCCACAAGCTGGATGTATCAGATTCTTCCCACTGGAAATCTGGGCTTGGGTTCATAGGGTTGTGACTGAGGGTGTGACCCTTGGAATCAAACTATCTGGTTTGAATCCTGAACCTTCCCTTTCTGAGCAAGAAAATCTGTATTAACTATTCTGGACATCAGTTTCCTTATTTGTGAAATAGGATGGTGGTGATTGATGATGGAAAAAGTCCCTACTTCATAGGGTTGCTATGAGGATAAAATGAGTTAATACCGGAAACTCTCATCACGGCATTGTAAGTGGAAGCTGGCACCCCCTGAAGTCAACCTGAGGGCTGTGGAGAGGCTGTATTCTTCATGCTCACAGGCAGTCCTGGAACACTGCTCTGAAAAAGAATTAAGAAGCCATTGTGAAGGATACTTAGGGAAGTGAGAACTGTTTGGGTTTGGGTTTTCAGGTTTTTGAAAACCTTCCAGGTTCTGCTTCTAGTCTCTACCAAGGCTGAGCTCCATTCCCGCTCCTAGATTCCACAGTGAGAATAGAATTAACCTGGGAAAAGTGCTAGTGGGACTGAAAAGGCAAGAAGATGCTCATAGAGCAGTAGCAATGGTATTTTGTCAGCTTGGAGAATGTCGATAAATGACGCAAAATACTGCTCACATTGCCCTTCGTCCACGAGTCCCTTTAGAAGGGGAATATATAGAGTTGGACACAGATTATAAACACGATGGAGAATGAAAGGCAGCACAGTGAAAGCATGCGCTCTGGGGTCATGCAACCCGGGTTCAAATTCCAGCTCTGCCACGTGCAAGTGGCAATCCCTCAAAAGTACAAATTACCCACTCAAGTCCACAAAGGGAACCTGTTGTCCTGCCACCGTTGGCTCTTCAGGCTGATTTGCTATGAAGGGATGGGGGGGGGCATCCCCAGGGCCCTTCTATGGAAAGAAGGTCCCAAAGGGTGGGGAGGGGAGCTTGTGGGAACCCCAACTTCAGACATTTGGCAAGCAGAAATACCAGTGGTTATCCATCTAAGAAGGCGCCACAGGCCGTAGACCAGGAATTTTAACTGGATGGACTTCTTAAGAAGAATCTGGACACTTCTAAGGCACCCAGGCTCAGTTTTTTGTTTTGTTTTGTTTTTCTTCTCTCTCTCTACTAAATTCAAGTAAGCAGGAAAAAAAAAAAAGTTAATAAAAGGATGGACGTGCTTTTTCTCCAGCAGCAGCAAGGGGAGTTCCGGGAACCAGACAGACAGTGTGGCATTCTGGAGTCAGTCTGAGGAAAAAGAAGCTCAGGGAAGAACAAAGCAGCTTGTTGAGGTCCCAGGCCTGCTGTGTAGACGTAAAGCCTCATCAGAGAGCTGACCTAGACTGAGAAGATCCTGGTCGTGGGCCTGAGCTATGGACAGGCTGGGAGGGCTTGCCTGACAGCACAGCGCGGCCAGATGTTCTTTTCAACCATCTCTACAATCCCCAAAGTTCAGCTTAAGCAACGAATGCAGCTGCTGCACCCACGAGCCACTAGACACCCACCCCCACCCCCTCCAGCCTGTGCACTTTACACATGTGCTCTTCTTTAGGAAGAGCTGGTTAATAGAGCTTTACTCTAGAAACTGGAAATGCCATGGGTTCTGAAGATCCGACAGACACCTGATCAACAAACATCCCAGAGACTCTGGAATCATCCGATTTCAGCCGGAAGGGGGCTTCCAGGCCGATGTAGAAGCTGCTAATGGCTTAAGTCTACAGAGGATCAAAGAGTAATGATGGCACAGGCAAATACTTAAATAAGAGGCTTTCTATAAATCTACTTTAACAACGGTATCCATCAGCCTAGGCTAAGTTACACCATGGTAACCCAACAACCTTCGAATCTCAGTGGCTTATAAAAACAGGGCTGTATGCCTCACTCATATGACTTGTCCATCACAGCCTGGCTGTGGCTCTGCTCCACTTATTTTCATTTCCACTCCCAGGCCAATGAAACAGCCCTGAGCCAGGACAGTGCCAGTTTTGTGGCAGAAGGAAAGGAAAAGATGGCAGACCACACAATGGCTCTTCAAGCTTTTGCTCAGAAGTGATGCATATCACTTCTCAATTTTCATTGGCCAAAGCAAGTCACATGGTCAAGGCTAGCATTGATGGGGCAGGGGAGTAATTCTCCCCCAAGGTGGGTGTGATGTTGTCATATAATAAGAACTATATACGCATCCAACTTTAAACTTATAAAAAACACACATAAATTAACATCTTCATTCATGCACCTTCTCCTGCATTTTGTATTACTAAACCCAGGAAGGATTCCCAGAATGTTGATTACCAGATAGGAATGTATTTATACCTGGTGAAAAATTGCTTCCCAAACGAAATTTATAAAAAATGTATTGCCATCAATATAAAAGTGTGGCCATTCTAATGCACCTTTTGTGTTATCGTTTTCTATCAAAAATGCAAAATGATTTTTTTAAAAAGAAATATATATTTTGGTGTTCATCGTAGTTCCTGACTCACAGCTCCTAAAACTCTTGTAATTACGTAAGTGATTAGAGCATAGGAGCATCTTTCACTATAATATTTGGTTTTAATCCTTCATTCCTGAAATAGCTCCAGAGCATTAAAGGGGAACCGAGGTGATTTTTGTAAAGATAACCACAGGATGAGGGCTGGTTGCCAGGGAAACTGACCATGTGCTTACAAGGTTGGAACTTAAAGCTCACCTACCCCCACCACCCCTATCTCAGAGGAGGGGAGAGGGGCTGGAGGCTGAATCAAACACGAAGATGGGGTTTGGGAAGCTTCCAGGATTATGAACATATAGAGGCGCTGGGAGCGTAGTGTATCTGTGGAGGGCATGCAAGCTCTGTGCCGCTTCCCACACACCTCCCTTCCACCTGGCTAACTGAGTTGTATCTTTTTATAATCAACAAGTAATCTAGTACGTAACCTGTTTTCCTGAGTTTTGTGAGCTGCTCTCCAAATTATTGAACAGAGGAGGGGGTCATGGGAACATGTAGGATGACCTGGACTTGGTATTGATATCTGAGGTGGGAAGGGAGAGCAGTCTTGTTGGACTGAGCCCTTAACCTGTGGGATCTGAAGCTACGTCCAGGTGGATAGTGTCAGAAATAGTTAAATTTTAGGAAATCCAGTTGGTGTCTCCTGAAAATTGGAGAACTGCTTGGTAAGGGGGAAACCCCCACACATTTGGAGTACAGACGGATTCAGTGAGTAGTGAGTAGATGGAAAACAAAGTGAGTTTTTTCCTTTAAAGAAGGGCTCCAAACCATCTACCACAATAATATTTATATCTCACAATAGCTCACAGTAATGAATATTTATTCAGCATTGCCTACTTCCCAAGCACAGTTTTGTTATTTAATTCTCGCAATAACTCTCTGAGGTACACACTATTATTATTATCCTTCATTATATGATAGGTAAAAAATAAAGAGAAAATTTAGGTAACTTGTTCAAGGTCAAATATCTGGGAAGTGGTGGCCTTGGGATTTCAATGCACATACAAATTGGAACATGCATGTGAGTGATTTTCCTAAGAAGGATAATAGATTTGCCCCGACTCACCTATATTTTTCTGGCACAAAAAAATAAGATAGGCAATATAAATAATAGTCTGTTACTATTATGCTTTACAGTTTAATGCGTTATGCAGCTTCCATAAAAGAGTCATAAGATACTATGGGAGATAGAAAAGTGGGTTATGATGGGGCATTATTAGTAACATTGTTCAGTAATAATGTTCAGTCAGGACAATGCTCTTGTCAATGAACAAGCACTGATACATTTGTTTGAAAAAAAAGCAACAATTTTCTTTTAGTCAAATTAATATCAAGACAGACTGAAGGCAGTGAGAATTCCATGGGAAATTAGCAAACTAATCTTGTCTGGAGTCAGTTAAAGCCATCTGCAATCCATTGGTTTGATTGTTTGTCTCCCTCTTGGATTGTGAACTCCTTAAGGAATTAGAATCTAAGAAGTGATGGGCACTTCAAAGGAACCCAGTAAAAGGTAGATAATTTTATTCTTACTGTTGTTCAAGATGGTAGAAAACTTGCCCTGCTCATCTGATTATGGCTAGCCCATGGCACAGAACCTGACACCCAGTATCTTCTCAGGGGTGTCCATTGAATGAATGAATTGAGTAGTGGGATCTCTGTCCTTTGCAAAATAGCATGGAAGTAAATGCACAGGTTATCGTGATGTTTTTAAATTCTTTTCCCTTCAGAGGCTGTGACACATTCTTGTGAACATTCTCAGCATTGTCAGGTCTTCATTTGTCACCTGGTCCTGGGATTTTCCAGCTGGAAAGGATCTGCGAGATCATTTAACCCAATTACTGCCTTAGAAAAATGGGCACCTGAGACATTAGGTGGTGTGACTGAAGTCACACAGCCGGTCAGTAACAAAGCCAGGAAGATGGGCTTGATTTTTTTTTTTTTCCAGTTCTATTGAGAAATAATTGACATACATCACTGTATAAGTTTAAGGCGTACAGCATGATGGTTTGGTTTACATGTATTGTGAAATGATTATCACAAAAGGTTCTGCGAATATCCATCTTCTCATATAAATACAATCTTAAAAAAATAAAGAAGAAAAGGAAACAAAATTTTCTTTTTGTGATGAGAACTCCTGGGATCTACTCTCTTAACAACTTACCTATATAGCATACAGCAGTGTTAGCTATAGTCATCATGTTATACATCATTTTGCATCCCTAGTGCTGATTCATCTTATAACTGAAAGTTTGGATGTTTTGACCACCATCCTCCAGTTCCCGCTCCCCCCACCCCCACCTCTGGTAGCCACAAGTCTGATTTATTTTTCTATGAGTTTGTTGTGGTTTTCAATACAGTTATTTATTTATTTATTTATTTTTGGCTGCATTGGGTCTTCTTTGCTACACGAGGTCTTTCTCTAGTTGCGGGAAGTGGGGGCTACTCTTCATTGCGGTGTGCAGGCTTCTCATTGCGGTGGCTTCTCTTGTTGTGGAGCATGGGCTCTAGGCACACGGGCTCCAGTAGTTGTGGCTTGTGGGCTCTAGAGCGCAGGCTCAGTAGTTGTGGCGCACGGGCTTAGTTGCTCCGTGGCATGTGGGATCTTCCCAGACCAGGGATCAATCCCATTTCCCCTGCATTGGCAGGTGGATTCTTAACCACTGCACCAACAGGGAAGTCCCTGTTGTTGTTTTTTGGTTTTGTTTCTGTTTTTTAAATCCCACATATAAGTGAGATCATACACTATTTGTTTTTCTCTGAGTTATTTCACAGGATAATGCCTTCAATGTCTATCCATGTTGTCACAAATGGAAGGATTTCCTCATTTTTTATGGCTAAGTAATATTCCATTGTGTGTATATATATATATATATATATATATATATATATATATATATACTACAACTTCTCTATTCATTCATCCATTGATGGACACTTAGGTTATTTCCACATCTTGGCTATTATAAATAATGCTGCTAAGAATATAGGGGTGCAAATGTCTTTCCAGTTTAGTGTTTTAGTTACCTTTGGTTATACTCCCAGAAGTGGAATTGCTGGATCACATGATAGCCCTATTTTCAATTTTTTGAGGATTCTCCATACTGTTTTCCATAATGGTTGCACCAATTTACAATCCCAGCAACAGTGCCCAAGGGCTCCCTTTTCTCCACATCCACATCAGCAGTTTTTCTCTCGTCTTGCTTTGATGATGGCCATTCCAACAGGTGTGAAGTGATATCACATTGTGGTTTTAACTTGCATTTCCTTAATGACTAGTGATATTGAGCATCTTTTCATGTGCCTGTTGGCCTTTCTTATATCTTTGGAGAAATAGCAATGTAGCTTCTTTGCCTGTTTTTAAATTGTGTTATTTGGTTTTTTGCTATTGAGTTATATGAGTTCTTTCTATGTTTTGGATATTAACCCCTTATCAAATATGATTTGCAAATATTTTTTCCCATTCCATAGGTTGTCTTTTCAGTTTGTTCATAAACAGCTTAAGGTCATTTGTAGTTAAGTCTAGAGGTAAAATGCGTGAATCTGCTGGGTAATACTGGTTGGTACAAAACCAAAATATAAGTGAAAATAAACTAGTCTGCTTGCTCTCGTGAAAGTGATGGCAATTCCAAGAGATGAGACCCCAGAGTGCTAAGATGTCATCACTGGAATGTGTGAACTTGTTTTGAAGGGGACTGTCCACCCCATCTCCACGCACTCCCTAACACCTTTCAGGATGTTAACCCTTGGCCAGGCCACAGGTTTTCCATTCAAAACTCCTTTTCTGTGAAGCTGCAGGCCTGGAGAGTCTAAGGTCTTACTTGACCTCAACTCCAGACGTTGTTTCAAGCCTCTGCCTGGCGCTCTGCCCACGCCTTTTAACTTGATGCTTTGTAGACTTTCATCAACCCAGGTTCCTCCTCCGAACCACAGAACACAGAAAATGATTCCAGTGACTCTTTAATCATTTCTCCCAAGGTTAGCACAGAACTAGCCCTGCTCTAGATGCCTGGGAGAAAAGTTAATTCAGTACACACAATGGATGCCTTGGGGCATTGGGCTTAATTCCCTTGCCGAACCCAGTGAAGAAACGGTTCCTATTGGCTTTCCCTGTAATTCCCGTAATGTGTCAGACTCCAGTGTCTTTGCCTTACGCCACCAAAGATACTAATTCACCCTGTCCCCAGCCCCAACTCCCCCAAACCCCTGCCTCCTTGGGATGTTCAGTAAAGATGATGCTCTTGGCAATGAACAAGCACTGATATATTTGTTTAAAAAAAAAACAAAACAGTTTTCTTTTAGTCATGTTAATATCAAGACAGACAACTAGTTGTTAGCTATGCAATTCTAGACAATTTAGTTACATTCTCTGAACAATTATTACTTCAATTGATTAAGATAGATGTAATATGCCCTTTGTAGAGGACTGAGTAACTTGTGTTATAATCCATTTAAAACACTTAGCATTGTGCCTAATACATAGTAAATATTAAAACATAAAGTATTAGTAGTGATTTAAAATAATAAAATAATATTTATTATAATAGTAATTATTTAAGATACGTATTATAAATTCAATAATTCATGTACACTGAAACCAATAATATGGGAAAACAGATCAGAATAGAAATGCAAGAAACAGAGTCAAATATAAACTAAAATATAATATGTATAATAAGGGGGTTTTATAAATCAATAAAAAATAATTGTTCTAGAATTGTGACAATTATATATTTGAGCAAATTAATACAAGTTTTTCATATTAAAAAAAAAGACAGATGAGTGAAAATTCCATGGGAAAGTCCCAAACTAATCTTGTTTGGAGTCAATTAAAGGCAGCTGTAAATGAAGTAATATTTCCCTCCCTGTGGAAGTGAAAAAACCCTTTTTCCTTCACTGAAAGATTCAGAATATGTGTCTGCTCCTTTGACTATAATTTCTAACCTCCTAGGGCCTCTTAAACACTTCTATAAATCTTTGCTGGCAGGGATTGTAGTTGTCTCCAGAAGGTTTTTAAGATGGAAAGAAAAGAAAAACCTGCAAAATCTTTCTCCAGGGAAGGTGCTTTCATGGGAGCTAGGAGGACTTCAGGTTTCCATACGAAGCCCTTGCTGAGGGATGGTTTATTCCCTACTCCCTTGCTCTGCTTTCCAGGTAGCACTGCTGGTACAGCTTTGTAATTTTAGAAAGCATTTCCTAAAGACTTTGCCAAAATTCTGAGACAAATGGAAGAAATATGGCTCTAAAAATGACTGTTCCCTTTTGAATAAGAAAACCCCACATTTCTGTGGAGGAACTAATGCACTGTAGTGGCCGTGGACAGATGTGTTTCCAAAAATAGATCGTAAGGCAACACTTGTAAGGCTGTTGAGACCCTCGCTGGTTATGTGAATGCTTTCTCCACAAGAGCTCAGTGAAGTTCAAGCATCTATTGACCTTGAAAAGGCTCTGGATACATATGTATTTATTGCCTCCACAGTCTATGAAATCATTATTATAAAAGGTCAAGTATCTTCATATGTTTGACAAAGGGAGAAAGGAGTGATAATAAATTTTCCTGTAAAAGCCTTTAAAACAAAACAACCAAATCCAGTGTATGGAGCATTTGATCCTGATTCAAACAAATCAACTATGAACAGATATTTTGGGGCCAGTCAGTGAAATTTCAATATGGATTGGTTATTAGAAGATAATTAAGTAAAATGTGCTTAAAATTGTTACTTTTGTGAAGTGATAATAGTATTTTGGTTATGTAATTAACATCATTTTTTAAAAAGATGTATGCTGAACTAGTTAAAGGCAAATATCATGATGTCTGGGATCTGCTTTAAATATTTTATCAAATATGTATCACAGATGATACAGAAGTGGCTTCACGTCAGTTAATATAAGTGCTTGTTATGTTGGGGTTTATTATAATATTCTCTTGATTTATAATGTTTAAGAATATTTCATAATAAAGTAGTCTAAAAATAAATACAAATAAAAAATTTCTAAAGAAAGGCTCTAATATTAGAAACAGGTAATTTCTCACAAAACAAGTAGATGCATTTTGCAAATGGAGATAATAATGAACATAAAATAGGTCATTTGCAAACCTAGTGCAAAGCAAATTAGGTTTTTTAATGAACTTTGTCAATAATTCATGATCAGACACAATGATGGTATTGAACACAGGAGCATGACCATGATAAAGAAATCAGAAGGTTAAAATAATACAAAATGTTTCACAATAACCCCTGACCATCTGTCTTAAACAGTTACCTTTCTCCAGGCACCTTCTGTCCTCTTACCCTGGGATGTGCCGCCTTATTCCTGGGTACCTGAGACCCCTGACCTGGGTGCTCTGCTTTAAAGGATGGCCCTGCTCCAGCCATGCCCATTCTCATAGGGTAAGAAGTCCACAGGGCCAAGGGGATGTGACCACTGAGCCCACACCTTTGAATTAGGGTTCAACCTGAGAAGCAGAATGACTAAGGGATGTACATAGCTACACATACACACACACACACACACGCACACACATTTGTGGGGAGGGTTGCAGGGAGAGAGAGTTGTTGTAGGGCTTTGACCTTGCACAGTAATGGGAGTGATTAAGCAGCCTCTGTAAGGCTGTTGTCATCATGTCTGATGCTGTTGCTTGAAGTCCACAGGGCAGGCAGTGAGAAGGGAAGATGGACATAAGTGGGAAGATCAAGGGCAAACTGGAGCCCAGGAGCCCCATGAAGATAGACTGAAACCCATGTCAGTTCTTGTTGACTCTGACCTTAATGGTATGGGTGTCCTGCAAAAGCCAGGGCCCCTGTCACGGAGCTAAACACACACATGCCTGCACTAGGAGTCAGAGAAGCTTGAGGAGGACCCAGGGGGAGATGCAGCGTTTGCAGGCTCCTGCCCCGTGGGCGTGAGGTGAGGCAGCCTACTAGCAACCGTGCACGTGACTTACACAATGGCTGCTGTTCCTTTCACCCACCAAGTCTCCCACAAGACACCCAGGTAAGGGACTTCTGAGAAATAGCATCCAGCCCAGCCAACCTGACACATTAGAAATCCACCCCCCCCAGTTGTTGTCTGCTCTCCAGATACCTGATACCTTGAAATTCCCAAATGGCCTCAATGCTGCTTCCAGAATGTATATGCATCTCCTTCCAGGTTCCATCTTTCTTTGGGCTGCCCATGCTGCTGCCCTGAGGGGTGGTCAAAGGATGAATGTTTTCAGAGGTGTAAATGAACTGTGAATATGCAGACTGGTCCACATGTATGCGGGAGAGGGCGGTCATGATTCAGGATGGAGTGGGACATGGCAAGAGAAGGGGGAGGTCACCGGCCAGCTCTCTCCCAATATTACATTCCTGAGTGAAATCCTGAAGGATGCAAAACTCTGAAATGTGAACACTGCAGACCATTGTGAAGGCATATTTGTCAAGGTTGATGGATAAAACACGTTTTATTTAAGCTTTTTCTATTGATTTGTAAATTTTAAGTATTTAGACTTTGTGAGGGGAGAGTTTCTATGTCAGTAACTGGGAGGCTGACCCAAGCGAACTTATGCTGAGTAATTATCCCCTAGGGACACAGTATCCACTTCTCATTTCTTGAGGATAGTAACAGCATGCATCGTCAGGAAGACACATTCTTTTTAAATTTGTATTTATGCAAATAAATTCGTATTTATTTTTTGAATTCACATCATTCAAAACTCAAAAGGAAAACATGATAATCAGTGAAAATTGTCCCTCCCATCTATGGCCCCCAGTAGCCAGGTTCCTCTCCTCCGGACAAGGAATGTTTCCTGTTTCTTGTGTTCTCCAGAGATATTCTCTGCATTTATAAGCAAATTTGTACATCTATACCCCCCACCTAGAAACTCTGAACCCAAATTTTCACATACTATTTGTACTGTTTGTCACCTTGCCTTTGTCACTTAACAGTGTATCTTAAGGATTGTTTCATATCAGTCCAGGAAGAGCTTCCTTCTTCTTTGGTTATAGCTGCATGATGTTTTATAATTTATTTAATTAGTTCCTTACTGAATGCACATTTAGGTTGTTACCAATCTTTTGCTATTACAGACAATGCCAAAGCGAATGTTCTCAAACACACATATGTCTCTAAGAAAAATTCGTAGAAGTGGGATTGCAGGCTCAAGTGGCTTTTTGTACATTTAAAATTTTGAGATGTGCTGCTCTTCTCCTCTATAGAGTTTATACCAAGTTACACTCCCATCAGCAGTGTAGAATGCCTATTTCCCTCTACCTTTGCTAACAAAGCATGCACGATGGCCTTGAATATGCACCACTCAGACTTCGTGCTGCAGAAAATGTAATTATTACTGCAGTGTTTGGAATCCACCACTGCATGTGCATTGAAGCCAGGCTTCCCATAGGCTCCTCCCAGCCGGTGGCTAAGCGCAGCCAGTACTTTAAGGAAGGTCCATTCCTGCAAGATGTGGGATTCCTCTGTAGGTGACTTCAGCTCAAGGACTCTCTATCAGCCTGGGCAAACTCTCTTAGAACTGCTGAAGCCTGAGACTCTCCCTATCCAACCCTCTCTCCTCCTTCCTTCTCGCCTTCCCAGGGGTCAGATCAGCATCATTGGCTAAGGCTCTCTTTTGCCTTCACTGGAAGGCCCCTAATCCACCTCTTGCATATCTAATCCCATCTTGGTCCCTGCTTCTCAGGAGACCAAAGCTAAGGTAGCATGCTATTCCTCTCTGCCAGTATGATAGTGAAAAACTAGCATCTCAGAAAAATTCTGCTTTTTCACTTTTTAGCATAATTTTAACTTCCATTTTTCTTATTATGAATGAAGTTACATGTTTATAGATTGAAGAACCATTTATATATTTTTTTCATGAGATAGCTCTTCATCTGCTTTGCCCATTTTTCTATTGGTTGATGGTCTTTCTTACTGACTTATAGATGACTTATCTCTTTATATTTTAGGGAAATTGGGCCTTTGTATAATATAAATTGCAAAAGTATTTTTGCGGTACGCGGGCCTCTCACTGCTGTGGCCTCTCCCATTGCGGAGCACAGGCTCCAGACGCGCAGGCTCAGCGGCCATGGCTCACGGGCCCAGCTGCTCCGCGGCATGTGGGATCTTCCCGGACCGGGACACAAACCCGTGTCCCCTGCATCGGCAGGCGGACTCTCAACCACTGCGCCACCAGGGAAGCCCGCAAAAGTATTTTTATAGCTTATGTCTTCCATTTTTATTTAAGGTGTTTTTCCCCATGCAAAAACTACTCTTTTATTGTCAGATTAATATTTCTATTTTTCATGGCATGTGGGTATTGTTTCACATTTTGAAAGTCCTTTGCCACTCAGAGAGGATTTTTAAATTCTCCCAAGGGTACTTTTATTTTATCTTAACATTTAAATGTTTAATCCATCTTGACTTTATTCTGGTATAAGATATGAAGTAAGAATTCAAAAAAATATTTTTTCCAGATGGCTACCAGTTGTTCCAACACAATTTATCAAATTATCTTTTTCCTGCTAATTAGAAATGCCAACTTAACCATGTAGTAAATTTTCATTTGCACTTGGGTCTTTTTCCATATATTTCATTTGATTTGACTGATCTGTCTCAGAGAGATGCTTTGGCCTGTATTTTATTAGTCTAGTATTATTCAAAATAAACAGGCAAATATCCAAGATTCTGGTATGAATTTATTCCAACTCCATCCAGAGCAATATATTCAACAGATCAGTTGTTCTTTGGGGAAAATATTCTAAAATCCAACATCTGGTTAAATCCAATCTTCTTCGTCTTTTGAGGCTAAAGTCCAAACCATAACAACTGTCAGTATTAGTCAATGAATGTTGACTTTTCTATAGCAAAATAGCTGGCTAGTGTCAGTTTTGTTTGTTTTTGTGGGTCAGGTTAGCAGGTTAGTAGGCTATGCTCATAGTTAAGGTAAGAAATTGATCCTGCCGTTTCTCTGCTCGCCTTTTACTTCCTCCCAAAGCTTGGTTCTTGGTTTTCTTGTTTTGTCTTGTTTTTGTTTTCCATCAGCTGCCTATATTCACAATCTGCATCCTTACCCAAACCACCCTTTCGTCGGTACTAGTGGGGTTTTGATTTGTAGGCAACTTGGAGACAGCTCTGAGACTGGGCTTTCTAGACCTCCGGTTTTGGGAAGTGTAACTAAGAACCCCAGCCCTGTGCTCTGAAATCCACTGGTGTGTGTGCTGAGGGGATGCCCCCCAAGGGCTGCCGGGGACTGAGGGAAGCAAAGATGCTAAGGCAGGCCATTCTGTACGACAGGGGATGCCTCTACAGCTGACTGTGGTTTGGGGCTACCCAATGGCTTGCTGAGCCTTCCTTTAATTGCACAGCAGTTGAGGACACTTCTACCCGATCTTCCTTCCCTCTCGCCTTCCCTTAATGTTAGATTTGCGTGATACTGATGGTCCTACGAGCCTTGTGTGGCTTTCTCCTCATTTTCTCTCACATAGGAATTTTTCCTGCTAAACTCCTTGCACATTTAATCCCCATTTGACATGTGACTCTTGGAGAACCTGTACTAACGAGCTTCCTGTTCTTATAGCCATGAAATGTATGTATTTGGTACTTTCCCTCCATACCTATCATAACTGTAGTTGTATGTTGGATCCTTATCTCCTGGCCTCCTGCTTTGGGCTCTGGCTGTGCATTAGGAATCACTCCTTTTCTCAGTTGAGCACATCATCCTGCCTCTGAACTACAGAGATCATTAAATCTGTATGGCAGTAAGTTAGGGCTTTCAGACTTTAGTGGTCACATGGTAAGGATGAATGAAATACTCATCTTAAAAACAATTGGTGGCTGACTAATAATACAAAGAAGTAATTTCAACCTGGGCTTCATAGGGGCTGTACCCAGAGGACAGAGCTGTTCCTAGGGTCTGAGATCACCCTGTTGTCTGTAGGTGAAGCAGCACTAATGCATTATCTTGATCCACCCAATGAATAGACACACCCTTGAATTTAGTTCAACATCCACCCATCTGCCTTTTTAAAGGAAGTTCAGTGTTTCCAAAGCTATTATTTGACTGCAAACATTCTTCCTCTTTTTCGTCTTCAAGGATTTGGATATTCTGGAGAAACTAAGTGTTATCTGAAGGTTAAACCTCCATCATTAATCTTTTCTCTGAGTTCCAGGATAATGTTATTAGTTTTTAAGCATGAAATGCTTCCCAGAAGAACTGCTGACTCCTAGCCTGACCAAATCCTTTCACGTTGTGGCCTGTATGATGCACAATCATTTTGGAATGTCTCTGAGATGACGTCTGCAGGTGAGTCTTCCCTCTGAGTGTCTTTGGGGCTAGATTGGTCATGTCCATTTCATTGCTGATGAAGTGTTGGTATGAAAAAGAATTTTTTAATGGTTTACTTAACAGCTCTGATTAACATTTACTATTTGGATCCTAGTGTGTTGGTTATAGACATTTAATTTATCACCATTAAAATTCCTGCCTCTTTCACTGTGCAGAGAAGAATGTATCTAAGCAACATATGGGTGGGGTTAACCTGAGAAAGAACTTAGGGAGGATAAAATTAAACAATCTCCAATTTGGGGGGAGAGCCTGAATTTTTACTAGGCTACTTTGCTAATTTTTACTAAGTTTGCCTCAAAGGTTCCTATCTGTTTATGGACCATCCCAGTTTGGTACTCAGGCTGAAATGATGTGCAAATCAATCCCATTTTTTTGTTTCCTGGCGCTTCACACTCCAATGTCAATGGGATGTATTCATCCCAAATTAAATTCTCTGGCAGGCCCATAGCACAGGGAGATCAGCTCGGTGCTTTGTGACCACCTAGAGGGGTGGGATAGGGAGGGTGGGAGGGAGGGAGATGCAAATGGGAAGAGATATGGGGATATATGTATATGTATAACTGATTCACTTTGTTATAAAGCAGAAACTAACACATCATTGTAAAGCAATTTTACTCCAATAAAGATGTTAAAAAAAAAATTCTCTGGCAGGTTACTTTTGACATGAGACCTCTTGAGAAGCCAGTGCTGTCATGCCCAAGACTGGCACTGCTCACTGGGGTGAAGAGCCATTGCCACCTATAGATGAACTTGAGTATTAATGAAGAGACCCACCATCTAGAACTGTCTCAGAACTTTAACAGTCCACCATTTCACCAATTTTAAAATGTTGCAAAGAAGAAACTCTGATAAAAAAAAAGAGAGAAAAAATCCCCACCCATTCTCACACCACTTTAACTTTGCATCTATTTTCTAACTATGAAATCCATTCCAACCTGTATTGATATATGCATGTCGCTTTCAAATAGTTGGACCATAGTCTATACAGAATTGTAGCCTACATCTTTTACTAGTTTCAGTGTTAAGACGTAACCATCACATTTATTCTTTTCAGTAGCTACATAATATCCCATCATTCATATGTAATTTACTCCATCACTCTGAACTGTTAAACATCTAGGGTTTTGGTTGGGGGGTGTCTTTGATTTTTTAAATATCCTACTGGACTTCCCTGGTGGGGCAGTGGTTAAGAATCTGCCTGCCAATGCAGGGGACACGGGTTCAAGCCCTGGGCCGGGAAGATCCCACATGCCGTGGAGCAACTAAACCCACGTGCCACAATGACTGAGCCCGCGAGCCACAACTACTGAAGCCTGTGCACCTACAGCCTGTGCTCCACGAGAGAAGCCACCACAATGAGAAGCCTGCGCACCTCAGCGAAGAGTAGCCCCCGCTCGCCACAACTAGAGAAAGCCTGTGCACATCAACGAAGACCCAACACAGCCAAAATAAATAAATAAATAAATACCCTGTTTTTATAAAAAAAGAAACATTAAAAAATATATATATTCTATTAATGCCACTATAAACATCATTATATGTCGCTTTTTCAAAACGTATTTCCCTTGTGATCAATTCCCAGAACTAGCACTAGTGAATTAAAGAAGGTAAATATTTTAATGACTTTTGAGAGGTAGACAAACAGTCCTCCAAAAAATACAATAGGTTTACAAGTCTATTAGTATGAATAGCATATGACATATATTAAAAAAAATAAATCAATATGTGTTGCTATCAAGTATAAAGCAGAATGTAATAAACTGCCAATGAGTAGTTCAAATTAGCAACACATAGGGCAGGCAAAAGGCTTGGGGGGGGCTGCTGTGTCTTGACTGAGGAGGCTCTGAGGGTAAGAATGTCACGTGTGAGGTATTAACCAGGCTGTTGGCAGTTTCCTTTCGAAAAAGATCATGGCTCGATTGGAATTGGGAGAAGGTTGTGGTAGTCGTAGCAAGGAAACTCATATCAGGGGAATTAGAGCAGTGGAGTGTAACAAGGATGGGTTTTAGATCCAGACAGACATAGGTTGAAATCCCAGATCCATTTTTTTAATTGTATGGCCTTGGGCAAGATACACATCCTTTCTCAGGCTCACAGAGAGCTTTGTAAGATGACAGATGGTATATGTGAAGAGGAAACATCTGATGACTGTGATCATCATCATCAAGAACAGTCTGACCTTGTTAGCGGTAGAAGACGGAACAATCCAGAGACTGTCACAACTTTGATTATAAGATCAGAAAGCATACAAAGGGCTGTGGAGGATGAGGAGATGAAGAGGAAGAAAAAAAGGATGAGACAGAAAAAGGAGGAGAGAAGGGGGTGAAGGAAGAGGAGGAATAAAAAAGATGGAAGAGGAGGAAGTAGAAGAGGAACTAGAAGAGGAAGCAGAAGAGGAAGCAGAAGAGGAAGCAGAAGAGAAGGAAGAAGAACGATGATCTGGAATGGGGTGAAGATAAGCCAATGAACTGGGCTCTGAGGTTTGTTCTTTGTGATAGCCCTCTGCTCATAGCCCTGCAGAGGGTGTTCTAAAAGTTGTGGCCATTTGAGTTTAGTGTCGTGCGATATCTATATCTGATGTGGGGAGAATAATCTTGAGCCAGTTATTAAATAATCTTGAGTCAGTTATTAAAAATCTTGAGGGGTTTTTAATAACTGACAGGTCTGCGTGTGTGATAGGGCTCGCTCCCCAGAGTGGATCGTGGTGGCTGGATAAATCCATTACATTTTCAGGAATCAGACAAGGGGACTGAAACTCAGGCAGACTTCAGTCTCAAGAGGAAACTGGGGAATTAATTAGGAGGCTAGGGCAAAAATACCCAGGTTTACAGACTGGAAAACAAAGATAGGGATTAGGGAGAGGTAGCAGGTCCTAAGCAAGAGGATACCAAGGCATTGCCCCGCACAACACACTGGTTAAACATTGAAAAACTAATTTCAGACATTATCTGCTAGTTCATTCATTCATTTCTTCAACAAGTTTTGACTGAAGGCTTAGTACTGGGAATATAAATATGAAGAAGTAATTGTATCACATTTAAGGAGATCTCTGGTGCACGAGACCGATATAGAAATACAGAGTGACCAGTGCAAGGACACAAAAGATGCTATGGTGAACTTAAAAAGTAAGGGAAACTTATTATGGATCTCACTATATTTGTGTTGTATACTCTTTCTGGCTTTTTTTTTTTTTTTTTTTTTTTGGTTGTTGTATGTGGGCCTTTCACTGCTGTGGCCTCTCCCATTGCGGAGCACAGGCTCCGGACGTGCAGGCTCAGCGGCCATGGCTCACGGGCCCAGCCGCTCCGCGGCATGTGGGATCCTCCCGGACCGGGGCACGAACCCGTGTCCCCTGCATCGGCAGGCGGACTGTCAACCACTGCACCACCAGGGAAGCCCTCTGGCTATTTTTTTAAATGAAATAACTATTAAACTCATCTTGTTACAAGAAAAAAAAAAAGAAAAAAAAAGATGCTATGGTGAGCTTTACAATGGAGATGAAGCTTGAGCTGAGTCTTAAAAAAGAAAAAATAGAACAGAAAGAAACTAGAAACCTCTTACACTGCTGGTAGGAATGTAAAATGGTGCAGCCATTGTAGAAAACAGTTTGTCAGGTCCTCAAAAAAGTTAAACAGAATTATCATATGACCCAGAAATGCCACTCCTAGGTATACACCAAAGAGAATTGATGTCTACACAAAAACTTGTATGTGAATGTTTCTAGCAGCATTATTCATAATAGCCAGAAAGTGAAAACAACCCAAATGTTTATAAACTAATGAACAGCTGAACAAAATGTGGTCTATCCATACAATGGACTATTCTTCAGCCATAAAAGGAATGAAGTACTGAAATTATGCTAATTGATAGAAGCTAGTCAAAAATGTCACATATTATATGATTTCATTTACATGAAATATCCAAAATAGAGACAGAAAGTAGATTAGTGGTTCTAGGGGCTGAGGGGAGGCGGGAAAGTAGAATGGCTGCTTACTATGTATGGGGTTTCTTTTGGGATGATGAAAAAGTTCTGGAACTAGATAGAGGTAGTGGTTTCACAACATTGTGAATGTACTAAATGCCATCAAATTGTATAGTTTTCGGGTTTCCCTGGTGGCGCAGTGGTTGAGAGTCCGCCTGCCGATGCAGGGGGCACGGGTTCGTGCCCCGATCTGGGAAGATCCCACATGCCGCGGAGCGGTTGGGCTCGTGAGCCATGGCCGCTGAGCCTGTGCGTCTGGAGCCTGTGCTCCTCAACGGGAGAGGCCACAACAGTGAGAGGCCCGCATAATGCAAAAAAAAAAAAAATTGTATAGTTTTCAATGGTTAATTTTATGTCATGTGAATTTTATTCCAATAAAAAATGAACAGAGATTTGCCGAGTGAACAAGGTGAAGGAGGTTCATACCATATGCTAAGGCCCAGAGGCACAAGGAAGCATGGATTATTTAGAAACACGAAAAACAGTAGTGTGGCTGGAACACACAGGACAGAGGAGGAGATGAGACTGGAAATGTGGGTGGAGGCCAAAAACGAAAGGGGTATGGGGGCTTTATTTTGAGGAAATAGGCACCTCCCAAATTAAGGCTCAAGAACTGGGTGGGGCTGAGACTGCAGGTGAAACACTCTGTCCAAAGTTGGGGTGACCAAATGGCTGCTTATCGTTGTTCACAGAATGTTAGAAATGGAAGGGACTCAGAATATTCAGCCTAGTCTTCCCCAAGGTGGAGTCATGAGACCCTGGTCTTGTATGCTACTCTGGGGGAGAAGAGGTTCTGTATCATGTCATTCACCCACTGCTGTGTCCCCAGCATCTAGAACACTGCCTGGCACATAGTAAGCACTCAATAAATAATTGTTAAATAGAGTAAGCTTGGGAAAAGCTGCATGCTATATTTCCCGCTTGGAGGGCAACTCTGCACGTTAGCGAAATAAAGCCCCTGAAGAGACCAGTACTAAAGAAATCAGTTTTCACTTTCATTCATCCAGCATTTCCAAGCTAATGTGTCCACGCGCCTCTTTGTCACAATGCTTGTACACATCCTGTGGGTCTAAGGCTCTGAGGAAAAGTTTGGGAAAAGATAACCTGGTTCGTCCTCTTTATTCTACAGGCAAGTCACAGAACATCAGATATGGAATTTTAAACCAGGCCCAACCGCAAAGAAAGTCAGAAATGTCCAAACTGCAAGGACCTGAACCCCAAGAAAAACAAGACCTAAGATCGTAATAAATGTTTCAAGGGGTCATATTGTCCCCTGGTTTGGATGGAAGCAGAGATGTCTGGGCAGTATCTTGTTTCTCCTGCCAGCAGGATCTGAGCCGTGCCTTGGCTGAGGAAAAGCTGTTTCCACCTGCATACCCTCCGGGCCTTGATTATACTTCCTTGGATCGAGGAGCAGTGGAATGCTTAATCTTACGGACCCCAAATCAGACACTGGCTCATGCAACATCAGTGTTTTTTATCTGTAAAACTGAGATAAGACACTACCTACCTCCCCATCAGAGGATTTTCTATGAAACATTTGAGATGGGTTTTTCACTCAGATAGGCCTCTTTTACAATTTTTTGTAATTTCTATATTCATTCTAAATAAATATTTGGCATGGTAAATTTATATTCTCTTTCTTTCTTTTTTTTTTTTTGGCTGCGCAGTGTGGCTAGCAGAATCTTAGTTCCCTGACCAGGGATCGAACCCGCACCCTTGGCAGTGAACAAGCCAAGTCCTAACCACTGGACCGCCAGGGAATTCCCCCTATGTTGTCTTTCTTAAAGAGCCGCTCCTCCCATTTCTGACCCCAAGCAACTTGGATTCCACACTCATGAGGCTGTTAAATGACCAGACTGGAAGCTCCATGAGGGCAAGAATCCCCTGCACCCAGCACTCAAAGCCTATCAAGAAAGATTTGTTGAGGTTGACTGTTTAGAGATCATGTACATTAAGCATTTGGCAACTGGTCCTAATTACATGGAGTTTTTTTTAAATGAGTGTCAAACAGAGGCAGAAAGGAAAATTGCACCCAAAGATATTTATACGCAGAAATATGTAAACATCATTGGTTTTGAACCAACCCACAATACTTCTGAAGAATATTCAACAACATAGGAACAAATTGCAGGTTTGGAAATGTAAACGTATCCCTTTGCTCCAGAATTTATTTTCTCTTTCCATCGTTTACTGTTACATAGTCTATCCCTTCTCCTTTGGAAGGTAGCTGCTGCAGGCTGCCCTTATCTGCAAGAGTGTGACAAAGGGCACTTTGATGTCACATGAATCATATTCTAAGCTCCATCCAGTGCAGGTGAAATCATTAGAACAGCAAACACTCTGTCTGATGTTCCTGAAGAGATGGGTGATTTTCTCACTCAGTAATGATTGACATTCTTTATAGTAATGATGGGCCCTCCCGTCTGAGGGCTTCCAAGGAAGCCAATCAGGAGAGAGTTGGAGGAGTAGGACTAGTGGCGTGTGTGTGTGTATAGTGTGTACAGTGTGTGTGTGTGTGTGGTGTACATATGTGTGTGCCTTCTTTGTTAGAGCTGCCTCTGTAAATGGAAACTCAGCTGAACCCCCTGGGAATAGCAATTAACAGCAGCAGTCAGTGCCTGAGCTGTTAATATAGTGAGCACTAAGACAGTGCAGGCATGAGAGGCTCTGCTCTCTTTCCTCCTCCGCGCCTCCCACCCTCTCCAGAATCCTTCCTAGAAGGCACTCACCCTTCTCATCATTATCCTAAAGAATGGCTGGCATGCGAGGATGGCTGGAGCTAACCCCCGCCATTTATGAGTTCTTAAACACTGCTCCAGTCTAGTCAGAGGAAATGAAAGCAGAGGGACAGCCCAGCTTATAAACACTGAGGACAAGACGTCAGTGCCATCCGCTGCTGGACTGAAACACTGGGTTATTTATCACACAGAGCCCCATCTGTTCAAGGCAGAGGAATGCTATTTGCTTGGGGAGGAAAGGAAGAATTGATAGCAATATTCCCCAGCTTTTTCATTAGAGGGTTTGAAAAATAGCCTTTCAAATGAGAGACGCCTTTAAAAAAAAAAAAGAAGAAGAACTATTCCAATTGAGTTATGAATTTAAAAGCATCACTTGGCTGAGGTTTGTCAGCTGCTTTAGTCAACCCTAACGTGCAACAGGACTCCAGACCTTTCCTTTGAGAATTCTGCTCTGTGAATGAGTCCCCCGTATATTTGACAATTTTCTGCTGGCACATAAAAAGAGATTTGGCTTATTATTTTATGGTGAGCAGAATGCAAAGGGCAAAAGGAAGGAAAATAATAATGGCTTTCAATAAGAGAAGAGAGCATTGGCAGAAAACACAGCATAACCATCTCAGTCCTCAGCAAGGAGCGTATCTGAAGATAATTATCCAAAACTAACTAAGTCCTCCCTTTATCCCCAGTTTTCAGAAAATTCATGATTAAGTGCCTTAGTGTGGGCCTTATTATCACCCTCATCGTCATCTTCGTTATTATGCTGGGCTTTTGTAGTATAGTAAACATGTTCTTATTTACCAGTATCTTTCCTTGAAGAAAACCACCTTACTCTACTCTGTGTAGTACCAGCGGTGGTGTCCCCTCCTCCCTGACTATAAGGGTATATGGACTCCATCCAGCCACAGTGACTGTCTCAGGGATGGCTTGTGACCCCAGCTTCACTACTCAGAGTCTCTCCTGGAGACAGAAGCTTGTTTCACTCTGGAGTTGTTAAGCTAGAAAGATGTGAGCCTGGGGTGGCTGTGTAAGTTATTTTCTGTTGTGTTTCTGACATCACAACGAAAAAATTCTGACAAATACAGTCCATTTGATAGATTCAGAAACAATGTTCAGAGATACCAGAGGATTTGACTAAGGTCCTATAATGAAGCAAGTATTTAGGTTCTTACTGTCTAACCAAGATATTTTAAAATTGAGCAAGCTAGTACCCAGTGTCTTATTCTAATATAGGCAGCTTTTCTTGGAAGTGTTGGGAATAGATCACAGGTCACCAGATTTTTACTCCATGTTGACCTCAAGGGAGAGTTCTTGGATTCTGGTATGAATGGTCAAGGCCAAGGTTATTTTATGGCTCTGGTGTGAGGGAATGGAAATTTGGTGGGACAGACAGTAGAGCTGTTCAAAGTAAGTGGCAGGTCCTTTTCTAGGATTGACCCATTTGGATTGGTTTCCCCTAGATAGCTGACTGGCTCGAGGCTGTCTCCCACCTGGGGGACCCAATGGATAATTTGGGGAAAACAACTTAGATAGGTTTTGCTCAAGGCTTTAGATTCAAGTAGCTCTCTTCTTTCATTGATGCACTTTCCTTAGGCTTGTTTCTCCTTGTCTCTTCTTGCCACTAGAACACTAAGATTTAGAGAACTGATATTAAAATGAGGGCTTGGGGCAGGGATGATAAACGGGTTTCAACTTGTTTATCATCCAGTCATTTTTTTGTAGTTACGTAGAGGGCTATTTTGAGGACCCTTAAGATTTATCCCTGCTCAGCAAGAAAAAGCAAGCAACATGATTGATTAGTAACATATTCCGAAATGGCCACTGTTCTAGGTGGATTCCACAAAAACTAACTCTGAGATTCAGAGAGTTGCTTGCAGGAAGCATCTTTGAGAACAACACTGGTAAGGAAATAAGGGAAGCAATATGAGACGTTGCAGTGGCAACAAAGGTCTTAGCCAATTTCATGGGGGGATCTCTGGACCTAGGTTGTCCCAAATCAGGCAAAGTGATAGGCTTGAACACTACTCCCTTTCTCCAACCCTCCCTAACAGTGACCCTGGAGGGCTGTAACCTTGGGTAAGGCCATTCTTGGAGAAGGATGCAGTTGTAAGCCATCAGCGGCCAACACTCCTAGCACTTGGGAGAATGCATGCATGGGTCCTGAAAGGGAGATCTGGGTAGCATACCACAGTAGCCACTACAGCCACGGAAGTGGGAGTGGCTATGCATGTGAGAGATATTTGTTCATTCTGGCCTAGGGAAGAGCCTTAGCCAGAGAAGCAAGATAAGACAATGCAACAAACAAGGTCCAGTTTAACTCACTAGAACACAATACTGACGCTCAGGACCCAAAGTCGTTTTCATAAAGTGTTCCTGAGCCTGTGCATATATGTCCCTTGAAAAACTCACATGGGAGGACAGCTGCTCAACTGGAGAGGACTTAGGAATTTGGGGCCCTGAATTCTGGGGGTCATTTGAAGCCTAGAGGTTCTCTCCAATTCTATTTATTCTCAATTCCCTCAACATTCCTTACACCCTCTCCCAAACTTTTTTTTAACTAAAAGAAAGTCCAGATATAGCTTGTCTACAGGGCCAGAGTTAGAATCAGAATGGTCTATACACTCACAAGTCAAACAAAATAAAGAACACTGTGCTTATAACAATATTTTTAAAGGAAGAAGGAAGCAGTTTCTAAAACTTAAGTGAAAATATTACTCTTTCTTCAAAAGGAGTACATTTCTAGGTTTTTTTTTAACATTTAAGTAACTGTTTTCAGTGTTGGCTACCAATAGCCTAATACAAGTAAAGGAATTACAGCTGATCCATTCTTATCATTTATGTTTCTAAGAGTTAGGGATGTTAACAGGAGTGAGAGTAACTGACACCCCTGGGAGTCAGCTTTGATTCCCCTCCACCCCTTGTCTCCCATTCCAAAGGGGGTTGGGAAAAAGTCCTGATTTGCAGCATTTGCCTATTTCCGTGGTGTAAATACTCTCAGCATCACGACTGATTCCAAGTAACAGAACAGAGCTGGGAAGCGATGTACCCAGTCAGTCCTCTTGAGCTGGTACTAGCCGACTCCAGCTCAGCAGCACGGTTCTGACTCTTCTCCTTTCCCTCTGCTACTGGCTTTGCTTAGGCTCAGACTGTTGGCCAAAGAAGAAGCCTAAAGAGGTATTTTGTTTGGCTGCCACAGTTTTGGGTTTTTTTTGCGGTAGGCGGGCCTCTCCCGTTGCGGAGCACAGGCTCCGGACGCGCAGGCTCAGCGGCCATGGCTCACGGGCCCAGCCGCTCCGCGGCATGTGGCATCTTCCCAGACCGGGGCACGAACCCGTGTCCCCTGCATCGGCAGGTGGACTCTCAACCACTGCGCCACCAGGGAAGCCCTAATTTGTATACTTTTAAAAGGGTGAATTTTATGGTATGTGAATCAAATCTTAAGAAAGATGTCATTTTTAAAATACAATGGTGGGAATGTAAATTGATACAGCCACTATAGAGAACAGTATGGAGGTTCCTTAAAAAACTAAAAATATAGCTACCATATGACCCAGCAATCCCACTACTGGGCATATACCGTGAGAAAACCATAATTCAAAAAGCCACATGCACCCCAGTGTTCATAGCAGCACTATTTACAGTAGCCAGGTCATGGAGGCAACCTTAGTGTCCCTCGACAGATGAATGGATAGAGAAGATGTGGCATCTATATACAATGGAATATTACTCAGCCATAAAAAGGAACGAAATTGGGCTGTTTGTAGAGATGTGGATGGACCTAGAGAGTGTCATACAGAGTGAAGTAAGTCAGAAAGAGAAAAACAAATATCATATATTAACGCATATATGTGGAATCTAGAAAAATGGTAGAGATGATCTTATCTGCAAAGCAGAAATAGAGACACAGACGTAGAAAACAAATGTATGGATACCAAGGGGGAAGGGTGGGTGGGAGGAATTGGAAGACTGGGATTGACGTATATACACTACTGAGACTATGTATAAAATAGACAACTAATGAGAACATACTGTATAGCCCAGGGAACTCTGCTTACTGCACTGTGGTGACCTAAATGGGAAGGAAATCCAAAAAAGAGGGGATATAAATATATGTATAGCTGACTCATTTTGCTGTACAGCAGAAACTAACACAACATTGTAAAGCAGCTAACCTCCAATAAAAATTAATTAAAAATAAATAAATAAATAAAATACAGTGAAAAGCCATCATCAGAAAGGTTTAAGCAGGAGAGTGGCATAACTTGTGCTTTTAAAAACCATGCATCTATGTGGTAAGGAGAATGGGGATGTAAGAGTAAAAGTGGAGAAACCAGTCAGGAGATTAGAGCAACAGTCAGTAAGAAACTAAGGTGTCTAAAACGATAATAGCTATAGCAAGGGAGACAAGTGGAAAAGCTTGAGATATATTTTGAAGGTTGAACCTACTAGATTTGTTTTTGGATTGAATGTGGAGAGTGAGAGAGCAGGAGGCGTTGGGAATGATTCATAAGTTTCTTGCTTGAACAATTGAAAGGACAGCAGTGCTATTTACCACCGAAGAAAATTCACTTATGTCTCACCAAAGCCCTGTGACTAAGTCATACTCTAAACATTTCTTAAAGAAATTGAGGATCAGAAGTTATTAAATGAAAATTTCCCCAACCAAACAGCCAGTAAGTCTCTTTACTATACCTGAAGACTCTCATTAACATCGGGAATTTGCATTTAAGAAGATAACATTTGGGAGGGGAGGGATAAATTAGGAGTTTGGGATTAATATTTACACATTACTATGTATCAAATAGAGAACCAACAAGGGCCTACTGTATAGCCCAGGGAACTCTACTCAATATTTTGTAATAACCTATAAGGGAAAAGAATTTGAAAAAAAATAGATATATACGTATGTATGACTGAATCACTTCGCTGTACACCAGAAACTAACACAACATTTAAAATCAACTGTACCTCAATAAAAAAAATTTTTTTAATTTAAAAAAAGGAAGATATTTTCAGAAGATAAAACGAATTTTTTAAAAAATAAATTGAGGTACATCTTTGGCTTTTACGGCAAAAAGATGAATGTGCACGCATTTGGAGCCTGATTTTGACTAAGTTGAGGAACTTTTCACCGTGAAAGAAAATAAATTAGATTTTAGCATTCATATTTGAAAAAAGAAAACAAGAGAATCATCATTTGTTGAGTTCTGACATTTCCAGTCACTAAATGTTAGAACTTAGAGGACAACTCCATCGTTCAGTGGGTGAGAGACGCAGTTCTTGTTTCTTTGACAGCTGAAAGTATCTGTTCTCTCTAGACGCTGGGTTTTTACTGCCTCTTTGGGTATGTCACAACCAGCTTCTGTTATTAACCTTCGCAAGCAATTTTGGACAAATATTTCATTCTTAGACTAATCAATGTCATTAACATAGAAGAAAGATCGTGCAGATGCCCTAATTTTGCTCCCCAATATCAGCCAAAGAGAGAGGCATCCATACGGGAAAATAAGGGTCAGGATTCAGAGAATTGATAAGATGAGAAGAAAGTGTAGAGAAAGCATCACACAGAAGCAACTGCACAGAAGCAACTGAAGTAAGCGTCCACCATGTGAGGGTGTTTGGAGAGGCCAGAAAGACCTGGGACTGTACTGAAACTTGACATTGCGACATCTAAGTTATACCACTTAGGTTAAGGTAGGGTTTCTCGATCGTTTCAAGCCTCTGCTCTCTTAGATAAAACTCCACTTCCATTTCTCACCGTCTCCATCCTGTACTAGCCGAGATTCTCACATAGACTCCTGGGGTTTATCATACTCAGTGCTTTGCCACCAGCCAAGATTAATTGAACTTCACCACTGGGACTTTGAATTACTTAAAATTTTTTCCAGTATAAATGTTGGTTATAATATTTAATATGCCAGGCTTCCCTGGTGGTGCAGTGGTTAAGAATCCACCTGCCAATGCAGGGGACACGGCTTTGAGCCCTGGTCCGGGAAGATCCCACATGCCGCAGAGCAACTAAGCCCCTGCGCCACAACTACTGAGCCCGTGCTCTAGAGCCCATGCGCCACAACTACTGAGGCTGTGTGCTACAACTACTGAAGCCCGCATGCCTAGAGCCCGTGATCTGCAACAAGAGAAGCCCATGCACCGCAACGAAGAGTAGCCCCCGCTTGTTGCAACTAGAGAAAGCCTGCACACGGCAACGAAGACCCAGTGCAGCCAAAAATAAATAAATAAAATAAAAATTTATATTAAAAAAAAGTGACACGTCACTTAAAAAAAAATTTAATATGCCTTTCAAATAGCAATCAACCCCTGCCTCTGCAGCCTCATAACAGAGAGACTATTTCTCTTTCTTTTCCCTTGTTTGTTCTCCCTCTCCCTCCAGTTTGAAAACCAAGAATTAAGGAATTATCAGTGATTTCAGTGTTGATACAACATGGAAGAGGAGAGAACGCGAAACGTGTCACTTGCACGTTTAGCAGGGAGAAGAGCATCAGAGAAGATCTAAAAGGTGGGCTAGGGAGTGACAGCAAGTTCTGGCTGGAAACAAGGAAAAGATGGCAAAAGATATGAGGAAGTGGGGCTGCAGGCAGTGGAGGTGTTCCTTCTCCTCCACACCTACCAGACCGGTGCCCTGGACAGCTTGCCACTGCCAGTCTTGATCTCCAGGCGTTAGGATTTGAGGTTAGGTGTTCTGTAGAGTGTGAGAAGCTCAGTAATTTCCCAGAAGGGTGGGCTGCCATGCACACCTCCTGTTTCTGGTATAAGTCAATGTGTCTCAAATGCTCTCCAGTGAACATAGACTGTATGTTACTGAAATCGGCCAGGAATTTAGGCTGGAAAAAGAAAGCACAATCCAGCATACTATGAGGTTGAGGGAAGATTATATTATTCTGGGTTAGATAGTTTGGATGCAAGAAAGTAAAATTACCTTGAGAAAAATGGGAGCTATTATAGCAATTCATAGGCACTGTCCCTAAACCTGAAAAGGAGCCAGGAATGGGGGCTGGTCCAGGGACCTGAGCCTCCTGCAGTCTCTCAGGGGACACTCGGTCCTTCTTATCTTTGGCTTGGCCTCATGGCCACAAAGCTACCTTGGGTATCTGTCTCTGCATTTTTTGACTTCTGTCCTTCCAGCTGCCAACTCCCTTTCTTGCTGCTTTTTAGTTCAAATTGCTGGCAGAGAGCAGCTGCCTGGCCATGTTCAGGCTAAAAGTCATGGCCAGCCCAGGAACAGCCCATACCTCTTTGGGTCAGGCACCCCTTCCTGGTCCTACCAGCCATGTCCAGGAGAGGCCGGTGGAAAATATGACTGCCTGACTCCATTTGGGGTGCCCCCGCTTCCCCAAAGGTATGTCTATGTTCTAACCCTGGGAATCTATGAACGCAACCTTATTTGGAAAAAGGGTCTTTGCAGATGTAATTAAGGATCTTGAGAAGAGATCATCCTGGATTATCCAGGAGGCCCTATATCAAATGACAAGTATTCTCATAAGAAACAGAAGAGAACACACAGACACAGGAAAGAGACCATGTGACCATGGAAACAGAGATTGGAGTGATGCAGCCATAAGCCAAGGAATGCCTGGAGCCACCAGAAGCTGGAAGAGGCGAGGAAGGATTCTCCCCTAGAGGCTCCAGAAGGAATGTGGTCCTGCTGACACCTGGATTTCAGACTTCCAGCCTCCAGAATTGTAACAGAATAAGTTTCTGTTGTTTTAAGCGCCCAAGTTTAATTTTTTGAGGCAGCCTCAGGAAATGAGCACACCCCATATACCCATCATGCAGATTCAAATCACAATATTTTCATGTTTGATTTATCTATTCTTTTTCTTCCTTTCTTTTGCGCTTTCTCTCTTTCTTCTGAAGTGTGTTAAAGCAAATTCCAAATATCATGTCCTTTCACCCCTATATACTTTAGGATACATCTCAGAATTTATGGACATTTTAAAATTTAACCACAATGCCATTATAACAACTAACTAAAAAGCAACTAAATAACTAAAAATAAGTCTATGGTGTCCAAAATGTCTTTTAATATTTTCCTTTAACTCGATCACTGAAATAGTGTTAGACATTACACCTCTTTGAATTACCCTCTGTTTTCTATCTATCTTTCTAGAAAAGAATTGCCTAGGATTAAATGCATTATTACAGGTTTTGGCTTGTAGATGTGTGGTGTTCTTCCCCATTCAATGACGAAAAATTCCTGGAATTTTTTCCCTTGTTAAAAATAAAGATTTCTTTTTTCATTTACAATATGAGCTTTTGTCCAGGAATGACATTCAGAAGTTCCACTTCAGAGTCATATTGGAGGTGGACAAGAATAAAGTCATGATAGAGAAAAGTAATCTGGATTCTAATATTTTCCCCAAAATATAGAAGAGTACTGCTTTGAAAAATGAAATAAGGGAAAAAGGTGAAAACTAGGAAGTTACTCTACATTGGATTTTAAATAGTTTTTTCACAAGTTTCTCTTTTCTCTGAAAAACTTCTCCATCAGTTTCAAAATGAAAATTTTATGCTCTGAATAATGGCATTTGGCTGTCCTTTCAAGGAGAAGTATGATACTAATGGGCTGTATTCCAGTGTTTTCTCTTATAGAGATGCACTCCTTTGGCACTTTTCTTGTGTTCCTAAAATGACGTTTTTTTCTAAAGAGATTATTAAACTTTTCCTCTGCCCACTAATAAAAGGGATTCAGGGTAAATAATTTTTATGAAAAGAGAGGACACACAACCATTTAGGGGGTATGGTATGAGAGGTACAAGTAGGATCCTTTGACTGAAAAATATACTCTCTATATCCTGGGTTACTATCTTAGAAGTTTCTTCATGCTAAGGTACCCCTTGTCAAAATTTGCATACTCCTTGGGAAGGTCATACCTTTGCATGTTCTAAGATGCAAGCAAGAAGGTCAAGATTACTGTGGCTGACCACTAGCTGAAAGTTAGACTTTCAAAAACTGAGTACTGAATATTTCAGGGAGACAGAAGAGAGGGTTGTGTCACAAGAAGTAGAAAAAGGCAGCCTGGATAACAGAAAAGTGTGAGAATTCCAGAGATAAAACCCTCCAGATTCTTCTCCCGTTTTTCCCCCTTCAAGCTCCATGTCCTGGGCTCAAGGCTGACTTGGCCATCAGGGTAATTGCTGAGTTTAACTTTTTCTGTCTGAAAACAGTGGAACTTCGCCATCTGAAGTGGGTTTGGTCAGATCTTGAGATCTAGCCAAGTGACTCTCCCTCCCTTGTCTCCACTCACATATATTCCATGAATGGCTTTCTTTCA
This sequence comes from Monodon monoceros, assembly GCF_005190385.1. Lineage (NCBI taxonomy): Eukaryota > Metazoa > Chordata > Mammalia > Artiodactyla > Monodontidae > Monodon > Monodon monoceros. Next base: position 14,843,627 of record NW_021703780.1, read on the forward strand.
ACAAGGCAACTACACCTCCCTCCTCTAGACTTTGAAGCCCTTTGATTTATGCGACTTGTTTGTGCATGCTTAAATGAAACCCTTGGCAGAGTAGAAGAGCTTGTTCAAATCTCTTTTCCTGGTAGTATTTTCTTCTATCATAACCCAGTCAAGAGGAAGGAGGAGTGTATCTGACAAGCACACAGTTTATAGCATAAAGGGTTAGGAACTAAGAATGATGCAGCTTGAATTCCATCACTTGTCTCCCATCCTTGGTAACTTTCTGCTTTAGTGTTCTCAACACTCTACCAGAAGGAAGGGGAAAATAGATCAGTAGAACGTCTTTCTAAATATAGGGGAGGGCTTCCCTGGTGGTGCAGTGGTTAAGAGTCTGCTTGCCGATGCAGGGGACACGGGTTCGTGCCCAGATCCGGGAGGATCCCACATGCCGTGGAGCGGCTGGGCCCGTGAGCCATGGTCACTGAGCCTGTGCGTCCGGAGCCTGTGCTCCGCAACGGGAGAGGCCACAGTAGTGAGAAGCCCGCGTACTGCAAAAAAAACAAAACAAAACAAACAAAATAAAACTACAGAAGGCAGAAAAATAGGATAAGATTTTTTAAAAAAACAAGTGCAACAAACAGAGAAGAGTGACAAACATGGTAGATATTAATCCAACTATATCAATAATCACTTTATACATGAATGGTCTAAATAACACCAATTAAAAGATACAGACTGTCAGAGTGAATTAAAAAATAAGATCCAAGAAACCCACTTTAAGTATAAACACAGAGACAGGTGGAAAGTAAAGGGTTGGAGAAAGACAGACCCATGCCAACACTCACCAAAAGAAAGCTGGGGTAGCATATGAATTTCAGACTACAGAATAAGGGAAATTATCATGGATAAAGAGAGGTATTACATAAGGATAAGGGGGGGTCACTTCTTTAAGAAGGCATAACAGTCCTTACTGTATATGTGCCTGACAACAGAGGATCAAAATACATGAGGCAAAAACTGCCGAGAGACATAGACAAGTCCACTATTATAGCTGGAGGCATCAACACCCTCCCATCAGTAGTTAGGACCCAGCAGGCAGAAAATCAGTAAGGACATAGCTGAACAGAGCAGCTCCGTCAATCAACTGAACCTAACCGACATTTACAAAATATAGGTAACCTGACTTTAAACAAAATTGGAAATATGAAAAAAACAATTAGGAAACCAGTAAGTTTAGGTGCAAAATATACAAAAGAATTCTTCAATTTACTGAAGTATGTATGTCTATTCTTTATTGCACCTAATAATTTTTACAGCTTTCCTTTAAACATTTAAATTATGAATCCATTTAGAATTTTCCAGTTTACCTTATCAAATTGTGAAATAAATCATCATAACCCTCTATAGATAGCTGGAAAAGTTGACCTCAGAAGCACCAGTGGATGTCACTGGTGATGTGACCAGCATACAACCTCCTAAGCAGCTCTCGCCCAAAGAGTTTCTTGTAATTTGTGGGGTTTTCCCCTTCCTAAGTCTGAAGGAGAGAATGACAAAGGGGTGCTGTTCCTCCAACCTGGAAGTCCCACTCTTTAGCGGCAATTAGGGTAGAGAGTGCTTAGGACGGTCCTTCTCCAGGGCCTCCCTGCTTGCCAGGCTGCTTTTGTCTGGTTAACACCTGACCTTCATTCATTCTGCCAATAACATTTACTGAGCACCTGCTCTGGGCCAGGCGCTGCCCCAATTGACCCCAGACATTCAGATCAATTGGTGGGTCATTAACGTCACTATATACAGCAAAACGATGACAGGTTTTAAAAAACTGGAAATTCTCAAAAAAAAAAAAAAAAAAAAGGAAATTCTCAGCAAAAGTTGTTCGCTCTATTTTGCATCTATTATCAACCATACAATTCTCAGGTGGATGGAATGAAAGTCACAGCAAATCAAGGCCAGCTTTTTATCTATTTCTTCCCCTCTTCCTGTTCTCTGGCTGCACAGAAGCAGAAGCTCCAGTTAGCTAGTTGGGCCTTTTTTTCCTGAAGAACTTAATGAAATTTTCATTAAACTCTTTATTAAACTTTTTTTTTCATTAAACTTCCAATAAGTTCTCCCAGCCACCTCAATTCCTTGGCAAGCTTCCTCCAGGACTTTAGGTAATTGTACTCATTCATTCCTTTATACATTCAGTACTCAGTGGGTGCAAGATGCTTTGTTGGGGATTATCCAAAATGCAAAAATAAATAAGCCTCAGTCATTGCTCCTTAGTGGTGTGCAATCTATCATATTCCTTCCAAACAGTTCCGGCAAGATTCTTACCTGTGTCCTGCATTTCACAACTTTGGTTACTTTCACTCAATTATGTTTTCTTCCTCGCTTTTCACATCTTTTGGAAGCACTGTAAGGGAATAATATAATAATCTATCTTTGTATATGTATTTGTAATTCCATAATCATCAGAAACCAGAGCAAACCAAAACCCTCCTTAGCACAGTTTTAAGAATTGGGAGGTCTGGGTTTGAGCCCCATCCATGCCTGTGTAGCCTTGAATCAGCCACTTAACCTCTCTGAATCTCAGTTACTTTGCCTGTCAACTAGGACTAAATATTTCTGCCTTACCTACTGCATAGCTGTGTGTGTGTGTGTGTATCAGATGAACAAATGTACATGCAATCATTTTCTACAATATAAAATGATCCACAGACGTAAGTTGTTATTAAAACTTTGTAATGGAATCAACTTCAGGGTTTGCTTATGTGTACAATACAAATGCCATAGAAATAGTAACTAAGGGCAGAATTTGACCCAGGGCACTTAACTACAGCATTTTTATTTTAAGGGCAGAAGGAACAAAATCAAAGACTTTCTATTCAAAGCAGAAGACTTTCAAACAAGAGTCAACACCAGCCAAGGACATGGTTACTAAGTGGCTCTCCTTGAGGGAAATTCAGAGCGTGAAGGCAAGCTTCAGAGAGCAGGAACTGAAAGAGAAAAGTCTGTAATGTTATCATCTTCCTCCTCCACCCTTGCTTAGAATTCCTTATCTAATCAACTGGAGACACAAATCTTAACAGTCAAACAATAAAACTGGGATGCAGTTTAAGTATGGATCATGACGGAGGCCAAAACATATCCCAGTCAGGTGACTATCATCGTGCCCAGAGGGCAGTAGACTCCACTTTTGCTTTAAGGGAAACATAAATCAAATGCCTTCTCTCCCAGATTTCTGAAGTGTTCTGTGGTTAAACCTGGCTAAAATACACTGCTAAAAATGGCATTTTGTTCACAGAAGCTAACAAAGAAGCAAAGTTTATGCTTAATTCCCCTGACATGAACCAGCAAGCAAAAGGGAATGCAGTGAAGTGGGGGAAAGGAAGGACTGCAGCCACTCCTCATTTTTCCAGCTTGACTCCTGTGTGTTACGACTGGTTCCAGAAAAGCAGAAATAGAGAGGTTAGTGGAAGTTTGCTTGGTGTAAGAGATAAAATGAGAAGTGGTGAAGAGAATCGGAAAATATTACTTCAATTAGAAAAAAAGACGAGGGACCTCCCTGGTAGTCCAGTGGTTAAGAATCCATCTTCCAATGCAGGGGACACAGGTTTGATCCCTGGTCAGGGAAGTAAGATCCCACAGTCCATGGGGCAACTACTGAGCCCATGCACCACAACTAAAGAGAAGTCCATGAGCTGCAATGAAGAGTCCGCACACCGTAATGAAGGAGCCCACATGCCGCAACAAGGATCCCGTGTGCTGCAACTAAGGTTCCCATATGCTGCAACTAAGACCTGATGCAACCAAATAAATAAATATTTAAAATTAAAAAAAAACCACAAAGAAGAAAATCTCAGACCCATTAGGATGGCTACTATCAAAAAACCAGAAAATACCAAGTGTTGGAGAGGATGTGGAGAATCTGCAACCACTGTGCATTGTGGGTGGGAATGTAAAATGATGCCAGTCCTATGGAAATAGTATAATGATTCCTCAAATATTTTAAAATAGAATACCATATGATCCAGCAATCCCACTGCTGGGCATATATCCAAAGAACTGAAAACAGGAACTCAAAGAGATGTTTGCACACCTATGTTCACAGCAGCATTATTCACAATAGCCCAGAGGTAGAAGCAACCCAGTGTCCATTGATGGATGAGTGGATAAACAAAATATATGCTAGATACATACAATAGAATATTATTCAGCCTTAAAAAGGAAGGAAATCCTGTCACATGGTATAACATTGATGAACCTTGATGACATTATGCTAAGTGAAATAAGCCAGTTTCACTGGCTTATGAAGAAGAAGAAGAAGAAAAAAGACAAATACTGTATGATTCCACTTGAATTTGACTGTACCTAGAGCAGTCAAATTCACAGAGACAGAGAGTAGAATGGTGGTTGACGAGGACTGGAAGGAAGGAGTGACGGGGAGTTGTTGTTTACTGGGTACAAAGTTTTAGTTTTGCAGAATGAAAAAGTTGTGGAGATCTGTTGAACAACAGTGTGAAAATGGGCCTGACACTGCTGAGTTGCACACTTAAAAATGATGAAGGCGGTAAAATTTATGTTACGTGTTTTTAACACAGTTAAAAATAAAACATTATTTTAAGAAAAAGAAAAGGAAAACCTAAATGAAACCTCACTGCCCAGATTAACCTTATACTAATGACCAAGCTCTATGCTTATACAGTCTGATGGTTTCCCATGCCTGTAAGGTCCAAACCTTTTAGAACAGCACTGGTAGTCAACAAATGTTTAATGTCAGGCAGATCACGTCACTCTTCTGCTGAGAATCTTCCAGAGGTCTTCAAAGGACTGGCATTGTCTCCCCAGCCTGCATTCCCACTTCTCTGTCCTCATCTCCTTTCACTTTCCTCTCAGTCACTCCACCCCAGCCTCCTGGCTTCCTGACTGTTCCCTGACCCACTGGGCATGTCCTCCCTGTAGGGCCTTTACAATGGGCTGACACCTCTGCCTGGAATTTTCCTCTCTCAGATTCCCACCTGGCTCACTACCTGACCTCCTTCAGGCCTTTGATCAAAAGCTCCCTTCTGGAAATGCCCTTTCTTAACCATCCTTGGAATTGCACCCCAGTCCATCTCTACCCCAGCACCCACTAACCCGTCCCATCTTTATTTTTCTCCATCATGCTTACTACCAGGTAATATATATTTTATTTATTTGTTTGGTCTTTGTCTCTTCACTGGAATCTAAGCTCCATAAGGGCTAGTATTATTTTACTCTTTTATTCACTGCTTTAAAAAAAATCCTCAGCACCTTGAACAGTGCCAACCCATCGTGGACTTCCAATAAATAGTTGTCCAATTAATTAAATGATTGAGTGACCACAGAAAGCACTTGCAATCTAAGATTATTGAATACTTTCTAATTATAATCCAAATCTTTTTCCTGTGACCACTATCCTGGGCTTGGGGGAAAAAAATTGCAGTACAAGCTCTTTTTTGTCTTCACTGCCCAGAATGTAACCGGTACTCAGTAGCAATTGATTGCTGTTTTTTGGTTGGCACACTCTAATCATTTCCTCTCGGAAATTAAAGCAAAGGTCATGTTGGATAAGCACTCAATTAAGTCTTTAGATGAGGGCAATATATAAACAGACGACTTAGTCCATGTGCGTAGTTAATTCTCACGTTACTTTGCAGATTGCTTTAACACTGTGGTAACATGATTCCTGCTAACTTGCTACCTGTATTCCATTATGAGTCTCAGTCTTTTAGTAAGCCCCCTCCCGACATTTGATTGTGAAAAATTTTCAACAGTATAGGCAAATTGAAAGACTTCACAGTTAATCTCTATATACCTGTCCCCTAGATTCTACTGTTAACATTTTAGCATACTTGTTTAACAATTAACTGTGCATCTATCCATCTCTAATTTGGGGGAGGGGGGGCTGGGTACAGTGTACTGCATGGATGACACATGACAAGGTAGGGCTCCTCAGCCCCTCCGTGTCTTCAGGGGTCTGGGATGGAAACTGTGTTTAGGATGGGAGATTCTCAGTGTGTTGGGGAATCCAGGTGGGGCAAGGAACCCCCAACAGCTGAGGGCCTCTCTCTTGCTCTCATGATCTCACTGGGGCTGGTGGTCCAGGGGGCTCTTACTCCTCAGAGGCCCCATGGACTATAAGTCCTACCACTCTGTTGCTGTAGCCAAATTCATTATCATACCAGGAAATGAGCTTGACAAAGCAGTCATTGAGGGCAATGCCAACCCCGGCACTGAAGGTGGGAGAGTGGGTGTCACTGTTAAAGTTGCAGGGGCCAACCTGGTCCTCAGTGTAACCCAGGGCGCTCTTTAGGGGGACCTCTGATGTTTGCTTCACCACCTTCTTGATGTCATTTTGGGCTGCTTTCCCTAGATGGCAGGTTTGATCCGTGACCAACATGTTGGGGGTGGAGACATGGAAGACCAGCCTGTGAACTTCCCATTCAGCCCCTGGATGACCTTGCCCACAGCCTTGGCAGTGCCAGTAGGAGCAGGGCAGCCCCACAGCCATCACACCACAGCTGCCCAGAGGGGACGTACATGGTCTTCTGGGTGGCAGTGATGGCACAGATGGTGTTCACGAGTTCTGGTTTTCCTTAACCCTAGGGCAGTAGTTCTCAACTAGAGATGATCTGGGGCCTTGGGGGACATTTGGCAATATCTGGAGACATTTTTGATTGTCGCAAGTTGGGGATGGGTGCTACTGACAGCTAGCAGGAAGAGGACAGTATGCAGTACACATCCTAAAATGTTCAAGACAGCTCCCCTTCCCCCAGCCCTCAGTCCCCACAAAGAGAGCCCAACAAGTCAATAGTGCCAAGGTTAAGAAACCCTACCCTGGGGCATAGTCCTTAAGATTCTCAACTGAAAACTGGAGTATTAACCATGGCTCCTCCTCTCTGGCAGGTCTTGAACTGCAGTTTTTGTCTCCCCAGTGCTGTAAGCCTGCCAATCCTTTGTTTACCCTTAGAGCCTCGCAATAGCTACTTTCTGCTTGGCGGTTTTGCCTATTGTCCTGCGTATACACAGTTTACGAACCAGCATATGTTTTCAGTGGAAAAAACAGTGTTGAATGTTGGTATCACCTATGCAGGATCTTGGCCCCTGAATGCCTGCCTGCTTTGGTTGGCTTCTGATACCTTAAAAAACCTGTTGTTTGTTTGCTTATTTATCCATTTTGGTTGTTGTTATTACTGGTTTGCATTTTATCCAGCTTTTATATTTTTTCTTGTTGGCATGGTTATTAGGATCCAAGCTACTCTGTCATAACCAGAATTGTAAGTCTGCTATGCATACATGCAACCGAGTCAGTTTAACTTCATTTTGAAAGTCTTTCAGTTAACAAATCTCCAATGATTATTCTGATCACCAGTTATTTGAATAAAAACATGTTTAGGTTTTATTTTCTGCCCAGATATATGATAGGTGAAAATATTTAAATGATAATATACCTTTCAAATATTTGCTCAGTGTAGAAAATTTAGAAAAAAACAGAAAGGGTAAAGAAGAAATTTTTTAAATATATACTTTCCATCACCCAAAACAGCCATCAACAAAGTTTGTTATTGTTCCTTTCAGTGTTTCCTCTGTACATTCCTAACAATGTTTTATTCAGGACTAACTCATAGGCCTTTATTAATTTATTTTGCATTTTTAAACAGTTTTATTGAAGTATAAGTTATGTACCATAATATTCACTTGCTTTAAGTGTGCAATTCAATGATTTTTAGTAAATTTACAGAGTTGTACAACCATCGCCACAATCCAATTGTAGAACATTTCCATCCCACCAAAAGGAATGTCTATTTACAGTAACTCCTTGTTTTAGTAGGTTGGCATTTCTCCCCTGGTTTAGCCTGTAACTTCTGGTCAACTCTGGTTTTCTGTTTCTCATGAGCTCTTACAGAGGTGCCAAGGGAAGGCAAGAAAGAGGTGGGCATCTTCTGGGAGGGAAAGGCCAGGGACAGACCTGTGTCTGACAGCCAGTGTGGCAGCCATGGAGATGCACTGGTCAGGTCTCCCTTTGGGAGAACACATGGTGGGGAGTGTGGGTGGCTGACAGCCCACAGCTGTGCAAGGTCCCCTGGGCTCCTTCAGCCAATGACTGAGCATGTGGGGGTGATAGAGCCAGAGGATGCAGGAGTTCTCTAAGGCAGCATTTGCTGCCAACCCAATCGGAAAATGGGCAGAAGACCTAAATAGACACTTCTCCAAAGAAGATATACAGATGGCCAATAGGCACATGAAAAGATGCTCAACATCACTAACTATTAGAGAAATGCAAATCAAAACTACAATGAAGTACCACCTCATACCAGTCAGAATGGCCATCATTTAAAAGTCTACCAATAATAAATGCTGGCGAGGGTGTGGAGAAAAGGGAACCCTCTTACACTGTTGGTGGGAATGTAAACTGGTGCAGCCACTATGGAGAACAGTATGGAGGTTCCTCAAAAAACTAACAGTAGAGTTGCCATATGATCCAGCAATCCCACTCCTGGGCATATATCCAGACAAAACTATAATTCGAAAAGATACATACACCCCTATGTTCATAGCAGCACTCTTCACAATAGTCAAGACATGGAAACAACCTAAATGTCCATCAACAGATGAATGGATAAAGAAGATGTGGTGTTTATACACAATGGAATACTCAGCCATAAAAAAGAATGAAATAATGCCATTTGCAGCAACATGGATGGATGTAGAGATTATCACACTAAGTGAAGTAAGTCAAAAAGAGAAAGACAAATACCATATGATATCACTTATATGTGGAATCTAAAATGTGACCCAAATGAACCTATCTGTGAAACAGAAACAGACTCACAGACATTGAGAACAAGCTTGTGGTTGCCAAGGGGGAGGGGGGTTGGGAAGGGATGGACTGGGAGTTCGGGGTTAGCAGATGCAAACTATTACATACAGAAGGGATAAACAACAAGGTCCTACTATATAGCACAGGGAACTACATTCAATGTCCTGGGATGAACCATAATAGAAAAGAATATAAAAAAGAATGTATATACGTGTATAACTCAGTCACTTTGCTGTATAGCAGAAAGTAAAACAACATTGTAAATCAACTATACGCCAATTTTTTAAAAAATAGGAGGGATATTGTAACATGGAAAGCAGTATGTGACAAGAAAGAAATAAGACTTTTCCTATCAGTGGCCCCTCACACTAGAGCAGATGACCCCTTGGGTCAGGAGTACTTCAAGTGTGGCTGATGTGAGGAAAGCCATAGACCGATCCCTTTAAGACTCACACTAAATTCCATCACCAGCATGGGAACAGTCCTCTCCAGCCAATATGGCAGATGCAAAGTTTAAAAAGCTTGGGTTGGCAAGAATGTGAGTGAAAAATAAATTCCAGCAGAGTCCTGGTGATTGTGTCATTTGTTGACTGACATCTGAAAATCCTTGGCAGTGTTTTAGGGCATATTTTGCTTTAACAAGTAGGGAAGATACTTTAATTGGTGCCCTTTATTTATAATTTTTGTCATTCATGTCTGTGGAAAATTCCAACATCTTCCACGTTACATCATTTCTGGACATTTGGCAGCGTACCAGACCAGCAACTGTTTCAATAGAGAGAAATCTCTTCCCTCACTCAGCAAACATATTTTACTTCTTGGAAGATTGCTCTCCATGAATACTACCTGATAAATCTTAATATGATTTTATAGATTATAGCTATCCCTCTTATAACTGGTTTTTCTATCATCCCATTTTTAAGGGTTAGTCAACATTTAATGAGTGCTCATGGATGTCAAATTCCATATGAAACAGGACTGGGTTTGCTCAAGGGTGATAAGAAACAGATGTGGTCTTTGTACACAGAATGCGTTATTTTTATTTTTTGAAATCAGAATTTAAAAATTAACTTTACCAGGGTGACCTATTTATTTTTTTATTTATTTTCTATTTATTTTTAAATTTATTTTCTATTTATTTATTTTATTTTCTATTTATTTTTTTATTGTGGTAAAATATATATAACATAAAATTTGCCATTTTAACCATTTTGAAGCATGCAGTAGCATTAATTATATTGACAGTGTTGTCCAATCATCACCACCATCTATTCCAAAAACTTTTCATCACTCCAAGCAGAAACTCTGTAATCATTAAACAATAACTTCCCATTTCCCAGGCAGCCACCATTCTACTTTCTGCCTCTATGAATTTGCCTAGTCTAAGTATTTCATATAAGTGGAATCCTATAATATAAGCTTCTGGCTTATTTCACTGAGCATAATGTTTTCAAGGTTCATCCATTTATGATACATGTTGGATCATGTATCAGGATTCATTTCTTTTTATGGCTGAATAATATTCCATTGTATGTATATACCATATTTTGCTTATCCATTCATCTGTTGATGGACATTTGGGTTCTTTACATCTTTTGACTATTGTGAATAATGCTGCAATGAACATTGGCATAGAAGTGTCTGTTTGACTCCCTCCTTTCGATTCTTTATGGTATATGCCTAGAAGTGAAATTGCTGGGTCTTATGGCAATTCTGTGTTTAGCTTTTGAGAAACCATCAAACTGTTTTCCGCAGAAGCTGTACCATTTTACATTCTTACCAGCAATGTACAAGGGTCCCAATTTCTCCACATCCTCACCCATGCTTGTTATTTTCTGTTGCTGTTGTTCTCATTGCCATCCTAGTGAGTGTGAAATAGTATCTCATTGTGGTTTTGATTTGCATTTCCTTAATGGCTGGTGATGCTGAACATATTTTCATGTGCTTATTAGCCACTTATATAGCTTCTTTGGAGAAATATCTATTCAAATCCTTTGCCCATTTTTTAATTGGCTGTTTTATTGTTGGGTAGTAAGAGTTCATTCTATATTCTGGATACTAGACATCTACCAGATACATGACTTGTAAAAATTTTCTTCAGTTCTGTATGTTTTCTTTTAAATTTCTTGATAATGTCCTTTTATGCATAAATGTCTTTAATTTTGATGAAGTCCAATTTATCTATTTTTTCTTTTGTTGTTTGTGCATTTGATGTGATATCTAAGAACCTACTGCCTGAGAACCAACTGAATAGCACAGGGAACTCTACTTGATGCTCTGTGGTGACCTAAATGGGAAGGAAATCCAAGGAGGAGGGGATATATGTATATGTGTGGCTGATTCACTTTGCTGTACAGCAGAAACTAACATAACATTGTAAAGCAACTATACTCCAATAAAAAAAATAAAAGAATCCATTGCCAAATCTGAGATAATGGAGATTTACTCCTATGTTTTATTTGAAGAGTTTTATAGTTTTAGATCTTCCATTTAGGCCATTCATCAATTCTGAGTTAATTTTTTTATATGGTGTGAGATAGGAGTCCAGCTCTACTCTTTCACACATGGATATCCATTTGTTGGAGCCTATTTTTCTCCCACTGAATGGTCTTCACATTCTTGTTGAAAACCACTTGGCCATAGATGCATACATTTATTTTTGGACTCTCAATTTTATGCCACTGGTCTATGTGTCTATCCTTATGGTAGTACCGCATTGCTTTGGAAATTGTAGCCTTGTAGTGAGTTTTGAAATCAAGAAGTGTGAGTACCCTAACTTCATTCTTTTTCAATATTGTTTTGGCTATTTGAGATCCTTTGCACTTCCATATGAATTTGAGGATTGGCTTTTCAATTTCTGCAAAAAAAACAAAAAAGCCACTGGCATTTTGATCAGGATTGCACAGACTCTGTCAATTTGGGAAGTATTGACATCTTAACAATGTAAGTCCTCCAACCCATGAACACAGCATGTCTTTCCATTTATTTAGGGGTTCTTTCACTTCTTTGAGCAATATTTTGCAGTTTTCAGAGCACAAGTCTTACATCTTCTTGGTTAACTTCATTCCTAAGCATTTTATTCTTTCTGATGCTGTTGTAAATAGAAGTTTAAAAATTCAGCCTTTTTGAGTGGACAGTCTGATGAATTTATAAACAGTAAATTTATACTGTTATGCAAGGCTCATCACAATCTAGTTTTAGAATACATGCATCACCCCAAAAAGTTCCCTTCTGTGTATCTGCAGTCAATCCTTGCTCTCACCTCCTTATCCCAGGCAACCTGTGATCTGTTCTGTCTCTATAGTTTTTTATGTTTTAGACATATCATAAAGTAGGTGCTTATATTTATATAAAATGCAACTATAAACAATGCATCATCTGCCTCTCTGTTCCCTTTTTCTCTCTCTTTCACCCAGGACAAAAAACCATCCAGCTTAGGACTCAAAATGAAAAGCTGCTCAGCATCACTAATCATTAGAGAAATGCACATCAAAACTACAGTGAGGTATCACCTCACACCAGTCAGAATGGGCATCATCAGAAAATCTACAAACAACAAATGCTGGAGAGGGTGTGGAGAAAAGGAAACCCTCTTGCACTGTTGGTGGGAATGTAAATTGATACAGCCACTATGGAGAACAGTATGGAGGTTCCTGAAAAAACTAAAAATAGAATTACCATATGATCCAGCAATCCAACTACTGGGCATACACCCAGAGAAAATCATAATTCAAAAAGACACATGCACCCCAATGTTCATTGCAGCACTATTTACAATAGCCAGGTCATGGAAGCAACCTAAGTGCCCATCGACAGAAGAATGGATCAAGAAGTTGTGGTACATATATACAATGGAATATTACTGAGCCATAAAAAGGAACGAAATTGGGTCATTTGTAGAGACATGGATGGATCTAGAGACTGTCATACAGAGTGACATAAGTCAGAAAGAGAAAAACAAATATCATATATTAACGCATGTATGTGGAACCTAGAAAAATGGTACAGATGAACTGGTTTGCAGGGCAGAAGTTGAGACACAGATGTAGAGAATAAATGTATGGACACCAAGGGGGGAAAACGGCAGTGGGGTGGGGATGGTGGTGTGCTGAATTGGGCGATTGGGATTGACATGTATACACTGATGTGTATAAAATTGATGACTGATAAGAACCTGCAGTATAAACAAACAAACAAAAAACAACAATTAATACTAAACTTTCTTTGGGTTATTTGTATGGAAATATGCTGATATAAATGTTTCAGACATTACATGAAATTTCTAAAAATCTTTAAAAAAAGGGGGGGGGCTTCCCTGGTGGCGCAGTGGTTGAGAGTCCGCCTGCCAATGCAGGGTACACGGGTTCGTGCCCCAGTCCGGGAAGATCCCACATGCCGTGGAGCGGCTGGGCCCGTGAGCCATGGCCGCTGAGCCTGCGGGTCCGGAGCCTGTGCTCCGCAAAGGGAGAGGCCACAGAAGCCCGCGTACCGCAAAAAAAAAAAAAAAAAGGAATTACCCAGTGGATGTGACCATTTTAAAGAACATTCAGTCCATTCAGTCAAGTGAGCATTTAGTTGGTAATCTTGAAATGGGTCCTTTACAATATCATATGAACTGTAATGAATTTTGTCCTATGATAAATTAGTGATAAATGATCCATTTTAACAGAAGGAGAAGAGTCATTTTAAGAGTCATGCCTTTTAGTGGCCTCTTTTCCTGGAAAAGTGGATCCTAAATGCTTTATTCCAGAGATTTACTGTGATGCCCTGTTTTATCATGGATAATAATAGATGACACCCTATCTTTATAGTGGGGAATATATCTTGTTTTTTTCTGGCTTAATATTTAATACATTTTCTCTTCACTTTGGATGTGATGGCCATGAGGGGTTAATGCCCCCTCAGAGCTGGGCCATTATTATTTGTAGTAGCAACAATAACAACAGCAGCAGCAACAACAAAAATAATAAATGTCCATTTATTATGAGCCATATACTACGTTAGGCACTTACATTTATCTCATATAATCTATATAACTTTAGAAGTAAGTATTCTTCTCCAAATTTTACAGGTAATTGAAGCTCAGGAACCTGATGTAACTTGTCCAAGGTCATACAACTAATCAGTGGAAGAACTAGATTTGAATTAAGAGACATGTGCTTCTAAGTCTCACGATCCTCATCGCTACAAAACACCGCTCCTTGGGGCTTCCCTGGTGGCGCAGTGGTTGAGAGTCCGCCTGCCGATGCAGGGGACGCGGGTTCGTGTCCCGGTCCGGGAAGATCCCACATGCCGCGGAGCGGCTGGGCCCATGAGCCGTGGCCGCTGAGCCTGCGCGTCTAGAGCCTGTGCTCCGCAGCGGGAGAAGCCACAACAGTGAGAGGCCCGCGTACCGCAAACAAAAACAACATCAAAAACAAAAACACTGCTCCTCAGTAGTGCTAACAGGGATGGCACTAGGCAAAAGTAATGAAAATACAGAATTTTACCTTTAATATGACTCCAGTGCCTCTGCTCCCATATAAGGAAGAGGCAGACCTAATGTCTTAAAGCAAAGAAATGGCTCTAATAACGGGCGGATAGTTGGCAGCATTCAGACATGTTGGTGCATCTCTATTTTCACGCCATGCAAGTAGCCACCATTTTGGCTATGATGAGAAGCATCCCTGGGTTACTCTTCTTACTAAATAGTAGGTTCTGGTTACTAGTTGCACAATGGACTTTTGAATAGCTGAAAAGAAAGGTCTCTCTACAGCTTCACAGGAGGGAAGACTGCTGGATGTTGCACAAACTTTTCTGAATCAGAATCCACAGGTTCCCACTTTAATGTTTTCCAATGCTGATTTTTAAACGGCACAGCAGTTTGTGTTACCAGTACAAATAGTCCACTTCGATTAGGGAACCCAAGGTGGTTGTTAGGCAAGGGGATTTTCCCCATAGTAGTATATTACTGTCATATATTCTCTGTACTTGTAGAAGTTGCTCAGAAAATGGTGCAGAGTAGTGGTGATGAAGATTTACTTCATGTTTAGCAATAGTTTGTTACAAGGAGGAATTTCAGATTTCAAAGAGTTTGTTACATAAGAATTTCAAATTGTTTCATGCACAGTAAATCTTCCAAATAATCCTCTGTGGAAGCCAAAAAAAACCCCAAAACAACAACATACATCCTGGCCTGTCCAAATGACCTCATCTCTTACAGCACCCACTAGTTACCAAATAAGAAAATCCTGGCTCATCCTTATGTCAGAGGAAGATATCAATAACCAGGCTAACCAGAGCAGCTCTGAGTGGGTTAGTTCTTGAGAAAACACCAATGGGTGTGTCTTCCAGGTATCTGAGGCTGGTGATTATGTGCTGAGTTTCTATTGGACAAATCTACTGCAAAGAGAGACTCAGAAGGACCGAGGACTGTTATGGGTTCTTTCACTGCATTGAAAACCCCAAATTACAGACATTGTCCAGCCACTGTTTAGAATCCATTAGAAACTGCTGTGTGTGGCTAGCTTATTAGAATAAAGTCATGCTGGGAGTGAGGTTCAAAAGCTGCAATTGTGTGAAATGTGAGGTTGCATTATTGTAAAGTGAATGAAATGAAAATAGCAGCTGGGCAGAGGATGAGAGCCAATCACCAGCTGCCAATACTGGATTTAAATACAGCTCCACAGTCCAAACCTAAACCCTCAGGATGACGGCCCACGCATCACAGTAACTACACAGTTTCCTACACTCCCCTTTCCCCTGGAGCCTTTGTTGATCTTCCCTTTGAATTCCCAAGACACAATATTTTGTGTGTTTGTTCAACAGTTCTCCTAAGGAGGTCCAATCCATTGCTAATAATGACTCAAAGTGCTTTCACTGGCTCAGATAAAAAGCTCAGTTACATTAACCTACTTCTTCCTGCCAAATACAAAGGCAATGCAAGGCTCAGATGTTACTAGGAGTTGCTAAGCACTTTGCTATTCAAAAGAATAAGAAAACCAGGTTTCTAAGAAGACATCAAAACCTCTTATCCTGAGGTTTATAAATTGTTCAAAGGGTGGGAGATGGGATTGTACTTTTCATTGGGATGAGGGACTGAGAACCTGGAAGTTTGAATTGTCTGAAATTAACTGGGTAAATATTGAATCAGAATTCATTTGAGTTGTTGCTGTATCCTTGTCAGCTCTCAAGGATACAACAAATATTTATTAAGGACCTGTTATTTGCCAGGCTCTGTTCTAGGTGCTGAGGATAGAGCAGTGAACAAAATGGACAGAAGATCCCTGCTTCTCTCTCATTCTGGTGGGAGAAGACACACAATAAATGAAACAAATAAATTAAATATAAGTGGTACATGGTACTAAGGAGGAAACTAAAACAGAGGAGGGACAGAGAGTTCTAGGTGAGGAGGGATAATCAATGGCTATGATTTTAAATAGAGTGGCCAATAAATCCAAAACAATTAAGAAAATGATAATAGGAACATACATATCGATAACTACCTTAAATGTAAATGGAATAATGCTCCAACCAAATGACATAGACTGGCTGAATTGATACAAAAACAAGACCCGTATATATGCTGTCTACAAGAGACCCACTTCAGACTGAGGGACACATACAGACTGAAAGTGAGGGGATGGAAAAAGATATTCCAAATGGAAATCAAAAGAAAGCTGGAGTAGCAATTCTCATATCAGACAAAATAGACTTTAAAATAAAGACTATTACAAGAGACAAAGAAGGACTCTACATGATGATCAAGGGATCAATCCAAGAAGAAGATATAACAATTGTAAATATTTATGCACCCAGCATAGGAGCACCTCAATGCATAAGGCAAATGCTAACAGCCATAAAAGGGGAAATCGACAGTAACACAATCATAGTAGGGGACTTTAACACCCCACTTTCACCAATGGACAGATCATCCAAGATGAAAATAAATAAGGAAACACAAGCTTTAAATGATACATTAAACAAGATGGACTTAATTTATATTTATAGGACATTCCATCCAAAAACAACATAATACACATTCTTCTAGTGCTCATGGAACATTCTCCAGGATAGATCATACCTTGGGTCACAAATCAAGCCTTGTTAAATTTAAGAAAACTGAAACTGTATCAAGTATCTTTTCCGACCACAGTGCTATGAGACTAGATATCAATTACAGGAAAAAAAAAAACTGTAAAAAATACAAACACATGGAAGCTAAACAATACACTACTAAATAACCAAGAGATCACTGAAGAAATCAAAGAAATAATCAAAGAATATCTAGAAACAAATGACAAGGAAAACACGATGACCCAAAACCTATGGGATGCAGCAAAAGCAGTTTTAAGAGGGAAGTTTATAGCAATACAATCCTACCTCAAGAAACAAGAAAAAGCTCAAATAAACAATCTAACCATACACCTAAAGCAATTAGAGAAAGAAGAACAAAATAAACCCAAAGTTAGCAGAAGGAAAGAAATCATAAAGATCAGATCAGGAATAAATGAAAAATAAATGGAGGAAATGATAGCAAAGATCAATAAAACTAAAAGCTGGTTCTTTGAGAAGATAACCAAAATTGATAAACCATTAGCCAGACTCATCAAGAAAAAAAAGGGAGAAGACTCAAATCAATAGAATTAGAAATGAAAAAGGGGAAGTAACAATGGACACTGCAGAAATATAAAGGATCATGAGAGATTACTACAAGCAACTATATGCCAATAAAATGGACAACCTGGAAGAAATGGACAAATTCTTAGAAAAGCACAACCTTCCAAGGCTGAATCAGGAAGAAATAGAAAATATGAACAGACCAAGCACAAGCACTGAAATTGAGAATGTGATTTAAAATTTTCCAACAAACAAAAGCCCAGGACCCGATGGCTTCACAGGTGAATTCTATCAAATATTTCAAGAAGAGCTAACACCTATCCTTCTCAAACTCTTCCAAAGTATAGCAGAGGGAGGAACACTCTCAAACCCATTCTATGAGGCCACCATCACCCTGATACCAAAACCAGACAAAGATGTCACAAAGAAAGAAAACTACAGGCCAATATCACTGATGAACATAGATGCAAAAATCCTCAACAAAATACTAGCAAACAGAATCCAACAGCACATTAAAAGGATCATACACCATGATCAAGTGGGGTTTATCCCAGGAATGCAAGGATTCTTCAAAATACACAAATCAATCAATGTGATACGCCATATTAACAAACTGAGGGAGAAAAACCATATGATCATCTCAATAGATGCAGAAAAAGCTTTTGACAAAATTCAACACCCATTTATGATAAAAACTCTCCAGAAAGTAGGCATAGAGGGAACTTACCTCAACATAATAAAGGCCATATATGACAAACCCACAGCCAACAAAGTTCTCAATGGCAAAAAAATGAAACCATTTCCTCTAAGACCAGGAAGAAGATAAGGTTGCCCACTCTCACCACTATTATTCAACATAGTTTTGGAGGTTTTAGCCACAGCAAAAGAAGAAAAAGAAATAAAAGGAATCCAAATCGGAAAAGAAGAAGTAAAACTGTCACTGTTTGCAGATGACATGATACTATACATAGAGAATCCTAAAGATGCTACCAGAAAACTACTAGAGCTAATCAACGAATTTGGTAAAGTAGCAGGATACAAAATTAATGCACAGAAATCTCTTGCATTCCTATACACTAATGATGAAAAATCTGAAAGAGAAATTAAGGAAACACTCCCATTTACCACTGCAAGAAACAATAAAATACATAGGAATAAACCTACCTAAGGAGATAAAAGACCTGTATGCAGAAAACTATAAGACACTGATGAAAGAAATTAAAGATGATACAAATAGATGGAGAGAAATACCATGTTCTTGGATTGGAAGAATCAACATTGTGAAAATGACTCTACTACCCAAAGCAATCTACAGATTCAATGCAATCCCTATCAAACTACCAATGGCATTTTTCACAGAACTAGAACAAAAAATTTCACAATTTGTATGGAAACACAAAAGACCGTGATTAACCAAAGCAATCTTGAGAAAGAAAAATGGAACTGGAAGAATCGGGCTCCCTGACTTCAGACTATACTACAAAGCTACAGTAATCAAGACAGTCTGGTACTGGCACAAAAACAGAAATATAGATCAATGGAACAGTATAGAAAGCACAGAGATAAACCCACACACATATGGTCACCTTATTTTTGATAAAGGAGGCAAGAATATACAATGGAGAAAAGATAGCCTCTTCAATAAGTGGTGCTGGGAAAACTGGACAGCTACAAGTAAAAGAAAGAAATTAGAACGCTCCCTAACACCATACACAAGAATAAACTCAAAATGGATTAAAGACCTAAATATAAGGCCAGACACTATAGAACTCTTAGAGGAAAACATAGGCAGAACACTCTATGACATAAATCACAGTAAGATCCTTTTTGACCCACCTCCTAGAGAAATGGAAATAAAAACAAAAATAAACAAATGGTTGTGACCACCTAGAGGGGTGGGATAGGAAGGGTGGGAGGGAGACGCAGGAGGGGGGAGATATGGCGATATATGTATATGTATAGCTGATTCACTTTGTTGTAAAGCAGAAACTAACACACCATTGTAAAGCAATTATACTCCAATAAAGATGTTATGAATAAATAAATAAATAGAGCGACCACGGAAAGCTCCACTTTGAACGTGGAATGTGAGTGAAGACTGAAAGAGGTGAGGGAACAAATCATGCCAGCACCTGGGGGAATGAGCAGGCCCAGTAGAAGGAGCAAATGCCCTGATCTGGGAGTGAGCCTGGTATGAGAAGCCTCCAAGAGCCAGGAATGCTGGAGGGGAGACTCCAGAGGGAAACTGGGAGGAGATGAGGCAGAGGGCAACCCGGAAGGGGAAGATCACGTGGGGTCTTATAGGCCATTAGGATGATTCTCACTTTTTCCCAGAGTGGGATGAGAGCCATTGGAGGCTTTTGAGCAGAGAAGGGACATGATCTGATTTAGGTCTTGAGTATTTTTGTCTCTGACTGCTCTATTGATTGCACAGGATAAAATACTTAGCACCCTGCTGCTATGTTATAATATATATTATATATATGCATAATGTGCATTCCACGAATGTGTATGTTTTGGTGTATTCCAAACACATGCAAGTTATTCCTGAGCTGAAATTTGGAACATTTCTTCATATAGCTCTATGGCCCCAAAGTAGCACCTTCTTTAACCTACGGACGCCTTGAGATTGTTCAGCCATTCATTCATTTACCAAACTTTTATTAATGGGTGCTACGAGGTGCCAGGCACTGTTCCTTTTAAGCACTGCGGACGCGGTAGTGAATGAATAAGATAAAAGATGTCTGTGCCTCAATGGGGCTTTCACTCAAGTGATAGGAGGGCAGAAAATGGACAAATAAGATATAAATAAACAAATACATATATAAAGTCAAGTAGTGGCAAGTGCTAAGAAGAAAATGTAGGTTAAAGGGCATTGAGTGGCAGAAGTGAGGGCTATTTTATTTAATGAAAAGATCATGAAATAACAGTTTCGCATCACTGTACATTATGACTGCATGTTTCTGAATGGAGAGATCGGTGAACTGCTTTACTATGACACTTGAGGGCTGCGTACCCGCAGCTCTGACCTGAATTTATCCAAACTCTCGAGGGAAGTGAACTCAGTGTGATGATTGACAGTGGCGGTGGCCAGTACAGGAGTGCAATCGCAGTCCCCCCTTCCTGGGAAGGGCACGTAGCAGGACATGATCCCTCTTCCAGTTCCCGTTAAACAAAACAGCTATAATCCCATCCCTCCCCCTCCCCCTCGAGGTATTTGTGAATGGGCCAGTGCCCAACGTGGGTCCCCCAACGAGGGAGGGGGGAAGCAAGTGATGGGTGGGGGGCAGAAAGGCTCCCCTCAGCACCTGGCCCCATGGGGCTGTGAGGGGCTACTTTAAATGGAATGGTCAGTGATGTACTTCTTTAGCTCAACACTTGTTGAGTTCTTACTATGGTCAAGGCACTGTGCTAGGTTCTGAAGCATTTTCTATACAATCCCTGCCCTCAAGGGACTTAAAATCCATAGTAGATAGAATTCTATGGTGGCTTCTAAGATTCCTTCCCCTGGTACACACACCCTGTATAATCCCTGAGACTTGTGACTATGATATGATAATCACTCTTTTGATTAGGTCATGTTATATGGCACAGCTGACTAAGAAAGGGAGATTACCTGGGTGAGCCTGACTGAATCATGTGAGCCTTAAAAAGGACTATGCTCACCCTGAAGAACAGACCGGAAGCACGAGAGGGATTCAATGCCAGGAAGGTTCTCTGCTGCTGGTTTTGAAGATGGAGAGGGACACAGGGAAATGGCTTCTAGGAATTGAGAGGGACCTGAGGTCAACAACCACCAAGCAGACAGAGACCTCAGTCCTACAACTGCCAGGAACTGAATTATGTCAACAACTTGAATGAGCTTCAAAGCAGATTCTTTCTCAGTCAAATCTTCAAATCAAGCCCAGCTGACATCATAATTTCAGCCTTGCCGGAGCCTGAGCTGAGAACTTGGCCATGTTGTGCCTGGTTTTCATACTTACAAAACTGTGATATAATAAACCAGTATTATTTTAAATAGCTACATTTGTGGTAACCTGTTATTAAGAAATAAAAACGAATATAGACTCTAATAAGACTTCTGGTTTCTGGTCCAGCATATAAGAAGCAGGAAGTCACCCCTCTATCCTAACAACAAGTAAAAAGCTGAACAAACTTGAAAATCAACTCTTTTTAAATCTGTAAGAGAAGTAAGGTCACAGGACAAAATGCTGCCCCCAGAATTAGATAGATTGACAGGCAAATACAAAGAATCACAACTTACTGGAGCAGAAACCTTCGCGGGAACCAGGGCTGGCCGTAGGGAACTTGAGCTGTAATTGACAAATTGCTGGAGGTTCCATGTGGACAAGACTAAGAGATAAAAACTCCAGTGGGACCCAGTCATTGGGGGGCCACCCATACTTGCGAGTTTTACCTCCAGGATCTCTACCACGTCCTCACGGTGAATTTCAGAGAAAAATCCCCTCATGCTTCCAGCAGGAGGAGGAAAACGGAACCATTTTGAAACACACCTGAGCATTCTGTTCTTAACAAGCTCTGCTCTCAGGAGAAACTATTTAACCAGAGCTAATCTCCTGGGGTTTTATCAAAGCCTAACTGATTGGTGGAGGGAAATACTTAACCAGCTGCCTCTAGCCTTCCACGTGGGAGAAGAGACATACCCAACTCCAGCCCACTCTAGCCATCCTGCCCACCTGAAGAGTAGGGGGTAACTGAGAAGCGTTGTGAAGTTCACAGTCCAGAGGCATAGGCTCACTAAACGACCAAACCCTGGGACTTCCCTGGCAGTTCAGTGGTTAAGACTCCATGCTTCCACTGCAGGGGGTGTGGGTTCGATCCCTGGTCAGGAAATTAAGATCCCACATGCTGTGTGGTATGGCCAAAAAAACAAAAAAAGACCAAGTCCTAATCATAGGACTATAAAAAAACAATGCTTCCCTTTCCCTCACCCCTTATCACCGCATCACTGAAGGCCTATTTACAGGAGTTTGTTTGTTTTTTTTTTTAACTCAGTACATCATATCCAGCATTCAACAAAAAATTATAAGGCAGACTAAAAGCCAAAAAACACTGAAGAGACAGAGCAAGCATCAGACCAGGCTGAGATATGGCAGAGATATTGGAATTATCAGACCAGGAATTTTAACTAAGTATGATTAATATGCTAATGGGCCTAATGGAGGAAATAGACATCGTGCAAGGACAGGTGGGTAATGTAAGCAGAGAGATGGAAATTCTAAGAAAGAACCAAAAAGAAATGCTATAGACAAAAAAAACAAACCAAAACAAACAAACAAAACCATTGTGACCGAAATGAAGCATGCCTTTGATAGCCTTATTAGTAAACTGGATGTGGCTGAGGAAAAAAATCTCTGAGCTTGAGGGTATCTCAAAAAAAAGTCCAATACCGAAAAGCAAACAGAAAAAAAGACTGAAGAAAGAAAAACAGAACAGAATATCCAAGAACTGAGACAGCTACAAAATGTGTAACATATGTATGTGTAAAATGGAAATACTGGAAGGAGAAGAAGGAGAGAAAGGGACAGAAGAAATATTTGAAAGAATAATGATAAGAATTTCCCCTGAATTAATGCCAGACACCTAACCATAGATCCAGGAAGCTCAGAGAACATCAAGCAGGATAAATACCCCCCAAATTACATTGAGATATACCATTTTCAAACTACAGAAAATCAAAGATAAAGAAAAAATCCTGAAAGAAGCCAGAAGGAGAAAAAAAACAGCTTATCTAAGGAGAAGCAAAGATAAAAATTACATCTGACTTCTCCTCAGAAGCTGTGCAAGCAAGAATAGGGTGAAGTGAAATACTTAAAGTGTTAAGAGAAAAAAAACACCAACCTAGAATTCTGTACCCTATGAAATTATCCTTCAAATGTGAAGGAGAAATAAAGATTTTCTCAGACAAACAAAAATTGAGGAAATGTGTGCCAGCAGACCTTCTTGGAAGAAATGTTAAAAGATGTTCTTCAGAGAGAAGGAAAATGCTATAGGTCAGAAACTCGAATCCAGATAAAGAAATGAAGAGCTCTGGAGAAGGAATAAGTGAAGGTAAGTTAGAATCTAATTAAGTGGATATGAAAAGTATATCAGCATCTATATTACAAAGGGCACTCGAAAGCCGTGGGGACAATCTTTGCTTTTTGAATGACATCATCTCTTATTTTCTCCTAGACTCTCTGTAAGGTCGGATCTTAACAAACGGCACCGCGAAACAGAGGAAAGCTTCAAGTGAGCTTTATTAGGGAGCGCTCCCGGGCGAGGTTCACTGGTCCGAGAGAAAGGGGTCAGAGAAGTCGCACCCGGGCGAGGGTTGGGCAAGATTTTATAGGGGAAGAAGGGAAAGGGGTGTGGTGAATCTGGGAAGGCGCAGGGTATTCCTTATTTGGTGGTCTTTTCGGGTATCCTGGGGGACCATTAGTCCCGCCCCTCGAAAGGCGGGAAGGCTGGGCTGGTTTCAAAGTCCCCAGGTCAGTTCCTGGAACTGGGTGGTCTGGAGAATTTCGTTCTGATGCAACCTGTGAATCTGATTGTGTTCCCCTGCCTCGAGCCAGTTGGCCTTACACTCTCCACTCCAGACTCTCGTTAAATGTTGAATTTAGCAGTCTACTGTCCATTAGATGGCCCAGAATGCCTTCTCCTCCATCATTTCACACCACTCCTTCAGCCCAGAATAGAGCAGCATCATTACAGACAAGATGAGCCATGTAGAGGCAAATATTTTAACTCTGGCACTTATCCACAGAATCTAGAGACAATGAAGTTATCATAAACTTCAGAAGACTGCAATCATAGCATGTCAACCCCTTACCAAAAGTGTTCAATGGCTTCCTATTTCTTATGGAATAAGGTACTAGATATACAGACTGATTATCAAGCTCTTCAGAGATATGACCCCCAAATGCCTATCAAAACCATCTCTTGCTATTTTACATGCCCTGTGCTGGCACTTGTCTTTGCCATCTCTGTTCTTTGCTCAGCCTGGTCCCTATTCCTGGAATGTCCATCTCCTCTTTATCCATTTATCAAATCCTGAGGCTCAAAGAGGTTCAGTAACTTGCTCCAGGTCACAGAGATTGGGGGTAAATCTCACTTTTTTCAGAAAACATTTACAGGTCAGGATCAGTCTTTTCCTCCCCAATACTTTTGTTAACACTTTGACCTAGTACTTATCAAACTGTACCTTGTCTTTCAAGTTATTTACATGTATAAGAAGAGATTCTTGCGTAAGCAAATGACTCCAGAATTATCTTAGGCTGAAATCCTCACTCTGTCACAAACTATGTGACCTTGAACCAGTAACTGGACCTCTCTGAGCCTCAGTTTTGTCACCTGCAAAATGGGACATATGAAAATATCTACCTCTCAGGAGTTCCCGTTACATAATAGTTTACTTCATGATACAAAAAGAACTTTTTTCAAATTTGTATATCCTTTGGCTCTTAACACAGTGTCCGGTAAGTCATATAGCTCAAAAAATGCTGATTGAATTAAATACCCTGGACATTTTTGGATCATGTTGTTAAGTCATTGAGTCTTTTTAATTTTTAAACTTCACTTCTCTCCAAGTTACAATAAAACTATTAGGTTCCTTTTCTGCTTAAAATCAATACTTATCCCATGAATAACAGGCATATTAAAACCTTTTAATTTTTCCTTCTTTTTCTCCAGGGACATGGTACGTTTTTAGTATCATGGCACTTCCCCACTCTTCCTACTGATGCTTCCTGGAATTACCTCCCAAATAAACTATAGTCTCAGGGTCTGCAAAGGAAGAACACAAGTAGGGCCAGCTTCATGGGTGTGCAACCTGTGAAGGGCCTGTATCTGGTTTAATGTTCTACCATTGCCATCTTGAAATTATTAATAATTTTGAACAAGGAGCCCTATATTTTTATTTCACACTGGGCCCTGCAAGTTATGTAGTCAGTCTTGAACCCAACCTAAGGCAGTGGACTAGCCTTCCATTTAGGATCCGTGTCCTGAATATCTACTGTATTATTCCTGGCCTCTGGGATTATGAGTCATCATTCTATTACAAAGGCATGATCGACAACTTAGAGAACAACTGAATTTCACTCTTTTGTCAGGGGTTATACTTGACTTTGTGCTGCATGATTTTCATTGGTGATCACATAGCTTAGGTTGTGATTATTCCTTAAAGGTCAAAAGAAAGATTATTATATTTGTAATGGGTTATCATTAATGCTCCACCAGGCCTGTGTTCATTATTGCCATTCCACAGACTTTTATTTCCCTGCAGAAAAATTTCCAAGAATTTCCACTTCTCTCAGACCTTTCAGTCGTTCCTAAATGTGTAGAGGCATTTCGTGTGGGAATAGTCAGCTGGCTCGGATTCCTCTGTTTCTCATCATATTTGTATTAATATAGACTCTCAATCCATAAAAAAATCTGTTCTCATGAGGAAGTGATTAAAAGAAACGTGGGAGAGTGTTTCTGTGGCACTGGGCCTGCTCTCAATGACAAAATATGTCGCTTAAAATTCAGACTTTGGCCAAAAGATGGAACTCTTCTCATTTGCTGGTTGGCCAAACCAAAGCATTTCACACCTCAAGTGGGCCATGTTTTGAACTGACAGGGAATCCTCTCCCTCAGAGAGTCATTACACCTCTTCAAGAAATCTTTCTACTTTCCAGATATAACATCGATAGATAGCCTTACTCCTTTCTCTCCCACAATGATCAAATAAGATAGTTTTGGCCTTTCCAACTAAAAATATCCTCCCAACAGAATGTCTGAATATCAAGGAATTATTGAATGCAGATGGAAAGTAGAATCTGAATGCTCTAAACTTGAAATGGAAAAAAACAGAGATTTCTGCACGGAGGGAAAGGTGGACCAGATGAACTTCGGCTAATTTCAGAGTTAATAAGGCTGGTCAGGAAAATTACAAAAAGCAACAGCCAAATGACCTTTGGGGAAGTAAAGTCTTTGGAAAAATCTGCTGAGAAACAACAAGCTGATGTAGCCATATGGAAATGGTTGTTGGGGGTCTCTGTGGTAGATGCAGATTTATCCTTAGTCTCAATATTCTGTTATTTCTTCCCTCGTCTTTGCTCACGGTGGTCACTCCCCCTCAACCCTCTAATCCTCTCTGTAGATGTAATTTTCTCCAGGAAGCCTCCCCTGCCTTCTGCCACTGCCCGGTCCTGGGTTGGCCCACTATAATCAAGCATTGCTCCACAGTGCTCCCCAAACTCACCGTGCCTGTATCTTTCTTCCCCCACTGGAGTGTGAGCTCCTTAGGAGCAGGTGTGATACCTTATTCATCTTTAATTTGCATGTAGTTGCAGCTTCTTACTAAACCTGCGTGGAATGACTATGTGACTGGCTTTATTGCCTGATCTCCTGCCCAAGATCACCTCCCAAGGAACTGTGGGATCTCCTTACCAAGAGCTGTGACCAGCAGAGCCTCTCCAAGGCGGAGGATGTAAAGGAAGAGGCATTGAATGCACAAAGAGATCAGAAAGTGAACTCTTCCCGGTGAATGAAAATAGCAGCTGGTCAAAGCCTAAGTGCGATCTGAAGGGGAACGTTTGCTATCAGACCACATCCTTAGACTTGGCTAGTTCTTCCTTATTTGAGGGTGTATTGCTTCATTTTGTCAGATGTCACACCTGCCCCATGAGGAGGAGTTGTTTGCTTCTATTTTTAATGAGGAATGAAGTAGGTGCCTGGAAGGTCCCTGAGCCCCCTATTGGGTGATGGGCTTTCGTTACAGATGTAATGGTATCTTGGTAGAGTGGACTTAAATGAATACAGGGTCTGAAGGTAAACAGGAGGCAGCGACTCGAGTTCATCATCCTCCAGGCTTTCCTGACAGATGAGAAAGTGGACACATTCTGGGAGCTGACATAGCCAGGGGCTTTCAGTTAAAACTGGATTCAAGGAATTCCCTGGCAGTCCAGTGGTTAGGACTTGGTGCTTTCACTGCCGAGGGCCCGGGTTCAATCCTTGGTCGGGGAACTAAGATCCTGCAAGCCGTGTGGCGCGGACAAAAACACAAACAAACAAACAAAACCAACTGGATTCAAGTTCCAGTTTCTCGGATTTTTTAGGCAAGTCAGCCTTGTTCAAGCTCCCGTTGATAACGTTAAATGACAATTATATACAAAATACTTAAAAGGAGATAATCAGTCAATGCTTCCTCCTTCGCTGCTGTACTTGTTTGGCCCAAGGTCACTCACCAGCAGCCTCTCTCTGGCCACCTCCCTTTGAAGACTGCGTTTCAATCCTCAGTGGCTTAAGAATCACCCGAGATCCTTGTTAAAAGGCAGCTTCTGGGCACCACCTCCAGAGACCATGGAACAGTTGGTCTGGGTTACAGCCCAGGAAGTGTCATTTTAAACACTTATTTCAGGTAATTCTGAGTCAGGTGGATTGCTGTCCACACTTCTGGAAACGCAATTTGAAAATTTCCAACTGTTTCTTTGTTTTAGCACAAGACTACTTTCCTTTCATTGTCAACAGCCGGAAGAAAAACCCCGTTCAGCCAAAGTATTTAATTAGGTGCTCCGTCCCGGTAAGTGTTGAGAAAAACACAGTAAGCCGAGGCGGTGTGGAAATGGGGGCAGAGGGTAGGGAAAGCTGGCAGTCTTCACTGGCCTACAGATTGCCGTCCGTACTCCTTGGGGAGCGGTGAGCAGGGAGAAGCAGAGCAGATGGCTTATGTTGGACTAGAGAGGCAAGAGGGGAGATTGATGGGTCTGGAGAGCTTCCAGCTTATACCAAGTCAGAGCTTAGAAGTATGGCTTTATTATTTTCCCTTGAGGGCTATAAACTCCCTCTCCATCAGACCCATTCAAATTTAAACATCAGGAACTTCCCTGGTGGTGCAGTGGTTAAGAATCCACCTGCCAACGCAGGGGACACAGGTTCAAGCCCTGGTCCAGGAAGATCCCACATGCCGCGGAGCAACTAAGCCCATGTGCCACAACTACTGAGCCTGCACTCTAGAGTCTGCGAGCCACAACTACTGAAGCCCGTGCACCTAGGGCCCGTGCTCCGCAACAAGAGAAGCCACCGCAATGAGAAGCCCGCGCACCGCAACAAAGAGTAGCCCCCGCTCACCGCAACTAGAGAAAGCCCGCGTGCAGCAACGAAGACCCAACGCAGCCAAAAAAACAAACTTTAAACATCAGTCCTCATACACAGCCCGAAGCCAAACTGAAGAGACTTCGCTATCACCAGTAGTTCAGGGTTGCCCAGAGGCTTCATTAGAATGGAAAAGTGAGGGGTGAGTAGACATCTGCTCAACCTGCCTCTTGCAAAATCCTCACTGAGGCCTGCGGTCCACGGGGCCACGGGCTGCCTCATCTTCCCAGGTCCTCAGTAGGGCATTTTGCCAAAGGACACCTGGCAGGGGCTCCCCTGAAGGCTGATAACTATCTAAGTGCAGGCTCCTCCTGGCATTTCTCAATTCTTATTTTCCACCCTTCCCCCTCTTTTTAAACATCACTGGAATTGGAAGTTCATTGCTCTTTGAAGAAATGCAATATGTTGCTTTCCAAGTTCCCCTGCCCTGTGCAGCTTCTTCACTTTGTCCTCCACCACCAAGTCACTGGCACAGAAGACAAATGGTTTTCTCAGCTCTGCATCTATTCAGCAAACATTTTTTTTTCAGCTGTGGCAAAATACACAATATCAAATTTACCATCATCTTTAAATGCACAGTTCAGAAGTGTTAAGTATATTCATGGTTGTACAATTCATCTCCAGAACTCTTTTCATCTTGTGAAACTGAAACTCTGTGCACATTAAACAACAACACCCTGTTACCTGCTTCCCCCAGCCCCTGGCAAGGCCCATTCTGTTTTCCATCTCTGTGGATTTGACTGAGTCATACAGTACTTGTCCTTTTGTGACTAGCTTATTTCACACAGCATAATGTTCTCAAGGTCTGTCCATGTTGTAGCATGTATCAGAATCTCCTTCCTTGTTAAGGCTGAATCATATTTCATTGTATGTATAGACCACATCTTGTTGATCCATTCGTCTATCAGTGGACACTTAAGTTGCTTCCACCTTTTTGGCTATTGTGAATAATGCTGCTGTGAACGTGGATGGACAGATATCTCTTCAGATCCTGCTTTCAGTTCTTTAGGGTCTCTACCTAGAAGTGGAATTGCTGGATGATATGGTAATTCTGTTTAATTTTTTGAGGAACTACCATACTGTTTCTCACAGTGGCTGCACCATTTTACCTTCTATCCAGCAGTGCACAAGGATTCCAAGTTCTCCCCATTCCAACAACACTTGTTATTTTCTGATGTTTTGATAACAGCCATCCTGATGGTGTGACGTGGTATCTCATTGTGATTTTGATTCGCATTTTCCTAATGATTAGTGATACTGAGCTTCTTTTCATCTGCTTGCTAGCCATTTGTGCATCTTCTCTGGAGAAATTCAACAAACATTTTTTTGTCATCTGCCTATCCAACAGCCATTTCCTCTTGTCCCCTGGCTGACCTCTGATTTCATTTCTTCCTGATGTGGCTCAGGGATAAGTCCTGACTAATCTAAGTCAGTGGTTCTCAATCCCGGCTTCACACTAAAGTTAAAAATACCCATGCCTGGATCCCCTCCCCTGACCAATTAAATCAGAATGTCTGAAGGTGGTCCTGGGCACTGGTATTTTTAGAAGTTTCCTACTTAGACTCAAATATTCAAAAATGCTGCCAAGAGTACAAACGATGGTTCTAAATCTATCACGAGTGGTAGTCTCCCTTCTCTTGCCAGTGATTGGCTTAGGACTGGTTGTATGTCTTGGTCTAGTCAATGTGACGTGATGGCTTCTAGAAAAGAGTTATTTTCCCTTAAAATGAAGCATGGCACAGGATGGGAGGTGGGGTGGAATGGTTCCTCTTCTTCCATTGAGTATGACTCTTAGAATGAGGGCAGTCCTCTTGCAACTGTGAGAGCCACGAGCCTGAAGGTGTCAGAGCAGGAAGATATGATGAACATGGGTAGCTGATGTTGTTGAGCTGCTGACTTTACCCACCTTAGAGCCAGCCTACTTCTGGAATTCTGATGCAAGATAATAAATGTCCTTATTTATGCTAGTCTGAGTTGGGTTTTCTGTTAGCTG
This sequence comes from Monodon monoceros, assembly GCF_005190385.1. NCBI lineage: Eukaryota > Metazoa > Chordata > Mammalia > Artiodactyla > Monodontidae > Monodon > Monodon monoceros. The sequence continues at coordinate 14,874,154 of NW_021703780.1, forward strand.
CAGCTGAAAGGTATCCTGATATTATATTACTATGTGCTGGGAATTTCAGGAAGGCATAAGGCTATCCTTATCTATTATGATAGAAGAAAGGAACAGAGACATTGTCTTGAACAGACTCCAACCCCGGACTCTCACGGTCAAAGTCCGACGCTCTACTGTCCAAGGTTTTCAGGTTTCATTCAGATCCCAAGAGAGACAGAAAACCAGGAAAGTTGGACAAGCTATACTATCAAGGGCCAGACCAGAACTGGAAACATCCTGAACTTAATCCAGAATCTGCCTCACATTTTCCTGTGGAATTTTCCTTGTCCCAGCCAAGTCCTTAAATCTGGGTCAGTTATAGAGTTTAGATGCAACACGAGAAGGGAGAGAAGTTGTGTTTACCGAACATTCTGAGTCCAAACCACATAAGTCTTTAGAGATTAAATTTAACACCTTGATGTGATACCTGAGACCAAACAAGTAATTTATTTAAACTAATGGCCAGCCACGTAGTACTTATCAGGTTACCTGAGTCTCAGGTACATAGCAGAAGTAACCTTCTTTAGCTTCTTCTTTCCTGGATCTAGGTGTTATCAGATCAGGCGTCATTTCTGCTATAGTTTCCTTCAATTGCACCTGTGAGAGTGCCTTATGAGTAGGCAGTGGGTATCACCATTTGGTGAGTCCCAGAGGCAAGGCTGGGAGAGGGGTACTCGGGATATTCTGCTGGCTGGTCACAGTTCTCTACCAATGTGCCAATCAGAGTTTAACGTTCCTTACAAACAAATCTCAACACACACCACAATGCTTAAAGATGACACATGATCAGCTGCTAGCTGACAGCACTGTGTGACAAGAATCAGCCATAGGAAGGTCTGATTCAAGATAAAAGAGTAAAAGAGGTATGTATGTCTCTAGGAAAGCCATTAAAGTAGAAAACACTAGAAGTACACTTACCATCAACATTTCCGAATATATTTTCTGATTTACTCTTATAGATTGTATCAAAATTTGAAATGAACATTGATGAGTATAAAGGTTGTCCAAAGCGCCACCTGTCAATAATTCACACCTGGCCTTGGAAATGGACTTTTTGGCTTTGTGGTCTCCACAGTGAGGCCACAGACCTGAAACTCCTCAAAAGAGAGATTTGCATAGAATGCATCGCAGTTTCAGAATGAATGTGAAAAATGTTGGGGAAAAAAGTGTGAGAAGGAGAAACATCACAAGGTATTCATTTAATTGGATCAGCATGAATGTTGGTTCTGACACTGTTTATCCTACAGAAGAAGCACGGTACTACTTGAAACTCTGCTGTGAGGTCTGTGAAGAACATTGAAAATTAGGGGATTTTAAGTGTAAAAACTGTAAATGAAGAGAAATCATACCCATGTGTAAAACATGTTCAAAATTACTGCTAGAATTTTGTGGACACAACAAGGCAAATGTAGAAAACACAGAAGAACACTTGGGAAAGATAAAAGACAGCAACGTGCTCAGTGATAATTGCTTCAGGTCTTAATCAGGGAGGCTGATTCTTCCCGTCAAAGTGTAAATGCCATCCTGGACAGAGTGCTGCCTTATCAGGAGAGAAGAAGCTAAATGCAGAGGTGTAACTGGGTGTTTTACCTGATGTCTGGAGAGAGCGTCTGGATGGTTGGATAATTTGCAGAGACGTTCCGCTGCTGGCCTTGTGCCTGGAAAGACAAGGAGAATTCAACAAGGGGCACAGTGGCTCTCGTGGCACTTCTGGGCAAGCCCTTGAAGGTATCTTTCCCACAAGCCCACCTGAGGGTGTGGGAATACTGAGATACAATTAAGTCAAGGCTGATCTGAGTGAGCCCAAGTTGGTCATTCTTCCTTAGACCCGCCAGAAACATTGTCTCATTATAGCTTTTTACCCCCCCCAGCTAAAGGCCACACACAAAGAGACTGAGAAGGAGAATTAAAACCAGAAAAGCAACCAAATGTAGAAACTTGGGGGGACAGAAGGCTGGGAGGGAGGATTAGAATAGAAGGTAAGAATTAAAAACTGGAGACCCAGAAAGAAGAACACCAAAGGAAAGGGCAGAATGGAATTATGGGAAAAGGCAGCTATTCAGCCTTGGAAAAAAATGTGAAAATTCAGGCTTCTAATACAGCATTACCCATAACAGCAGACCTGGGGTCAGATCAGTTTGGAAAACACTGTATCCTGTTTCTAACCATTCCCTATATTTTGCAATTTATAGCACAAAATAGCTTATTAATGGCTTTGAGATCTACTGCAATAAAGAAACCCATTTAACTCATAAATTCATTTAAATACAGAACCTCTTTTTCCATATTACCCCCATTCTAGTAACATCCTGTAGGGCTAGAATTCTACTCTACATATTTGTCACATGCTTATATACGTTATAGTATGATAAGGAAAAATGGTGGTTACGAGAAAAGTGTTTACTTATAGGAAGAAGCGAGATACAATGGGAAAACCAAACTAGGTTAGGAGTCAGGAGAGCTGACGTCAGCTGCTGACTCTCTCCAATTCTGCATTTCTCTGTAGAAAAAAATGCTGTGTGCAGCTTACGTTGCTGAAAATCCAAAATCAGAGAGAATTCAAACAGCAGCAAGGTTTAGAATTCTGGTTTTTCTCCTAAGAAGATTAATCACTTGTCCAAGTTACTTAGCCTCTCCGGGCTTCAATTTACTCATTTGGAAAGTAAGGGACTTAGACATCAACATTTCTATGATCCTACCAAACTTTAAAATCTTATGTATCAAAGGAGCTCTGATAATTCAAAAAAAATCCTTTCAATTGGTATCAGGCGACTCTCCTCCCACTTCTCAAAAAAGTCAAACAATTTATTAGTAGTTTGACAACCCACTCAAAACTCAAGGGAGCCAAATCATTTTCGTCTATTGTGGATCTCTGAGCATAGACTGAAAACCAGCTTTGTGCTGACTTGACATAAGGTGTAAAGAAAAGTCCTCGTAATATGTGATGTTTTCTAGAAGCCTCTACCTTGGACTCTCTTGAGGCTCCTTTAGATGAAAGTCACAGACACCCAGCTCAAACTTATTTCAGGAGAACAGGGAGCTCGTCAGCTCAGATAACCACGACATCCAGGGTTACGTCCAGCTTTGAGAACAGAAAAATTGGGGACTCAACAATGCTACATGGATGTCATCCTCCTCAGTCTCTCAGCTCTGCTTTCTTTTCTATGGGCTGAATTCATTGTCAGGCAGGCTCTCCCTATGTCGGAGCACAGATGGCTTCCTGCAGGTCTAAGCTTCATAATCATTAACTTCTATGCTTAAAAACAGAGGTATTGCCTTACTCCCAAATGGTTCAAGCAAAATAATGCTTCAAAATAATGCTTCAAAATAATGCTAAGAATTATTTGAATGCTTACCCTGTGTTCTGCTGCACACGTATAAACTTATGTAGGTCTCACAACTCTAGAAAGTTGGTACTATTAAATTTGCGTTCTACAGAAAGAAACTAAGGCTCAAAGAGATTAGTTTATCTATTCTCTGTCTGTATGACCTTCAGCAAATTACTTAACCTCTCTGTGCCTCAGTTTCCTCATCTGTAAAAACGCCAACAACAGCTATTTCCTAGGCTATAGTGAGAATGAGATAAGGCTACATAAGAACTGAAGGATGGTACCCAAAGTAGAGTCACTGCATCCAGTGAGAAGCCAGTCATTCTTGGTACCATTTCCACTTGCTATTCTCTTATCCTCTGCCTCTTTCCCTGTAATGGTCCAAAAAACTTCAACCTCATACATTCCATGGTCGCTAACAGCATTAGGTAAGAAAGTGTCACAGTAGGTCACAGCTAGAGACCGAGGGAAGGAAGCCTAAAACAGCAGAGCGAGGGCAAAGCTGGAACCAAGATGCAGTATCCAGGTTGGGATGATAGAGCTGAGGGTAAGAGCTAAGTCAAGGCTGCTGATTTAGCCTAGATGGGAGCCAGTAGCGAGGCCTATACCCCGGATGGCAGACCCCAGGCACCAGCAGGCAAACCTCTAACTAGAAGCTTCTAATACTGCTCCTGATGGGGTAGGAGCCAGCTTCAGAGTGTACCAGCAGAACAGCTGCAGGTGGGAGCCCGTTCTCCCCCGAGGGAGACGGTAATGAGTTAACCTGGCTGGAAGAGAGAGCGTGGAACCCAAGTGAAGGTCACAATCTGACAGGAAGCCTCTCACTGACGGTGATTACATGAAGAGATGGTGCTAAATACTATTCATAAATTATTTGGCAAGCTTCACAACAAAAATAGGACTTTATAGACAATTTAACACATGCCCTGGCAGAAAAAAAATATTTCTGAACTCAGTTGTGAAATATCCCATCAAATCAATGCATTATTTAGGGTGGTTTCCATCAGAATTGGAGAAGCTTTTCTGAATATCCTGACCAAGTGCTGGGTGCCTGGAGCCGAAACTATTCTAGGGCTCCCTATTTCTCCAACACTGTTCTCTGAAATTAGTCACTGTTTCTGATCTCTTTTAACAGACGGTTTCCGATTCATTAAAAATAGCTCCAGGTGGGGCTTCCCTAGTGGCGCAGTGGTTGAGAGTCCGCCTGCCGATGCAGGGGACACGGGTTCGTGCCCCCGTCCGGGAAGATCCCACATGCTGCAGAGCGGTTGGGCCCGTGAGCCATGGCCGCTGAGCCTGCGCGTCCAGAGCTTGTGCTCCGCGACGGGAGAGGCCACAGAAGTGAGAGGCCCGTGTACCGCAAAAAAAAAAAAAAAAAAAGCTCCAGGTGAAAACTTGCAATGTCTTTATTTTCAATATTTTGCCTCTATCTGATCCTGTGGTTAGTGCATGGAAGCGATGCCCCCTGAGTTGCTGAAGCTGGAGGACGGGAGGACTCGAGTAACACCCTCATGCCAAGATGTCTGGCAAGGTCCTGATTTAACAACAAGCAGGTGCTGAGCATCGAGAGATGTCAAGAGCACAGGAGACAGGAGGATGCCTCCAACGACAAGAATCTCTGAATTAGTGAAGTATTTGTTATGTCCATTTGACTCCTCCTCCCATAAAATCTGTGGCTGCCAGGATGATGGGAAAGCACTAAACGTGGGAGAGGATTATAAAATGTTTCACTGCGGGATGGATTTTATTTAATAATAGATAGGCTTTGTTCAAATGGGGCACTTTTGACCCGGGCAGATATTACTAAATTTACTACTGTGGTGTTTAGCTAAATGTAAAAATATCAGAAAGTACCCCCAGATGCTCAGAAACACAACTGTCATTTTGTCTTCTTTATATGGTCCCAGAATCCTGACTGGCTACATCTACAGAAAAGTAGACCGTGATGTCAGGACCATGAAGAAACAACACAGGCTTAAATACAACTGTTTAGTTTGTTTTGGATGAAGTGACCAGTATTTATGACATTAATCAGTCTGGAATTCTAGGGTGACATCATCTCTTCCAATATGCTGGCTCTGTTCTGGCCATCTGGGGCGCTGACTTTTCCTAGCGCCTTGAGCACGTGCTTTCCAGAGCACTTACACTTCTGTGCTGTGTTCTTCTGATTAGCTTGTCCATCTCCCCTCCAGACCATCCGTGCTTAGAAACCTTCATGTCCTCACTGCTTCACACCTTGCTCAACACAAAATGAACACATAGGAAATATTCAGTGAATAAATGCTTGCCAAAAAAAATCAAAGAAATTTAAAAGTTATTTTTTAATTGATAAACTTCCTGTTCCAGTATGGCTGAGTAAACTCCAACTGGCTCGTCCTTCTACAGAAAACAACTGTAAACTTTGGACACACACACACACACACACACACACACACACAATAAATCTCCTAGGCCACTGGATTTCACTGGTGAACTCTATCAAACATTTAAGAAGAAATGACATCAATATCACACAAATTCTTTCAGGAAATAAAGGAGGAAGGAACATTTCCCAACTCATTTTATGAGGCCAGCACAACCTTAATGCTAAAACCTAAAGACATCACCAAAAAAGAAAAACAAACTCCATGAACTGATAAATTTCGTCCATGATCAGAATGCATTTGGCTATCCTCACGTGTTTGACGTGTACAAATAGTGCTTCCAGCAAATTTATATAAAGTATTTCTTACTGATTTGTCAGAGAAGAAAAATTACTAATTTTAAGATTTGTATTTTAGGGCTTCCCTGGTGGCGCAGTGGTTAAGAATCCGCCTGCCAATGCATGGCACACAGGTTCGAGCCCTGGTCCGGGAAGATCCCACATGCTGCAGAGCAACTAAGCCCGTGCGCTACAACTACTGAGCCTGCGTTCTAGAGCCCGTGCTCCGCAATGACAGAAGCCACTGCAATGAGAAGCCCGCGTACCTCAACGAAGAGTAGCCCCCGCCCACTGCAACTAGAGAAAGCCCGTGCACAGCAACGAAGACCCAACGCAGCCAAAAACAAACAAATAAATAAATTTATCTAAAAAACAAAAAAAAAGATTTGTATTTTAGTGTCCACCTGTATAATTTTGTGGAAATTAACTCCAAAATGTAATGGAATTGGCCTCCTGTATCACCAATTTCAGTCCATCCAGATTTATCCATCAGTGGTTTGAAAATGGAAATAGATTATATAGAACAGGGAACTATACTCAATATTTTGTAATAACCTATAAGGGAAAAGAATCTAAAAAAGGATGTATGTATATCTGAATCACTTTGTTGTACACTTGAAACACAACAGTGTAAATCAACTGTACTTCAATTAAAAAAGAAACAGGCAACCCCCGCCTCAAAAAAAAGACTCTAATTGGATCTCCTTGCCCCTTTTTGGAAAAACCTGTTCATCCCAGGCCAATTTGTAAGCCGCTTTCCTGGTCTAATTAATATATTTGATGGGACATTAATGGACAGGCTGTTCTTCAGTTGGATGTGCACCCCTAATCCAATCAGCTATTGCTGGAGGGGGTCGGGTAGTAGGAAATATGGTGGCCGAGGGCTGGCTCAACAGCAGGGCCTGTGGGAGGGGAGGTTTTCCTTAGAAGGGGTCGTGGGCACAGCAGACACCATCATTGTTCAGCACGGTAGCTGTGGTGAGTTGTGGCAGCCTCCTTATCATATTTTCTACATAGTCTTCAAGAAAACAGTTCATGTCCTTATTAACCATGGCACGCCACCACAGTGGTCACTGCTAGTAGAGCACTAGCCACCAGTCTACATTTCTTCTTTCTGCGGCAGGTGTAGGATGATTCAATCGCTATCATCAGGGGTTCTTCCTCGCTTTTCTGAGATATATGGAATATTGCTTCTTCCTCAAAAGGCACATAATTCACTTTCAATGAGGTCTGCACTCCACTTAGCAGGAAAGGTCTAGACGAGGCACAAGCAAAATGGTGATGCTTTGGGTTCTGGGATCCGGAGTGTGTCTTGCTAAGGGAAGATTTATGACGCTGAACCAAAGTCCTTAGAAAATGCCAAGGAAAAAGACTGAGAAAATCAAGTCCAGGTGGCAAGTCCAGAGGGCAGAACAAGGTCAAAAACAGGAGACAATCCAAGGATCAGGTATCGAGCAGAACTAGAACAGATGGAAGGTGATGTGAGCTCCGCTCAGTGTGCCTTTGCTTGCTTTTATGGATTCACCAGGTGGCGCGGGGTGGGTAGTGCTGGCCTCAGGGCACATGATTGAGGGGGACATTCAGGAAAAGTCTGTTCCTTCTCCTTCTCCATTTACCCCTGGTCTCTGGAGAGTCATTCCAACTCTCCTCCATCACCTTGGAACTGTTTACTTTCTGCTGTGATTACTTCCTCCTGCCTACCTCAGACTCCCCAATTCCTCTAATAACCTGGAGTTCAGTGGGGCATGGTTTGAGCCCTTTAACCAGCTTGCTTTAAAGAACACAGCCCAGAAGGTGAAGTTAGCATCTGCCTTGCGGGTTACTGAACCTGTTCCTTCAGCATGTGCACTGTTCAGCCTGTTCATCTGCCAGGTAGAGGCAGCCGTTAACAAGGTCACTTGTTATCACCTCTCTGATTCGCTCCCACATCATTTTAGGAACTCACGCCCCATTCTTCCGGTTGGGTAATCCACATGGTAACAAGTGATATCTCCACACGTGCTGCATATACCACACGTGGCCTCAAAAAGACATACGCACAGCTCTATAGGCAAATACGATGCCACTGATAATTCCAAATAGGAGAAGGTGCCTTGATTGGCTCAACTGACCCGGAGGCCATTAAAATGTCATTGTTGGGGCTTCCCTGGTGGCGCAGTGGTTGAGAATCTGCCTGCCAATGCAGGGGACACGGGTTTGAGCCCTGGTCTGGGAAGATCCCACATGCTGCGGAGCAACTGGGCCCATGAGCCACAACTACTGAGCCTGCGCATCTGGAGTCTGTGCTCCGCAACAGGAGAGGCCGCGACAGTGAGAGGCCCGCGCACCGCGATGAAGAGTGGTCCCTGCTCGCCGCAACCAGAGAAAGCCCTCGCACAGAAACGAAGACCCAACGCAGCCAAATAAATAAATAAAATGAATTTATAAAAAAATAAATAAATAAAAGATTTAAAATAAATAAATAAATAATAATAATAAAATGTCATTGTTCCCGAGGAAAATGTTTTTAAGGTCAATCCACGGTTGCCCTACTCACAAATGACCAAGTCTGAACCCGTATCTTCACCTGAGACAACTTTTCTTGTTACGCAACCCAGAATACCTGTGATGTCACAGACCCAAGGGCGATTTCTAAGGGTTGGGTGAGCGTGAGGGCTTGGGGCTGTTCCCAGAATCCCTATCTGGAATGCGTTTACAAATGGTGATCAGTCCAGGGTGCCTGAAATCTTATTAGCGCTGCATGATGGGCGCATTGAAGCAAAATGGGCTTCTGTGGACTGGCACGGGAGCCAAGCTCACTCTTTCAGGACAAACTATAATCTTATTCATAATTTGGGGCCTATTCCTAGAATGTACATTCTATCTATTAAAATGCTTTGTAAAATAGAAGCCTATTGCTGATAAAACATCAGCTATTACCTAAAACAAACTCTCACCTTTCAGAACCAATATTTTCTCCCTGAGAAAAAATTTTTTCTGCTGCTTCTGAGGTGTCAGTTATTTGGTACTATTCCAACAGCCCTCAACTCTGAAATGTTTACACTAGCTAAACACACACAACTTACAAAGAACTGGCCACTTCACCTGAAATTTCCAGCTATTCACTTAATCAATTGCAACGTTGAAGCAGGCATTACCTTGGTCAAGGCTATACTTCAATTCAAGAAGTATTTAACTGTTTACCAGTGGCTAAATGCTGACTCAGGATCAAGGGAATTGTTTATTGAGTACACAGTGTTTGCAACACATGGGACAGATTTAAACTGGACAGAGAAAAACCCCATCACCAAAGTGCTTCAGGTTACCACTGATCATAAAAAGGCAGGCAAAATCATTTCTGCCATGAACTGATTGTGGTGACTTATCCCTTTATTAACATGAACAGAAATATCATCCAGCCCTCTAACACAGAGTATAGGGGTAGAGCGTTCCACAGGAGTTTAGAACTTATGTCAACACAAGCCTTTCTCAACCAACCAAGTAGTATTTCCTGACTACCTACAGCGGAGGAGATACAGGTACTAAGATACGCGTTGACCTTTTGAATAAGCAATTTCAATAGTTTTTCTCATTCAAGTAACTCAGGATCCACAGTAACTCCATCTAATGAGCCACCAAAGGAACTGCAAGTTGAACTAAACTGATGTCCACCACAAAATCCTTTTTCTCTTGAACTCTGTAAAGTCTCCTCTCTGTGCATCTAACTAAATAGCTACCTGTAAATAGAGTACACATAGCAACAATATACACCCACATATATTTTTCCACATCTGTTCTTATTTAAGAGCAAGGGGTTTTGGAGTCAGAATTGAGTTCCATTTGTGACTGTCATAGTAAGTAAATGTGACCTTGGGTAAATCACTTAAGCTCTCTGGGTCTCAGTTTTCTCATCTCTAAAATGGGATTCGTAATAGAAATTGGGTAATTGTAAGGATTAAAGGAGCTAATATTAGCAAATTTCTTAGCACAGGGAGTACATAATCCATAAATCATAGATTTAATTATTATCCTTTAATAATTGTCCCAACCTTTGTAAGTCTACCAGGCACTTATAATTATCTCTGTTGAACAGATGAGATTAAGTAATTAATCCAGGGTTCAACAATTCAGCAGTGGCAGCTCCAGGGCTTCTGATGCCAGGCCCCAAGACTCCCACCATCACCCCCAGTCAACCTTATAGACTTTTATAGAATGGGCTGCACTGTCCAGCACAAGAAGAGAATTTTCCTTGGTGAAGGTCAGTGCCACAGGATGGGAAAGACCGTGGCTGATGATGGGCTTCAGTACTGGAAACTCCTCAGGTTTTCCTAAGCATACGACAGCCAGATTAGAAGTATCGGCAACAATCACGTTCCCCTGGTGATCAAAGGTCACAGCGGAGGCGGTTATTTTGGAGGGGAAAAAGAGGCTCAGCCCAAAGGCATCCACCTGGCCGATGAGCTGCATACTTGAGCTGAACACCTTCACCGTGGTGCTGCAGGCTCCAGTCCCCACAGCCAGGGGGTGCTCTAGGACCGCAATGGCCCCGGTGAGCCAGGACACCGCCACCCCCCGGGGATGGCACAGGTGAGTTTGCAACCGTTCAGTTCTCCGGAGGACCCCTTCTGGAAAGTCGATTTCCAGGAGGTGCAGGGACCCCGCCTCCGCATCAGTTACCATGACCCCATTCTGAGGGGTGGTCTCCACACCCCAAGGCAAGGAGAACTGGCCTCCGATGACAAGCTTAATCTGGCCAAAGAAGTCAAACACTTTGATGGAGCGGTCGCCGGCGTCGGTGACAACCACATGGCAGTCGTTTGTGACGGTGACGTCAAGTGGATACCTAATGTCCTGAGCAGCGTCCCCCTTCTCTCCAAACTGATGCGCACATCCTCCCCCCGCGTCAAAGATCTTGACACGCCTCCTGCCGTCGTGCACCACCACGACCCGCCCCGTCTTAGGACACAGCGCCAGCCCAGTGGGGTTGACCAGGGTCCCCCAGCCTCCGAAGGCGTGGTGGCAGGTGAGGACCCCGGGGGCGGAGGGGGCGGCGCGGGGGGCCGCTGGGGCCGGGCGCAGCGCGGAGCCCAGGAGCTCCAGGAGGTGCAGCACCGGCAGGCAGTCGCTGGTGTCGCAGCCCCTGCAGGCTCGCCGGCAGAAGGGGCACTCGAGGGCCAGCGTCCGCGGGTGCGCCAGGGCGGCCACGCAGGCCAGGCAGACCACGTGGCCGCAGGGCAGGTTGCGTGGGCGCCGCTGCTGGCGGTGGCCGAACCGCTCAAAGCACACCTTGCACTCGAGTAGGCTGGTCTCGGCCTCGCGCACCAGCTCCCGCAGCGCTGGCCCGCTCCCGGAGGCCTCGGCACCCATCGCTCGGCCTGAAGGACTCCCGCCGCGCCGGCAGCCTGCGGAGCTGTACGCTGCCCCCGCGCCGCCCAGGGTCACGGTCACGGGGCGGGGCGCTGGTCCTGACGTCGACAGCGGCCGGCCGCTCGGCCGAGACCTGCTGCCCCCTGGTGGGCACTGCATCCTGAGGGTCTGACAGTGGACACTGACAAGCTGTATCCACAGCGCATGGTCAGACCTGTAATCTTCACAACAGTCATGGATGAATAATCTCCAATTTACACTTGAGGAAACATACATATTGAGGACAAGCGGGTTGCTCCCTGGTACCCAGCAGAGTGCCCTGCAGTTTCCCGTCGGCAGCGCTGGGTGCTGGGGCCTGGGGCTGGCCAGGCATGAAACCTGGTCTCAGAGCTCACGATGTTTATGATCTGACTGGGAAAACACAGTCGTACAAGGGAAATTAAAATCCAAGGGGGTGAGGCAGGTGCACGTGCTTCTTTTGGGTCTTCTATCACTCTTGGAGTACAGTAGATGCTTCATGACTACTTGTAAAATGAATTTATGTATGAATGAAGCAATGTTATAGGAAAATACATGCAATCCACTAGATGAATTTGTGTCAAGGCGGGGACTATGGCTGGGAATGTCTCCCAGAGAAATTAATATGAAAGAAGAAAGCTGTTAGTTAATAATAAACTTACTCCATGCCTGCCCTCTTTTAAGTGGTTTCCATAGGTTATCTTATTTAAACCACATGACAATCCTACTAGGTGTGTTACTTTCATCACCCATTTTCTACCATAGTGTTTGTAGAGGTTAAGCTTCTTACCCAGGGTCACATGGCTAGGAAGTGGCCAGGCTGGGACTTGACTGCAGAGCCCACACTCTTAACTATACCAGTCTTTTCAAACTTGGTTGCACATGGTAAATACCTGGGTTTCATCCTCCAAAGATTAATTTGTCCAGGGTGTGGGCTGGGCAGCTGGGATTTTTTTAAAGCTTCCTAGGGGCTTATCATGTGCAGCCAAGTTTGAGAACCACTGTGATATGACAGTCCCACACATGACAGCAGGTTAAATTCTTTCCACCTCAATCAATATGGAAAGCACAGAGAATCTACAATATGTTCAAAGATCCTCAAACAGGAGATAGCACAATCTCTCTCAGGAATCGCTGTGGTACTACAAGCAATCATTTTCAGGAGTCTCCCCTCAATGGATCACGTGAACGTTGTCTTTGGCAAAACCACTTATCAGATCACTTCTCCTCATTTAGAGATAATTACCGTGATCATTCACCCTCTTATTTGCTAGACTTCTGAGAAAACAAGGGATTTTTATCCCATTAAATCCCCTGGAGGAAGCTTTAATGTAAGACAAGAAAGAACATTTTCTTATGCAGTGTTACAAGATTCAAAGATTATCTGTGTATTGGGACACAGTAACCAACTTAATATTATAATTTCAGACTACAATACATTTTCATTCCAAATAGAAATTACTTTCTGAAGTCATCCTTAAGTCAAAAAAAAATTCAGGAAATCTAAATCCCATCTAAAAATGGAATATTTTTAGAATTAGTACTAAAAGATATATAATGAGAGCCATGTATAGAATATTAAATTTTCTAGTAGCCACATTTTAAAAAGGAAAAAGAAACTAATAAAATGAATTTAATTGCGTATTTTATTTCATCCAAAATATCCCAAATGATATCCTTATGACGTGTGATCACTGTAAAAATTATTAGTGAGATATTTTACTCTTTTTTTTTTTTTTTAGTACTAAGTAAAGTCCAGTATGTATTTCAAACCCACAGCACATCCTAATTCCATTCAGTAACCACATGCAGCTGGAGGTTACTGCGGGGAACAGAGATCTAGACCAAGTCTGTGATTAATTACCTTCTCAAGATGCTTTTCATTACGGATTTCATTGATGCTTGATGTGCTTCTAACTTGCCTCTGCTCCAACATTGTTTTAAAACGAATCCAAAGACCCCCAACTCCTTGCTGACTGTGACGGAGCTTCTACCCCACCCCTCAGCGACGTCTTGCCAGTGAGTGTGATTCTCAGTAGAGAGGAACTCTGCTTGGTGAGTAGCCTGCCTTCTTCTTCTTGATCCTGTGCTGCCCCCGTGCGGCAACCAGTAGTACTGCACCAAGAGGCTGGCGGTGTTTAGCGAGGTAAACCAGACAAATCTGCAATAAATACGACTTATTTAAGAATGTTCACAGTCATCGCTCTGCCACTTGGTAGTTAGCAAAGCGGTTCTGGAAAGCATTGTGGCACATACACTGACAATCCACCCTGACGATTTGCTGTCAAGACTCTAATTGGTAAATTTAAAGTATGGAAATGTAATTTTGTGGCGTTTGATCAGTTAAAGCTTTCTCAGTGACACAAAGCTTCTGAACTAAACACAAGTAGGTTTGCGTCTTTCACACTGAGGATCCCCACATTCTAGCTGGGCATCGTTAGCAATCATTTTCTTCACTGTTTGCTGCCTCTCCGTGGAGTTAAACAAATTCTGTTCCAGCGTTCCTGTCAACCCAACCCACACCCTCCCTTCCCTTTCCACTTGTCCTTTTTCTACTTTACCAAGTGTAGAGTCCAGTTTCTTTTTATCCAATCTTAAAATTGCTCTTTATCTTCATCCTTTCTTTCTTTTTCTGAAGACAGAAACTAAGTTCTAGGAGAGCAGGAACCATATCCGCAGTGCCTAGCGCATGCCTGGTACACAGCAGGAGTCAATACATGTTTTTAAAATGGATGAACTAATGAATACTTAAAAGGATACTACTTACAGGCAGCAAACTCCAGTGTTATACCTTTCCTTTGATGATTCTCTAGTATTTATAGGAAGTATTGTTAGGAAAATAGCACTTGCTTATCTCTAGAGTCAATGTTGAAAGGTTTCTCGAATACCTTATATAGTGCAATCCTTGTCGCATATATACACTGATTAATGAAAGAAATGCCCTGGGGACTTCACTGGTGGCCCAGTGGTAAAGAATCTGCCTTCCAATGCAGGGGACGTGGGTTCGATCCCTGGTCAGGTAACTAAGATCCCACATGCCGCAGGGCAACTAAGCCCACGTGCCACAACTACTGAGCTCGTGTGCCTCAGCTGGAGAGCCCATGCGCCCTGGAGCCTGCGCGCCACAACTAGAGAAGAGAAAACCCACACGCCACAACCAGAGAGAAGCCCACGCACCACAACGAAGATCCCGCGTGCCATAACTAAGACCCGTCACGGCCAAAAATAAATTAAAAAAAAAAAAAAAGAAGCGATGCCCTGAGTCTTAACTCTAACATTCTGAGTTTCCTATGAAGAATCATCCCTTCTCCATGGCGAAGTCTCCATGGATTTCCTCTGTGCTTCCCTCCAATACTTCTTACTTAGAGGGTCCTGGAATAGCACGACCATCTCTTCCTCCTTCCACCTAGAACAAGCCCTGAGGCCTGTGGAGGCAAAGGATTTGAAGAATACATCTTGTGGTCAGTGGCTGACTCCTGTGCAAAGGACCACGCGGCAGAGCGGGGGAAATGGAGACCCAGCTCAGGGTGGTTACAGCAGAGAGGAGGGGGCGGAGGGCGACAGGCCGAGGAGTCTGGGGGAGGGAGTTAGTGCTTAGGCACATGGACTGCTGGTTTTGCAAGTGTGGGAAGACATGCCACATACATGCAGTTGAGAAGGAATCCCAGAACGAGTCCAATGACACAGTTACATCTCAGATTGTACCTGACAATGACCAGAGAAAGGAAGAGAGCAAGCCACATAGAAGCATCTCAGTCCAGGAGGAGAGATGCAACCTTTGAACAGAGAAGGAGCAGACTGTAGGCGCTTTAGCATGGGCTTGTGAGCTCACAGGAGCAAAAACTTGCTACCATTACGAACCTGAATCCCTCCTGGGTTGGTGGGCTTTGAGTTTCAGGCAGCCTCCGGGCACTTCCTTAACAGGCAGATCTCCATCACCTGTGTGGGTCCTTGGACCCAGCCTGGGTTCTGGTCTCCAGCTTTGCTCTCCCCCAAGGGCACCTGGTCTTCCAGCATCCACTCTGACCACCTATCTAATTTCACAACTCATGCCCCATGTGCTTGGCTTCAGGGGTGAGGGGTTTGGTGGGGAGGGGAAAGTGGTGCAGGCTCGAAGGTTTTGAGCACACACAGAAAAATGAGCTGGAGATGTATGGTTGAAAGTGAGAAGCTGGAGATTTCAAAGTTTCTGAAATTTTCATAAACACACAATGAAATAATTTTTATAATACACACCATCCCATTAACATGAGCTAAACAATCTAAATCATTTAAACATTAGGTAGTGCAGTAAGAAAGGAATGTCTGATTTATCAAAATGTGATTTTTAATGAAAAACTGAAAAGTTTTGAATCTAAACTTTCATAATGAACAGACATGAATCCAGCCCTAAGTACACTGCACTTCGTAAGACTATCATTTAAACAAGATTAAATTACGAGAAACAAAAAACTGCCAAACACAGAAAACAACTTTTAAAAATAATTTCTTTTTACAGTTTGGGAAAAATATTTTTTCCATATAGATTGGTTAATTTCATTAATTTAAAAGTTTATTTCTTCATTCTGTCATATATAAAATTATATAAGGAGAAAAAAATGTGAAAAGGAGTGCTAGGATTGAGTACAATATGAGGGTTTACAGTAAAAATTAATGTTTATATAATGTCTTAGACCATTATCTTTTACCTTGGACCCCATTAAAGTGTTACATTTACTCAATGGTTCTAAATTTCATAAAGAATGCCAATGTTTCTGTCTATTATATTTAAGTTATATGCATTATATTTTTCTTTTATTCTTTAATTATACAAGTAATACATGCTGATTGTAAAAAATTCTTGCAATCTGTAAGTAAGACACACAGGTATAATCGTTCGCCCCCCAATCACAGTCTCTTTTCCAAAGTACATGTTTTTTTTCCTAAAAAGTTATAAGCATTTTTGAGCAAAGATCTGTGATGTGATTTGTGAAGAATTTTTTTCCAAAAGTCACCTATTATATTTTCATGCCTTAGCACAATTTTCAATTGCTCAAAAACATGTTGATATTACTTGCTTCTATTTACATCTCATTTACTTTTCTATAAATAGATATAACTTTTCAATAATGTAGTCAATTCCCCAACTTTTATGTCCTTCTTCAAAAGCATCAACCTTCTCCAGACAATGAATATTGCACACTGAACCTGAAACAAAAACAAAGTGTGACAAGTTAAAACTTTATGAAGAATGCAACCAGTTCTAAAAACATATCAGATGATTTTTAAAAGAGTGTGCACTGAAGATCTTTTCTTTCTTTTTAACGAACATGGGGAAATAAATATTAAGGGTAAATTTTCTGCGCTCTGAATTGTTATTATCACTTATAACTCCTAAGAGCTAAAATAAACATACCATCTCTCTAGAAGAATTCAGATGTCTTTAACATAAGCATACCATTTAGCTAAAAAGTCCTATTACAGAGATGGGTTCCTTTTTTGGATATAATAGTCTCCAATTAACTGGCTTCTGACTTTTAAATTTTATATACTTCTAGATATTAATAGTTTGCTAATAGCTCAAAACAGTTAACTGTTGACTTTATTTCAAAAGTTACAGCACATGTCTGTAACTTACCAAACAATGTTTTAATTTCAGCATCTGGAACGTAAAATGGTGGACCTAAGTAAAAAAGAAACATGGTGAAGAATAAATTCTAATAGATCTAATTGTAAAGAGAAATAAATTCTCAGGGCCCACTTCTCAGCTTATTTCCAATGACCTTGGTATACACATTCCATACGTAACTCAATTATCCAAATAGGTGAGGATGTGACAGGTTCTTCTGCTTCTTGTTTTGCACATCTGATACCAAAGACTGGCTTACTGAGGGGACTGGTAATGTTAGATGCCCATCTCCAGCTTACATGAGATGGCTGAGTCAGCTGGAACTTGGGAACAGGAAAATCAGAGTGGAGTTCATGAACAAATTTCCTTGGGGCTTCCTGCTTCCAGGGTAGAGATTTTCTACCACTCCTTCACTTACCCTCATCCTACAAACTCTGCCCACTTTTCTGTGGGCCATTTACTTTAGAAGAAATAGCTTCTGCCCCTTCCTAGAAGGGAATTCTTAGCCTCCACCCCAGACAAGGGCTGTTCTGTCTTCTTCCTACAGGCCCTTCCTTAGGCCTACTGTTCAGGAAGGGAACTTACATCACATTCACAGAGTTGACATCTGTTTCCTTTATTTTCTATTTCCATCTGATTGTCCCAGACTTAATTATGGACACTAGGTCTCATCTTTTAATGAGTTTTTAAGATCTGACTTATTCAAACAGAAAAAAATACTAACACAGATATTTATAAAACAAAGCACTTTTTTAAAAAGGCTCAATTAAAAATCAAATAGGGTATTTTTACAAATTAAAAGTGTATGTACTTCGTTTTCACTTCTTCCTGAAAAGCCACGACTTAAAGATCAGGCTTTGCAACAAAAAGAATAAAATACCTAGGAATAAACCTACATAAGGAGACAAAAGACCTGTATGCAGAAAACTATAAGACACTGATGAAAGAAATTAAAGATGATACAAATAGATGGAGAGATATACCATGTTCTTTGATCGGAAGAATCAACATTGTGAAAATGACTCTACTACCCAAAGCAATCTACAGATTCAATGCAATCCCTATCAAACTACCGCTGGCATTTTTCACAGAACTAGAACAAACAATTTCACTATTTGTATGGAAACACAAAAGACCCCAAATAGCCAAAACAATCTTGAGGAAGAAAAATGGAGCTGGAGGAATCAGGCTCCCTGACTTCAGACTATACTACAAAGCTACAGTAATCAAGACAATATGGTACTGGCACAAAAACAGAAATATAGATCAATGGAACAGGATAGAAAGCCCAGAGATAAACCTAGGCACATATGGTCACATTAATTTTGATAAAGGAGGCAAGAATATACAATGGAGAAAAGACAGCCTCTTCAATAAGTGGTGCTGGGAAAACTGGACAGCTACATGTAAAAGAATGAAATTAGAACACTCCCTAACACCATACACAAGAATAAACTCAAAATGGATTAAAGACCTAAATGTAAGGCCAGACACTATCAAACTCTTAGAGGAAAACATAGGCAGAACACTCTATGACATAAATCACAGCAAGATCCTTTTTGACCCACCTCCTCGAGGAATGGAAATAAAAACAAAAATCAACAAATGGGACCTAATGAAACTTAAAAGCTTTTGCACAGCAAAGGAAACCATAAATAAGACACAAACACAACCCTCAGAATGGGAGAAAATATTTGCAAATGAAGCAACTGACAAAGGATTAATCTCCAAAATTTACAAGCAGCTCAGGCAGCTCAATATCAAAAAAACAAACAACCCAATCCAACAATGGGCAGAAGACCTAAGTAGACATTTCTCCAAAGAAGATATACAGATTGCCAACAAACACATGAAAGAATGCTCCACATCATTAATCATTAGAGAAATGCAAATCAAAACCACAATGAGATATCATCTCACACCAGTCAGAATGAATGGCCATCATCAAAAAATCTACAAACAATAAATGCTGGAGAGGGTGTGGAGAAAAGGGAACCCTCTTGCACTGTTGGTGGGAATGTAAATTGATACAGCCACTATGGAGAACAGTATGGAGGTTCCTGATAAAACTAAAAATAGAACTATCATACAACCCAGCAATCCCACTACTGGGCATATACCCTGAGAAAACCATAATTCAAAAAGAGTCATGTACCACAATGTTCATTGCAGCTCTATTTACAATAGCTAGGACATGGAAGCAACCTAAGTGTCCATCGACAGATGAATGGATAAAGAAGATGTGGCACATATATACAATGGAATATTACTCAGCCATAAAAAGGAACGAAATTGAGTTATTTGTAGTGAGAAGGATGGACCTAGAGACTGTCATACAGAGTGAAGTAAGTCAGAAAGAGAAAAACAAATACCGTGTGCTAACACATATATATGGAATCTAAAATAAAATGGTTCTGAAGAACCTAGGGGCAGGACAGGAATAAAGACGCAGACATAGAGAATGGACTTGAGGACACAGCGAGGGGGAAGGGTAAGCTGGGACAAGGTGAGAGAGTGGCATGGACACATATACAGTACCAAATGTAAAACAGATAGCTAGTGGGAAGCAGCCACATAGCACAGGGAGATCAGCTCGGTGCTTTGTGTCCACCTAGAGGGGTGAGATAGGGAGGGTGGGAGGGAGACGCAAGAGGGAGGAGATATGGGGATATATGTATATGTATAGCTGATTCACTTTGTTATAAAGCAGAAACTAACACGCCATTGTAAAGCAATTATACTCCAATAAAGATGTTAAAAGAAAAAAGGTCACGCTGTAATGTTCAAACACATTTAAATGAATCCAGAAGAAAACATCCCTTCTACACGTTCAAAACAAATACAGTTATTTTTAAAATGCAATAAATTATAAAGTTCCAGAAATTAAAAACAGCAATAGTTTAGAGATTTTCCTGCACACCCCTACCTCCCCACGTCCACGTCTCACCCCATCCTCCTATGAGGATGTATTTGTAGGCATCAGCCCAATACATCCCATCCCCACCACCATGGATGACACAGACTGCGTGTATATCAGCAGTATGCCTCACAGGAGAAAATAATGCTATCCAAGTCATAGAATTAAATCATGAAACAAGGCAACTGGAAGAAAGAACAAGAAACTTTACCTGCATGTTTAGTTGGATCGTAAGAAAAAACAGACAAGAGGTACTGAAACCCAGTTCTTGTTAGGGACAACATTGTATCTGCATAGCTGAAAAGAACATTGAAAGGCATGTGTTACATTTCTTTACAAAGAACGAGAGGCAGGGAGGGAAGCCAGCTTTTCCTTTCATCCCTATTACTGAGTTTAACTCTCCTAAAAAATCACATGAAGTAGATTCTCATTCTAAAAAGCTAGAAATGGGCTCAGCAAATGACGTTACCTGCCTAAGCCGGGAAATAGCGAAGGATGGGAACCCAAAGGAGGCCTGGCTCTGGAGCCCATCAGACCAGAAGATGTCAAATTAAGCAGAACAGAGGCTCCTTCCAACGTGATGTGGTCCCCGGAGGCTCATCAGCTTTGAACGTATATTTCCTGAAGAACTGCCAGCTTTGGGGCAGTGGTTCCTAGACCAGGCTGGTATCAAGATTACCTGGGCACCTGCTGGAAGAAGAGATGCTCGAGCTTCATTCTTCTCAAGACTGAGTCAGTAGGTTTGCTGTGGGGCCTGGGATGCTGCAGCTTAACAAATATCCTGGATGACGGGGTCATCACCGGGGGCGCGAGTAAGAGGTACAAAACACAGTCCCTTTCCTCTCTTTAGTTGGAGAGAGATAAGACTAATAAACAAGCCAAAATTCAAGGTACTATGACATTACAGTTCTGCACGGGTGGCATAAACCCTGAGTGCTATGGCGACTATCCTTTGGAGTAGGTGTCCTGAGGAGCAGGTGATGCCACTTCCCAGCCGTGTCTGATGGGTTCAGAGCGGGGACCTGCCCTAACAGGGCCCATCAGCAGACAGACCAGGAGCCAGACCTGGGTCTGGTACAGAATGAGAAGTTGGACCAATCAGATGACTCCACTGGGAAACTGAGTTAAGAGATCCAAAGAGGAGCTGCTAGTTCGCTGTGGTCATTGGACCAAACGCTGGAGTTTCTGTGCTGGGTGGAGGCTGGAGCAGAGGAAGCTGAGTGCTGAGGTAGGAGGGCAGAGGAGGCATGCACAGGGAGGTAAGAGGCCATGAGAGACAGACAGACAGATAGAGGTGGACGAGCTGCACAGCTCTGAGTGAGGAGCCTTGGCTCTTTCCACGGGGTCCGGCTGTGCTGCCATCCCTGTCCAGAGCTCTGGGAGAAATCAGGGAGGCTGTCCTGCATGGGGTTTAGGAGTACGGACTCTGCAAGGTCCCCGAGCTCAAAGTCCAGCCCCTCCACTTATGGGCTATGTAAGCTTGACAAAGTCTTAACCCCTCTGTGCCTCAGTTTTCTCATCTGTAAAATGGGGATAAAACTAGTAACCAACTCACAGGTGGTTGTGAGAATTCAATGAGTGCACACACATAAAGTGCTTAGAACACTGCCTGGTACGTGGTAAATGCTCGGGTCAGTAGCTTATTCCGTTAGCATCCTCAACATAAACTCCCTTAAAACTTGAGCTGGCTTGAGCTGGTCACTCTTCCTTGCAAGTGAAAGAACCAGACCTAAGCAAACTTCTGAGCAGAAACCTTTACTTTTTAACTTTAGATTCTTCTTAAGAAAGGAGGGACTTGCTGTCCCGATGAAGTGATCAGTCAGACAGGTTTGGCAGGGTTTCAGAGGACTCACAGGCATCCTTCCTCTTGGAATGCGGACTTTCTCTGTCAACCAGCGTCAAAAAATTCAGAAAAATGAGAGGTATGATTGATGGTAGGCAAGAAACCTGAGAGTCACAGCAGAAACCACATCCGTTCTCGCCCATGTGTAATCTCAGCAGGAGACACGCCGTAGTGATGGCAGGACTGGGAAAAAGCACTAAGTACTGTAAATGCTAAGATAAAGTCATTTATCTTCCTAATGGCTCAAAATAAGCAGTTATTCCGGAAACAAAGGCCAAGGCATTCTTGGGGCTGTGACAAGACACACACACACACACACACACACACACACACACACACGCCTGGAAGGGGAGGAAAGAGAATAGGGGGACCAGGAAGACAGAGTCTGTGACCAAACTAGAATTAGATTCTCCAAGAGCTCTGGAGGGGCCTCATGGCTCTTTCTTACCATGAACTAAACAGTTCAGAGGCCACTTAGATGGCCTTTATTTCTAGGAGAGAGGAGGCAATGGTGGCTGGTGGGAAACAGTATATTTTCCTTGCTTTGAGTCAGGTTTGTTTTCACTCATTTACTCAACAAATATTTATTAAGCTCCTACTATGTGCTAAAATTTTATATACATATACATATATTTATATTTATTATTATGCCAGATGATATCATTATCTATAAAAATTAAGCCAGATGGTGGAGAAATAACTGAACACAAGGTGCACGGTCTGTAGAGCGAGCTTTGTGATTTCAGGTTTGCTCCCCACTGCCTTGGGGATCTGAGTGACGCAACCAAAGCCTGCAGAGAGACTAACCTCGAGGAAGAGGGTAGACAACCTTAGGAAGCGGGGAACACCTACGATCTTAGAGACTCAGCAGAACTGAGTTTAGTGTATAAATGTGGTGTTTTATGGAGACGCAGAAGTCACAGGTGGTACTTTTGAGTTGATGACGGACACTGATGTCACAGGGAAATGCCGAGCAGACACTGGATATGGGATGTGGGTGTTTAGGAGAAAGAACAGAGCTGGAAATACAGAAACAACAAGGGCCAATACCATGCGTGACTTGTTCAGTTATTTCCCCAACATCATGTGTATTTAGACATAGTAGGAACTTAATGTGTATTTGTTGAATACCAGAACGAAAGTAATAGGAGAACTGAAGCAATCTTTGAAGGAGCAAGTACAGGAGAGAGGACAGCACAGCCGTGCTGAGGATGGTCCCTCCGGGAATGATGACTTCTAGGCATGTGAGGAAGGTGAGGGTCCCAGAGAAGAGAGAAAGGAGGAAGGTGTCAGAAAGAAAAGGGAAAAAGGGGTGTGAATTATCACCAGAGGAAAATATATATTAAGAAGATGTGGAACTTCCCTGGTGATGCAGTGGTTAAGAATCCGCCTGCCAATGCAGGGGACATGGGTTCGAGCCCTGGTCCGGGAAGATCCCACATGCCACGGAGCAACTAAGCCCGTGCATCACAACTACTGAGCCTGAGCTCTAGAGCCCGTGCACCATAACAAGAGAAGCCACCGCAAGGAGAAGCCCGCGCACCACAACAAAGAGTAGCCCCCGCTTGCCACAACTAGAGAAAGCCCTTGTGCATCAACGAAGACCCAGTGCAGCCAAAAATAAATAAAATTAAATCTTTAAAAAAAAAAAAAAAAAAGAGGATGTGGCAATGTCTAATTAAAATAAGATTAGGTTTGGCAACAAGCCTTACTCACCAAACAATTCTTTTTTTTTTTGGCCCGCGTGCAGCATGCGGGATCCTAGTTCCCCAACCAGGTATTGAACCCCCTGCGCCCCCTGCCATGGAAGCTTGGAGTCTTAACCACTGGACTGCCAGGGAAGTCCCAAACAATTCATTTTTAAAAAGAGAAATTTCATTTTGCTGATATGTTGAGTCTGCCTCCATACAACGAAGTAATTCAGTATTTATGTGTTACACCCAAGTAAGGCTGTGAATGATATTTGGGTTGGAAAGTACACAGGAGGGGTCACATTTTACTCAGTATACTTTCGCATATTTTAATTTTATTTTCTAATAAGACCAGGTACAAAAGAATGCTCACCCAAAATATCTAGACCAAAAGCTCTAATACAATAGCAGCTAATATTTAAACAGTCATTTAGGGTCAACACAGCACTTGTTACACGTGTTATTTCTTTCCATTCCCACAACAACCGTGTGAGGGGGCCTAGTCATGGGCGTGACTTTAAAGCCAAAGTCCTTGGGTTTTAATCTCAATTCTGTCACGTACTTGCTGCCGCACTTTGGACAAGTAACTTAACCTCTTTGACCTTAGTTTCCTCCTCTGTAAAATGGGAATAATGATAGCGTAATACCTCACAGCGTTGCTTGGTGGATAAATTGTGTTGTTTCACATAAGGTATTTTAAGAAAGCCTGGCACATGGCAAGGAGTGAACAAGTATTACCTGGTACTCTCAGTGGAGGTGGTGAGGGTGGTATTAGTCGGAAAATTACAGTTTTGCAGAGGAGTAAACTAAGGTGTAGAGAAGTTGACTTCTTTGACCAGGGCAATACAGCTTAGAAGTGACAGAGCCACAAGCCTTGCACCCATGTCCCCGTGGCCAAATCCTATACTTTTTAGACCAAGATGCTATTGGATATAGGTCTTCTAATTCCAAATACAATAAGCTATTTCAAACCAGCAGAAGTCTAGTAATCTTCTGGAAACCAGAAAAAGTACAATATAGCAAATTAAGGAGGCTAAAAAAGGGGGAAAAAACAACATAATTAAAGGAGCCAAATCACTAACCGTTTGCGATCACCTGGATTAATAGCGACTAACGCTCCTCTATCCCAAATTCTGTCAAATTTGCCAATATTTGCTCTACCAGAAAGAAAAAGATAAAAAAATTTATGTAAGAAAAATAAAATCTTTAACAAGACAGTGTTCCCCATGGCACATGTCAGAACCTCACCAGCTGTTAAGGAACTGGGATCTCACATCTGCTTTTCCTCAGAGTCTCTAGGGATGTGCTGGTGTGTGTGTGTGTGTGTGTGTGTGTGTGTGTGTGTGTGTGTGTGTGTAGCTGTCCATCTCCTCCTAGATCTAGGAGCTGGTGGCAGCAGCTTGGACTTGGGGGCACAAAGGAGGAACAAGGGACAGTTTGAGACAACTCTCCTCCCAGCCCCTGGAACAGGTATCAGGGACTTTTAGGAGATGAGCTCTCACCTCCGTCCACACCCTGAAATGCATTTCTGTTACAGACACAGGTGTGAAGTGGAAGACACTTTCTTGCTCTCCCCTCCTTTTCCCTACCTTCCTAGGGTATAATAATTTTTCCAGAGCCTAGCAGCTACCCAAGGGCAAAGATATCAAGTGTGCAGACATACAGGCTGCAGTTAAAAATAACTGCAGAACAGAGACTCAAATCAGTGCTTCATGGGTGCTACTACAAGGGAATGGGAGTGATAAAAAGACCCTCAGCCCACCCCAGCATTGCCTAGCAAACACTCAAGTTTTTAAAAGTGCAGAGGTAGACATCAGTCCTACCTGGGAAGATCAAAAAGACTGCAACAGTACAATGAGATGTTCCCTGAAGAACTCTGCAATGAAAAAGTCAAGAAAAACAAATTCCACTTAACTAGGAGGTACTTGAATGGTCAAGGGAAAAAAAACAGGGGCAAAGCAGCACATGGGTGGTAGAGAAAGAATGTGTAATTAAACATAAAGAACATAATTTCACGGCAAACAATTTTTTTAGACATCTTACTTTAAATTTTTATTTTGGGGGGACTTCCCTGGTGGTCCAGTGGCTAAGACTCCACGCTCCCAGTGCAGGGGGCCCGGGTTCGATCCCTGGTCAGGGAACTAGATCCCACATGCCGCAACTAAGAGTTCACGTGCTGCAACTAAAGATCCTGCATGCCGCAACTAAGACCCGATGCAGCCAAATAAATAAATAACATTATTTTTAAAAAACACTAATCTATAAAAAATATAAATTTTTATTTTTTTAATTTTGAAATAAATATGGACCATGCTGCAGAGAATTTATAGAATAAAGAAAAAACCTGCATGCCACCCTCTGAGCACAGTGATTTTAATCATTTTGGTGAATTCCTCTCCATCTTTCCCCCCTCACTTCCTGCACCTTGCAACCTATGCAAATATTTTTATAACTGAAAATAAAATACAATTTTACTGAAAATAATTTTTAATGGGACTTTTTAAAATTAAAAACCTATATGGGGTTCTTTTGGATCAACTCAAAAAGGAAAATCAGATTGGTTAATCCTGAAGATCAGTTAACTATTACTCATTTTGGAGCTTGTTATATTTTAGCAATGTTTACTTTAGCAAAATCCTAATATTTTGACCCCCTAATGACAAGTATACACATCAATCAATTACCAGGCAGACTGAGAGAGAAAGGGCAGGCATTTTAAAAGTTACTCATGAAGGGCTTCCCTGGTGGCGCAGTGGTTGGGAGTCCGCCTGCCGATGCAGGGGACACGGGTTCGTGCCCCGGTCCGGGAGGATCCCACATGCCGCGGAGCGGCTGGGCCTGTGAGCCATGGCCGCTGAACCTGCGCGTCTGGAGCCTGTGCTCCGCAATGGGAGAGGCCACAACAGTGAGAGGCCCGCGTACCGCAAAAAAAAAACAAAAAAAACCAAGTTACTCATGAAAAGTGCAGTTGTATTGACTCCCCATTCACTGACTGTCCATTCACTGACTGATGAGCATTTATTTCCTGAGCACCTCGTAGACAGGACTAGCCCAAGTTCTAGATACTGCAGTGAATTTGACAGTCTCTGACCCCAGTGAGGACAGCCTGGTGGAGCAGAGAGGTGCGGGAACAAAGAACCATCACGGTACAGAATGGGCTATACTGTTCTGGTTGTGTGCCCAGAACTGTGGGAACACAGTAGATGGAGCAGGGAACTCACTGCCCAAGCACCAGGAAAGGCGGAACAAAAGGTGGCCGAAGAACTGGCTGGATGCATCTGCTGACATCACGGGTGTGGGAGGTGAGAAGTCTGGGAGGTGGGGGGAGGAGCAGGGTAGGAGATGTACTTCAGGATGTGAAAATGTTGGATTTTATTCTGAAATAAGGTGCAACAGAGGTGGGTGGGCCTTTGAAGACCAGTCTGGAAGCACAGTGGGGGTCAGCCCTGAGAGGAAGGGGTCGGGAGGCAGGGAGAACAGCCCGTGAATCTTAACCTTGGCTGCAGACTGGAATCCCCCAGGAGCTTTAAATAGACCTGATGCCAGGCCCCATCTCTAGAGGTTCTGACTGAATTAGCTGGAGGCAAGGCCTTGGCACTAGGAATTTTAAAAGATCTATAGATAATTTCAAATGTGCCACCAGGGCTGAGAACCACTTCCTCCAAGGAGTCTGGAAGAGGGCTAGCCTCTCCGGACTGAGCAAACAGCAATTCTTAGATGATCTCAGAATGGAGTGGGAGGAAGCTATAAAATAAAGTCCTATCAAGTTTCCTAGTGACCTGAGCAATTAATTTCAATATCTAGAAAAGAGAGTGCTTTGCGAGAGACCGAATGTACAGACGGATGGTGGCCAGACCACATCTGGTAAGAGCTCAGACCCATAACCTCTGCATCAACTAGCCAGGGAAGCCTAACCACAGCCTTGCAGGACGTGGTCAGTGACTGCCAGCCTCCCTGATTTTTACGCCTTCCCTCCACCCCTACGCCTCTTCTAGCTCAAAATCAAATACGCTTCCCAAACCAATCACAAGGGATGCCGCTTCTAGTTAGCCAACAGCGCCAGAAGGCTTCGCATTTTTATCTAGAAAGCTTTCCTACGCCCCCGCCAGGCTTTGAGCCTCTGACAAATTCATTTGGCGACTCCCTCTGAATTGACAGCCTCTGCTTGTTCTCATTTGGGTGGTCTCTGTTTATTTCCACATTATTACCCCAAGCTAGTGAAGCAGTTCCACTGGATCATTCTGGTCACAGGAGGAGGACAACTCCCAAATCTATCATTTCCAGCCCAAATGCTTGGCGCACGCTTCAGAGACATTTGCCAGTTATCCCTTCATCATGCCACAGGTCTTTTAAACTCACCTCCAGAACAAAACTCATTTTCTCTGCTCTTCAACTTGCTTCTCCTTTATTCTCTGCTATCCAACCAGTCATCTGAGCTGGAAATGTGAACTCACCACCCCCTGGATTCCCACTCAATTAATCATTAAATCCTCCCAGTTTGACACCCTAAACATCATTTTAATCTATCTGTTCCTCTAAGTGCCCCATCACTCTCGCGGTGCAGCCCTTCAGGATCTCTTTCCTGGACCACTGCTCACAACCTCCTATCGGGTCTCTTTGCCAGGAGGCTACTGCCCTTCAAGCTCACTTCCCTTGAGGCCACAAGGGTGGTCGGTTACAAAAGAAAATCTGGCTGTGTCACGTTCAGGTACCAGCTTTACAGGACATCTGGACTGGATGACCTGACTCTCTGCCTGTCCTAGCCCTATCTGTCACCACACTTCAGGAAGCTCCCCCAGGCTGGGTTAGGAAACATTCCTCGCTGTTCCCTTAATACCCCGTGTCATTACACTTCGCTCCATGTATGACAAACAGCCTCCTTTGTTTCTCTTCTCTCCTAAGCTAAGCGATTCTTTAGGGCAGGGACTGTGTTTTCATCTCTTCAGTGTCTTATGCAGGGTGTGGCACAAGACAGGTTCTCAGAAACACCTGTTTATATATTAAAAATCAAACAAACCCAAACCAAAATCACGACAAATAAGCTTTGACCTTGGCTTTTATATATATATGTTCACACCTAGCTACTGTCTATCTTTTTATGCTCCTTACACTGTATAATATCCAGGTGAATCTGGTGATAAAGTGGGGTCATCTGACACTTGTATAGTATCCTCACTTACTCATGCTGAGAAAAACCTTCTTCTGGGGGCATGGAAATAACTATTTACCAAAATCAAAACACACCTTGAATACTTTGGCTCCAGGAATTTCCATAATTTGTTCTTCTGAGTAAGAAAGATTCTGCTCCATAAAAAATTCCCGTATCCCAAGTTCACTGATTTCCACACCAACTACACTGTGTCCTCGGTCTGCAAACCTGCATAAAATCATATAATTACACTTAAATTTTTATTTCAAATACCGTACTAAGTAAAAGGATATGTACCAATAAGCATACATTTTCCTTAATTTTAAGGGATTTATTTGAATTCAGACTCAACAACGTTTCACAGAACATGTAGATACACAGAAAGTGGATCTATATATTCTCAAACCTTATGCTATGTGGAATTCTGAAAAAATGATTTATATGACCTTAGGAAAAATTTAAGAGTTTGGAAAATTATACCTTAACATGTTGATTTACTACAAATGGATTTGACTGGAAGAGTTTCTGATTTAAAAGCATCCTATGAATTAGATATGCCTTTCAAGTTCTCTAAATCAGCTCTGTCCATTAAAACTTTCAGTGATGATGGAAAAATCTATACCTGTTGTCCAATCCAGCAGCCACTAACCACATAGGCTATTGAGCCCTTGAGATGTGGCTCGTGTGACTTAGTTTAAACAGCCACATGGGGCTGGTAGATACCGTACTGGAGCACTCTAGGACATTATCATCCACTTCTATAATAATCTTATAATTTCCACTTACACTAAACCCTATCCAAAAATTTATTTGATTACCATACGCAAAAGCTTACCAGTATTTTTCTGGTAAGGTTTATAATTACAGAATTCAGTCTTGGGATCTTAGACTTCAAAGAAAACAGCACTAGTGGCACAAATACCCAGGTACAGTATTGATTTTATGTTACATTAAATAAACACATAAGTCAGTTATGCAACATATGCTTTTTTTTTTTTTGCGGTACGCGGGCCTCTCACTGCTGTGGCGTCTCCCATTGCGGAGCACAGGCTCCGGACGCGCGGGCTCAGCGGCCATGGCTCACGGGCCCAGCCGCTCCGCGGCATGTGGGATCTTCCCGGACCGGGGCACGAACCCGTGTCTCCTGCATCGGCAGGTGGACTCTCAACCACTGCTCCACCAGGGAAGCCCAACATATGCATTTTTAAAAATCACACACCATGCAAAATCATGCAGTAAAAATCACGAGGCTTATGGGGAAAATGGGGGCTGGAGTACACATTGAACAACTTTGTCCTAATGGAGTATATTCAGCCATAAACAACTGAAATCTTGC
The DNA here is from genome assembly GCF_005190385.1 of Monodon monoceros. Classification (NCBI taxonomy): domain Eukaryota; kingdom Metazoa; phylum Chordata; class Mammalia; order Artiodactyla; family Monodontidae; genus Monodon; species Monodon monoceros. The sequence goes on from NW_021703780.1 coordinate 14,904,113, forward strand.
CATTTATGACAACATAGATGGACTCTGAGGGCATTATGCTAAGTGAAATGAGTCAGACACAGACAAACAGCTTATAATCTCACTTATATGTGGAATCAAAAGAAAACAAAAACCAGAAACAAGCTCATAGATACAGAGACCAGATTGGTAGTTGCCAGAGGCTGGGGGTGAGCAATGGGTGAAATGGGTGAAGGAAGTCAAAAGGTACAAATTTTCAGTTATAAAATAAATAAGTCATGGGGATGTAATGTACAACATGGTAACTATAGTTAGTAGCATTGTATTGCATATTTGAAAGTTGCTAAGAGAGTAGATTTTAAAAGTTCTTATCACACACAACACTATGTAGTTCTGTAACTATGTATTGATTAACTAGATTTATTGGGGTGATCATTTCGCAATATATGTATATACAAATATCAAATCATTATATTGTACACCTAAAACTAACATAATGTTGTATATCAATTATACCTTAATTTTTAAAAAGGTTTTTTTTTTTTTAAGAAAAAGCTGCTGCACGTTTGCCATAACTCATCTCTGTGAATCAGGATTTTCTCAATAATATGTAATTAAACAGTATTTAGAAATAAAATGGATTAAATAGTACTTAAGAAAAAAAAAACTTAGTGCCACATTAAAAAGAAAAAAGACAAGAACCTAATAGACATGGTGGCACAGTTTTACATGTTAAATGGTTACAAAATATAAATACTACAACATGGCACTTTACCTTGAGAGAGACCTGAAGTTTACTTGTAGACTTGTAGGCGTTGGAAGGGCTGCAGCTTTTAAGTTATTGTAAAGTAACGGAAGGGGGATTATTGGCAGCCGTGGAAAGTTCCAACACTGGCTGTGGATGGGAGCAAGTGGCTCACAGCACACCGAGGTGAACTGAGGTATCGGGGAGATAGTTGAGGTTTGTGCATGGGTGCATTTTGTCTATTTATACACGGTTTAGTAGAGCTGGGTGTTTCACCTCATGTTTCTTGCAGACAAAATTACATATAAGCAGATGTGAAATTCAAACCATGCTCAAATTGTTCCTTAATGTATTAGTGGAGTTAGAATGCAATTAGCATTTTCAAAACAATTGAATAATAGCAGAACTGATGGTACCTATTCCCTACACAAGAGGACACACTTTCAATGTGGTCAGAACATGAACTGTTTATAGTTCTAAAACATACATATTAATAACTTATCTTTCACATTTCCTGGGAAATTTGTAAGTTAACATACATGGAATATTTTTTTTTATTCTCCATACATTTTTTGAAGTTATAAAATATAAACAAAAAAGTTACCCAAACCAGCTGCATGGATTTTTACTTCTACTCAACATATGGAAAAATGAACCATAGCCTACTATAGACTGGCATAGGCTGGATTCTACTGGAATATATTGTCCTAAAAGAAACCCAAAACCTAAGGAAATGTCTTAAACATTTTATGTTAATGCTTTTGGGCTTCAGCTCACAGTTTATCTATTCACATCTGATATCTGTATAGACCTTAATACACAAATTTGTTACATAAGTGAAAAATCCTCTAATATAATAACTTTTATACAATTACAGTAGCTTAGTTCTGGCATTTTTATTACAAAGGACTTTAGACCCTAAATCTTCAACAATCACATTTAATTGGCTGTTTCATAATACCATTTTCTAACCTTGTATCAAAGCCTCTGCTAGAACTAGATTGTTATCACTTATGACACAGCAATAAGACAATCTGCTCATAGAGTTAATGTTTTTCTTGCAGGTAGTTTGCAAAGTAATTCTTTCTTCTGCTTCAGTGAGTTGGTTAGGATATAATGTTCTCAATTTCGTGGCCACCCTAGAATCTTAAGCCACAGCAGCCACTCACAAATGCTCTCAGCTACAAGTTGAGGGAGCAGGGGCCTGGCTGCAAAAATGCCACCATCCCCGCTCAGAAATCCACTCCCAATGCACACATGTTCTGTAGTTTGCCCACCTGTATTTATGTAGGGCAGAGAGCATTTTTAAGTTACCATATTTTTCATTTACTAATCATTTTCATATATTTTATTTTTCTTTCCTGCTTGACGATCAAAGTTCTCAACGTTCAAGCTTATACAAGCTTATGTCTTGGCATGTACGATAGCCTCTGTACATTATCATTACAACAAATTCTGTATAGGAAACGATTGCCAGGTTTGTGACTTTAGGGTAACCCATAGTGACAGTGGCTTGTGAATTAAAGTGAATTCTCACAAGAGAGAATTACTCACAAGAAATACTTTCTTTATCACTGGTTTTATTAGCAATGATTCATGAAAACAAAACCTCCTATGTGCTCGTAGAGGGACGGGAGAGTTGAGCTGAACTGTGGACTATACACGGTTTTGCCAAAAAGCTGTAATTCATTTTGAGCTTTTCTGTCCACCTCTATTTAAAATACCTAAAATTAACTTAGTTACATTCCAAAACCACCTACAAAAACTAAACCACCACAAAGATGAAGGAAATTTAAGAGGGAAGGCTAGTCCCATCCTCTGCCTCCCCCACCACTTTGGTTGTAGACTAATTCTTTTGCTTAGAAACTCAATACAGAAAGACTAGTTCTCCCCTCTGTTTCTGCACTGTCTTCCTGTTTGAGAGTATTACCTCTATGAACCCATCAGTATTAGTCTACTAAAAATATAGAATCCCTGTGCATTTCCTGAGAATGGAATTTTTTAAACTTACATCCTATTATTCACCCAAAGTGTTTACCATCAAGACAAGAAAGTACGTTCATGCTTATCTGCTCATACCATTTCATCTCAACTGCTTTTCCACAAAGAGGAAAAAATACCCTCAGTTCTTTCGCGCCTTTAAGGAAAGTATCCAAATGCTTCTTTAATAGCCTGGGGAGGAAAAAAAAAATTGTTTGTTTTAATTAGCCCAAGACACAGAGGAAAGGACTACAATTTTACAATGCTAAGTACATTTCATGTATTACCTCACTTAATATTTCCCAACAACTTTATGAAGTAGGTAACATTATTCATTAAAATCTCCAGTTTATACATGAAGAAACGGGAAGGTTAAGCAACTTGCTCAGTCAGGTAACTGGCAAGCAGTTAATGTGACTCAAACCTGGGGCTTTCCTGATTAGTAATTAAACATAAAAAAATATTTTTTCCTTGTTTGATATGTTTTGAAAATGTATATGTGTGTGTGTGTGTGTGTGTGTCTTCTAAGGCCAGCTACATGACAGAGATAACTCATACAATGGTTCTAGGATGATACCCCAACTACTACTTAGTGTGCAAATGTAATAATAATAATGATGTCCCCTGGGCAGTCAGGGTGGCTGCCTGGAAGAAGGAACATCTGTCGTGGCCACTCTACTCAGCACTGACCCATCTTTATTGCTGCTGCTTCAAAGCCCACTACTACTACTACTATTACATTGCTTAGCATTCAGCTCACTGATTAATTTCTCTCAACTTCTCTTCTTCCACCATATAGATAATACTTTAACATTTGAACACATGCTATTGGAAAGCAAAGTCAGAACACCACCACTTTTCAGCATAAAGAGATGCCAGCATTAATATAACCTGAGCATCTGCATATGTATAAACATGTATGCCCAACAAATAAATGTTATAGGGGATTAAAAAAAGGACATATTTCATAAATCTAAGATGTCATCAACTGTAAGTCACACCATTACTTATACTCCATGAGAAGAAATATCACTGCCAATTCACCTATGACATGCCACAGATGCATCCTGATTTCAGGGATGCTCCAATGTGAAAATCTAAAAATGTGCATCTTAAAATCAAATAATGGATATCTATATTATTATTTCTATTTCCAAAGTCAGTTTCTGATAGAGCATTTCTGTTATAGACCAACATTTGATATAAAGAAACATAAACATTTCTTACTGATGTCCTCGTTCTTGGTGAAATGCAATTTTGTGATTCACCCACTTCTCTTGCCATTCTTCCAGAGTCAGCACTCGGTTTTTCTGTACCTCAGTGTTGGGGTTCTCTTCAGCATCAAGTACTGCTCCTGTATTAGCCATGGTTTTGTAGATAGCTTTGACTCAGAAACAAATGTCTCCAATGCCTAAGTGGAAAATGTTTGCAAGGTTGTCACTTAAGTGCATTTCAATTCTATTGATGAATGAAGAAAAAACCTATTATTCTCAGCAGTACAGCTTTCATTTTACTTTTTAATTAATTAATTTATTTATTTTTAGCTGTGTTGGTTCTTCGTTGCTGTGCGCGGGCTTTCTCTAGTTGCAGCGAGCAGGGGCTACTCTTCATTGCGGTGCGCGGGCTTCTCACTGCAGTGGCTTCTCTTGTTGCGGAGCACGGGCTCTAGGCGCGCAGGCTTCAGTAGTTGTGGCTCGCGGGCCCTAGAGCGCAGGCTCAGTAGTTGTGGCACATGGGCTTAGTTGCTCCGCGGCATGTGGGATCTTCCAGATCAGGGCTTGAACCCGTGTCCCCTGCATTGGCAGGCGGATTCTTAACCACTGTGCCACCAGGGAAGTCCCAGCAGTATGGCTTATTTAAAAATATTTCAATATTCACGGAAAAGCTATACAAAAAATTACTTTTCAGTGAATCTGATGGTAGAGGCATATCTCATAATACACAATAGGAAAGATCTTTAAATAAATTGAATTACATCTTAGAGTAAAAGAATTTAAGTTTAAAAAAAAGAGACAGGGCAAAAAAAAAAAACAGGCATTATAACTTTTGTAAGCTTAGAATCTTTCCTAGCATCTCACTCTTCAATTTTTAAAATTTCCTTTAATGTTTACTTATTTTTTTAATCAATGTTATAATGCACACAATTCAGAGTTCAACAGAGCTATGAAAGCAGCAGTCCCCATTTCCAATGAGACAAACATCTTTAACTCTTTTAGCTGAATCTTGAAATATAACTCAAAATATAACTCAAATAGCATGCTTATTTTGTATCTTCTTAATTTTTTATTTCTAGGAAGCATCTAGAAAAGATAAGCATTTAGTCCTCTTTCAACTTCCCAACACACACACACCACCTTCTCATTTTTCCTATCCTTTCCATATAGATATAGCATATTTGTGATTAAGCATTTCAAGTTCACATTATTAGGACTAGGTAAATACTATTCACAGGTAAGCCATATAGAATTCTATGATTACTTTTCCTTTTCTGTACAACTTTTTATTCTGTAGTTAATAACTATCTGGCTTTTTCATTTATAAAATTTCCATATATTTATTACTAATTCAACTCTAAGTTCTCCCAATCTCCTGTCAATACACTCTCAATCTCTTGGCTTATTAGATATCCTATCAACGTCATCTCAGAGAATAACCTTCTGACCTGGATGCTGTCTTCTCCTGGTACACAGCTAGCCTTCTGTGATCTTTATCTACCACCATCCTGGAGCCTTCCTTCTTATCTTTTGATGAATCTCCTGTTTCCTTTATTGGCCATTTTCCTTTTCTTTGGTTACCACCCTTATACTGGTAAAATACAACCTTTGGCAGCTTTCTGAGAAAGAGTGCATGGGAGAAAAGGCTTTTGGCAATTTTGCATGTAGAAAATGTCTTCACACTATTTATTCCCCATCCTCGATGTATAGTTTTGCTGGGTAAGAATTCTTAGTTAGAAAACATTTTCTCTCACAATTCTGAAGAAATCATTCCCTTGTCATCTAGCTTGTAGAGTTACTGCTTAAATTCAAAGACATTTGGATCTTGATATTTTCCATGTGGCCAATATTTTTCTCTCTCTCAAAGCTTTTCTTTGCCCCTTAGTTTTTGCAATTTCATAATTCTATGCCTTATCCTGGGTCTGCTTTCATCCATCTGGCTGACTTCTTTTAATCTGGAAGCTCATATCCTTCAATTATGGAAAAATTCTTGAATTATTCAGATGATGATTTTGATCCTTTTTTTCTATTTCTCTTTCTCGGACCCCTTTTTATGGTTGTAGAAGCTCTTGACCCAATGCTCTAAATTTCTCATATTTTTTTCTATTTTCCAACTCTTCATCGTTTTGTCCTATTTTCTGACAGCCCACCTTATTTTTATCTTTCTACCTTGCTATTTAGTTTTTCTTTTCTGCTCTCAAGTCTTTAATTCTCAAGAGCTCCTTTTTGTTTCTGATGTTCTCTTTTCATTTTATTTTGTCGTTACTTCATGTATAGAATGTATATAATATTTTCTCTTATTTACCTGCATGGTCTGTTACTGCGTCATTTTTTTCTGTTGGTTTTGTCTTCTATCTTTCAAACTAGTGACTGTCCTCAAATTCCTAGCAATTCTTATTATCTACTCACATTTAAGAGTAAATACCAAAAAGCTGATTATAAGTTTAAGTTTGTGGATGGGGCTTATTGACTGTAAGCTTCTCTGTAGGATAATATGAATAGGTATTATTTGGAAACTTAGATGTCATTATCTTTATTCTCTTTGGACTCATCAGACTTTCCATAGATGGACTTCCCAATTCCTGTTGAAAGTTTGAGTCCTTGGGACTATGGTTCTATACTCACACGAGAAAAGGATAAAAGTGGGAAAGGGCCCCAGCATTCAGTTTGCCTGTGTTCAATTAATCCCCATATTTTCAGTATGGTACTCCCATCCCCAACTGTGAACTGTATCTTCCCAGTCCAAAGACTGTACCCTCTCCAGGGAATAAACCCCCCAAAGTCTGCTGGTGTGGTGAAGAAGAGATACTTGGTTGCAGGGAATTGGGAAAGGGATCTGCAGACTTAGCCTTTTAGGAACCAGAATTTCAAGCAATCCTCCTAATTTCAACCATACCCTTCCATCTCCCTGAGGTACCTGGTGCCGCTAATTCCTGAGCATTGGGGGATTCTATAATGCAAATAGGATTGCTTATTGGCTTTCCCCATTGCTGGTTTAGAATTTAGCTTTCTTCAGTCTGCAAAATCCTTTATCACTCGTCCATCTGCTTTCTAGTTTCAAATTTTTATTGCTTTTATCTTCTCTTCTGTCTTCCCTTTATGTCTTTAAAAATCCTACTGTTGTTTTGGTGGAGTTTCAGGAGCAAGCAAAAGTAGATGCGCAGATTCAATATCCCTTCTCTACCCTACAAGTTTGCATTTTCAAATAATTTTCTTATAGCTTTTTTTTTTTGGTATGGGAAAATGCACACAAAGGCGTTGACCTAAAGAAAAACACGCAACATAAGAGTTGTGAGTTTCAATTTTATTCGGGGACCTTACTGAGGATGATAGCCTGGGAGAGAGCCTTTCAGATACCTCTGAGGAACTGCTCCAAATACATATGTTCCACATGTATAAGATTTTTTTTTTTTTTTTTGACTAGGAAAAACATGTAGTCTAGCATACATTTTGGTAAAAGATTACTTTTTGTTTTGTTGTTGTTTTTGTTTTTTTGTTTTTGTTTTTTTGCGGTACGCGGGCCTCTCACTGTTGTGGCCTCTCCCGTTGCGGAGCAACAGGCTCCGGACGCGCAGGCTCAGCGGCCATGGCTCACGGGCCCAGCCGCTCCGCGGCATGTGGGATCTTCCCGGACCGGGGCACGAACCCGTGTCCCCTGCATCGGCAGGCGGACTCTCAACCACTGCGCCACCAGGGAAGCCCAAAAGATTACTTTTAATCACAAAGAACAGATACCTCAAGTTAATGATTTTAGTGATTTCTATGTACAAGAAGATGCAAGAATCTGGGGCCATTGAAATTCTCCCTGAGGCATGCTATCTAGGGGCCATTTATACAAAACCCAGAATGCCTCACCCTTATTTTCCCTCCAGAAGTCCTAAATCGCCTGGGGTACATAACCCTCTGCAGGGGGTTGTGTTTTAACCCTTAGTATAACTGGTTGATGAGCAACATTCCTTGTTCCTTTTTTTCCCCCCTTTTACAAAGCGAACTGAGAAAAAAGGACATGTGTACATAACTGCAAATCTACCTGAAGGTATGAGGAAAATGTCTGTCCTTTCAACGTGAAATTTGTCATGTGAGGACGATACAACACAATAGTTGTAACTTATCCTTTGAGTCATTAGTGAAACTAATTTAGTTTGGATTACACTAGCAGGCTATTGGTGGAGTTAATTTAATGATTCATCCATGAATCATTATTCATGGAAAAGCAGTTATTCAAGGAAAAGTTCCCTTTATGGCAAAACTTGGCTTCAGTGTGCTTAGGATTTAAGGAGAAGGCACCTCTCTTGGAATTGGGAACACAAATTCACTTCCCAGCAAACTTTTGTTAACAAATGGCTTTTGCAAGGCCCTGATGATGTCTAGAGGTGATGCTCAGGGTTTTCTGAGAGGTCAGAGGGAAGTATCTGATGTATTGGGTACAGAAAAGCAAAAGAGAGTTGCAGTTTTCCCATTTCCACATTCAGCCAGAAACTTTGGAACCTGAACTTGAGCCTTCATAAACAGTTCTCTACTTAAAACAAAAGGGAAGCATAATTTTATCACTAAGCCAGGGCAGCCTGGAATTGTTCAACTCTACCCCTCTTACACAAACTTGAAATATAACTTAACATCATGAATATAACTTAATCACTTCTTAGGTGTTCTCATAGCTTCTCAACCTGTACTTAACTTGTCCACATCCTTTTCTGGGGAAATAAAAAGTTTCTTTCTACAAGCAAGATAAAAGTGCAAAATTATAAGCATCAGGAAAGGCAAATTTCACAATCATTCTTACCCATACACAGAAATAGCAGATGTGCTAGTTTGGTCGCCCGAGTTCTCCTTGGGTGGACTCCCAAGACTGGTTTCCTCCTCACCTTTTCAAAAAGCATGTTTCTGCTTTAGATTTATTTTAAAATTTTGGTAAATTGAAGAATAACTTCCCTAAAGTGCACAAATTTTAAGAGTATGGCTCAGTGAATTTTTATACATGCATACAACCTATGCAATTACCATGGAGCAAGACAATATTTACAGCATCCCAGTTCCCCTCACTGTCCCGGCAAGTACTTCTCTTTTCTTAAAATCAACAATACCCGACAATGCCTTGGGGTCACTTTAACCATGGACTCAGAAGGATCATTCACTACCTGATCTCGTTATTCCCCGTTCCCACTCGGCTCCCTGAGCCCATTTCAGGGCGCGGATGGCTGGGACGCCCCGTTCCGGAATCCGATCACACACTCACACCTAAACGTCCCATTGGTCATCGCACCCTCTCTGCACCCGGCGGAGCCTACCTTGTGCGCTGTCCGTCGCCTGCTGCTGGTTCTGGCGCTGCAGCGGGCCTCACCGGCTGAGTCCCTAAGCCCCAGGCTCAGCCCTGCTATTGGACCCGCCCCCGGACCCGCCCCTCCCGTGGCGCACAGACCCCGCCCCCCTCCACACGCTCCCCGGCTTGCTCAGCGGCGGAAATGGCCAGGGCGGGGCGAGTAGCGCGGCGAAGGCGAAGGCGGGGACCCTACTCCTCCCTCTTCCCGCCGGCTCCTCCCACCCCGGGTCACGTCGTGACAGGGGCGGAAGCAGCGGCGGCGGCGGCCGAGCGGGGGCTGCGGCTGGCTGCGCGGATCCTGCAGTCTTGTGCGCTCGGCGCGCGGCTTCGGAGAGGCGCCCGCAGCTCTGGGCGGCGCGCGAGGTCTCGCCTGCGCTCTGAGGTGGGGGGCACGCGGCTCCGGGGGCGGGCGTGAGGGCGGCGGCGGATTTCGGGTGACAGCTCTGCACAAAGCAGCTTGGCCGGGGTGCACGCTCTCCTGCCCCTGTGCAGCGCTCCTTGCCCGGGTGGGAGGCGGACCGGTGCCCTCGGGGCTATACCTCCTTCCCCGGATTGGTAGGGGGTGAGAGGTGGGGATCCCAGCCTGAGAAAGGGGGAATTCCCGGGCTGGGGTGTTGCAGCGACCGGGTTCCCCGGTTCATCGCGGTGCTGCGGGTTTCTCCTAACCCCCCCTCCCCGCAATATTTCCTTTCTGTACAGCGGTGCCTTCTCGCCGCGACTCCTTGCACGCCTCCAGCGCAAAGGTGAGCCCGGAGAGGCTGTTGCTTCGACTTCGGAGAAGAGACGAGAAAGCTTTTCAGAAAGCGTGGCTGCTGCATCTGGCACAGGGAACGTTGGGGCTCCCTCCTGGGGGCTGTCAGTGCCCTGTCACCTGGGGAGTACCTGCTGCGGGGAGTAGGCGGGGGACCTACAGTCCGGGAGTAGGAACTCCCTGGCTGTTCTTCCCAGCCGAGAGCGTGGCGCCGAGGAGCCGGCACGGCCTCGCAGGTGTTATTAGTTCGACTGCGGCGCCGCGACCACGCGTTGAGACGCGATCGGCATTGCCAGGTTTCTGGGGTAACTCCGCCGGGACCTGGGACCCCTAGGGGGCGGCCCGATTACGGTAGCTGTTAGTCAACAGCCTAGCAGCCGGCAGGTGAAAGAGGAAGGAATGGGCAGGCCCAGCTGTAATGAGTTGGGGTTCCGTGATCTGGAACCTAGCCAGCTGGAGGCCCAGCCCTCCCTCGGGAGAGCGTACGGGCGTCCATAGACCACTCCCTTTGGGGAGATCCGTCACTCCACCTGTGCACACACAACTCGAGGCTTTTACACTTTGGTTGGTTTTTTGGTGTTTTTTTTTTTAAACCTATTTTAGTAAAAGGAAAGCGAGTGGGAGGGACGGTTTCGTCAGGAGGTACAGGAGAAAATGACCATTAATAATTATCTTCCACGCAGAGAAAGTAGTCAACAAAGCATTCGGGCAATTGAACTGGATCCATATTTCGGAAAATTTGATTATTGTGGGTAGAATTTCAGGTGGCCCAAAGGGAAACTTTTGCTCTTTTTGTCTCTGAAGAAGTTTCTAGTATTTTGTCCAGTTTTGAGAAATTATGCTAACACCACTATAAATTTTTATTCCAACCTGGAGTTCTTTAGATTCATATTTTTATGAATTCTGTGGCTTTTAAAAAAGTTTTTTGAATAAGCTACTTCTGAAAAAATCCTGGGAATTATTAAAGTAGAAATCTAGACATTGATATGTTCACCTATATATTTATGCCCCCCCAACCATTTTTTTCTTTCTTTTGTCACATTGAAAGAAAACCAAAGCTATGAATTTAAAATTAGGAAGAAATATGCCTATAAAGTCATATTGAACCTGAAACAAATTGATCATACTTAACGTTAGGTGAGTTTATTAATTTGAAGAACCAGGTGGGAAAGCACTTCCAGTAAACTAATTTGTTTTAATGACACTTTTGATCATATTTCTAAGACTATATTTAAAAGCACAATTAACTGTAGTCCTTCCAACTTAAATATTTTTCCTCTATTTTAAGCCCCAAGAACCCAGCAACAGTGAAAATACAGAGATTACAGTAAGTGTCAAAAAAAGGATGAAGGTACATAACTGTTAATTGTATAATTAACTGAGACAAAATTACTGCCCTAAAAATCTTCAATCATATTTTTCCCAGACAACACAAATTTCTTAATGGCTTTTATAGCTAATGTTTTCATTTCCTGTTAACCATTTCTTGAATTACATATTTCTTCATTGCAATCAAATACATGTTTTTCAGTATACAATTGGGTTAAAATGTTTGATGAAATTTCCAGAATCTATGCTTTCTTTTGGGAGAGCTTTCTTTTGAGAGTGCTTTCTTGCCCAGGTAACACTTTCAAATGTTGCATGAACCTGATTTTATTTATGTCCCTAAACCCCACATTAGACTCAAATATTTTTGCTGCAATACTTAATGTATACTGTATACATGTTTACACATGCTTTAGTCATGGTCCATTTTATTAATAATGTGGGATATATGTTTTACATAAAAAGATTGGTTAGATTGGACAAAATTTTGAAAATGTGATCCAGAAAGCCTTCTCTGGGTATAAGTATAGGTAGACAGTAGTACTTTTAAAATCATTAGTTCTTTATCCAACTGTATAATGAGTGCTGTGGCACTAATGGCAGTTTTTTTTAATGGTTAAAGAACTGTAATGCATTTCAAAATATGCGTAAGGTATATTTGTTCACAACTAACATAATGGTTTTGAGAAAGTGAAGACTGAGTCAAAGAAAAACCATCCATAACATCGGTGTCAAGATTTCTCAAAGTTGTTATAGATGGCAGACTGAAAGTCTTCACACGTGATGTTAATAATCCATGAAAAATGCACTTATGAATGTTAGTGCAAACAATAGGATTACACTTTATAGTGAAACAATAGGACTACAGGCCCTTTAAAGCTTTTCCCCAAGATTAAGATCATATATGTGGGATTTATATCTTAAGATAAAAACACTTTTCCACTTTCCATTTTCTTATCCATAGGTATGTCCTGTTTATTTCTCATGCTATCGTTTTGTGTAAGTGTATGTGTGTGTAGTAAATATGGATCAGGGAAGGAGATGTGTGATAATTGTAGGATCCATACACTGTTGAGTACTTATACTAAGCATTTTTCATTCCTTATCGAATTTAATTGAAAAAATACTAATATGATAATCATTCATGGTTTTATGCATTATTTTTCTTGTAGACTTTTGGTTCTTAATGTTTCTTTAACTGTGCTGTTATTAGACTAGTTTGAGAACTCATAAAATTTGTCCAGTGGAAGATATTAGTGACTATCTAACCCGGATTCCTATATTCAGTAGTGACTAGACAGTGTGCCTGAGATTTATTTGTTGGGTTTTATTGAGAAGGAATGAATGAGTGTTCTTTTTAAAGTATAATAAGAGAGCAAAATTCAGGAACTAAGAAGATGCAGTGAGATAGAGAGGAATATTACAAACAAAAATGAGATATTTTTACTCATTGAATTTTATAAACAGTAGTGTCAGTTGTTTATTGGTCATTCATGTGGTTACATTTTTATATGTAAATATACATACTACTAATGGATAACATTTACTGAGTACTTATACCAGGCCTGGTGCTTTAAATTAGTTATTTTACTTAATCTTCACACCAATGCTAGGATACACTCTGGCTGTGCCCATTTTATATATGAGAACACTGAGGTGTAGTCTTAGCGAGCTTAAGTAACTTGAAAGCAATAGCTTCACACTCAGGCCATCTGACTGCGGAACATACACTCTTACCAACTAAATTACATAATAACTTGACTCCAGAGTGTTGAAAGTATTAGCAGATGTTAATATGTAATGTTTGTTTGGTTTTTTTTTTTTTTCAGATTTTCTGATACAATGGCAACCCCACGGGGGAGGACAAAGAAAAAAGCACCTTTTGATCATTCTCCAGATAGCCTTCCTTTGAGGAGCTCCGGTAGGCAGGTATCACTCATTTGTTCATTCAATGCACCTGTTTTGAAAAACAGGCTACTGTGATTGGGACTGAAGAATTAGAGTTGATATAATTTCAGCCCTCAAGGGGCTTGCAGTCTAGTGGAGAAGTTCACCTTGGGACAATCAGTGTGATAAAGTGATAGAATGTAGGAAAAAAGTGTATCTGGCAGAGGGAACTGCGGGGATAAAAGGCGCAGAGTGTGAATCAGCATGGGGTGTTCAGAGAATCACAGCTGTAGGGTTGCCTCCAGGATATGAGCTGGGGCCAGATCATGCTTCGCTTGGTGTCATTCATAGGAATTTGGACCTCAGCTTGTAGTTGGTTGGGTGCTGTTAGCAGGTTACTTGCTGCCATCTCTCTTGTAGGACTTTTTTTTTTTTTAAAGAAAAATATTGAATGATGGAATTCTTTTTCTAGAATTTGTCTAGTTTTTAAAATCTGTAATACTGAGAGGATATAACTGCTCTAAGTAAAGAAAAAAATCTTAATTTGAGAGTGGCTTTTATTTTTGATGGTGCAGCTTTTTAAAAATTTTTTAATTTTTTTATTGAAGTATAGTTGAAATAGCTTTTTCCTAAGAGAAGCTCATACGCATTTTCTCTACTCAGAGAGCTGTTGTCAAAGTGCTAGTTCTAAATTTCTAGCAAATTAGCGAGTTATTTGCACAGTGCAGTCTCAGGGAAATGGCTGTATCATCAACCCCTCCCCCACTGCCAGGATGCTGTTGATCTTCACGTTTAGAACTTCTAACGTGGAAGTGATTTCAGTAGTAAACCTCCCACCGCCTTTACCTTTGGCCCTGCCGGTGTACTCTTAACCTCAGCTGGTTCTTTCTCAGGTGAAGAAAAAGGCCACAGAGACGACAGACGAGGATGAAGATGGTGGGTCAGAGAAGAAGTACAGGAAATGCGAAAAAGCCGGCTGTACAGCCGCGTGTCCCGTGTGCTTTGCCAGCGCTTCTGAAAGGTCTGTTTAGATGGCGGGTCTTGGCCTCACCTTCCTGCGGGTGAGAGCCTTCATCCTCAAAGGTAGTCTTCCTGAAGATACATAGAGATACTTGTTATCCAACAACAGAGACATTGTCTGTCCATTTTGTATACAGCACGCCCAACTCTGCCAATCCGTGTCCTCCAGTCCCATCCACAATGGCTGTACCTCTGGTGGTAGGGGATGGCAGGGGGGACAGTTTGAGATGGGATGGGGGGTAAGAGGTGGGGGCAGAGGAGAGAGAACCTTGACCTCCCTGGAGAGACAAGTATACGCTTATTTCCCTGTGCTGCTTTTCTCCCTCATATAACATACCTTCTCCTCCAACAGATATATACAGGTCTCATTAAAGCTGTGTAGCTAACTGTACTCTTGCCATTCTTATTAGGATGACCCAAGCATAACCTTTTACTTCCAGAGAAAAATCTTCAGTTAACATTCAGTAAAACCTGGAAAACATATCCTGGGTTGTTTTGTTGTTGTTGTTTTTGGTTTTTTGTTTTGTTTTTTTAATCACAAAGAGGTGGTGGTGGTACTGTTCATAGTAGCATTATATTTCCTTCTTTGACTACATGATTGGCTGTGTGGTAGGTTGTATTTACTAGATTGCATGCTGGATGGTCCCATTCCAGCTGGCCAGATTCGTTCACTGTTTAGTATCGGGCCAGATGTTATCACTAAAGACCGCACTTCGCTCCTTCACTCCCATGCAGCAAGGCCACTGGCATCCCTTCTTTCATGTCTAAAACCCTATCATCACTCCGTGGAGTCTTGATAAAACTGCTAAGTCCCAGGCCCTTCTGATGGGTACCACTGATCTAAGTCCCTGTGTCCTCACCATCCACTGTTATGTATCAGTTGGCCTTTCCATTTCCCTTGTTGTAATCTGGTTGTTAGGATTCCCCTGTTATAATTCTGGTTGTTGTAATTCTGTCTGTTGGAGGTAAGGCAAAAGGGCTCCTAGGAGGTGCTTGATTAATTTTTTTTTAAACGATTTGATAAATGTTAAAAAAAAAAAAAAAAACGAGAAGAAATGTTTATTCATTACCAAAGCTACCCGTTTTTGCTGTTTTCAGATGTGCCAAAAATGGCTACACATCCCGGTGGTATCACCTCTCCTGTGGGGAGCATTTCTGTAATGAATGCTTTGACCATTACTATAGAAGGTTTGTTCTGATAATTGTTTGAGGTTTCCGTGGTGGAAGGGATGGTGGCTTGGGTGGTGGAGGGTGTCAGATGGTTATGACTGAGCCCCCAGGCTTACTGAATTATTCCACTGTTTCAGCCACACCTGTGCTGACTACCGGTGGGCCAGGACTTTGATGCTGTAGTTTGCATGTGTGTACACTTATGTGTGTGCACACTCAGTGCTCAGAAAGCATCTGCTGTGAGACAGTTATTCTCCTTAGTTTGCAAATTCTGAAAAATCTAGGAGCTGCTTCTTCTGTGCCAATGCATGGGGGCAGAATGCAAAGATTAGGGGGAGGATGCTGACAACTAGAGGGTGCTGGACAGACAGGTAACCATCCCTTCTTGATAGTTTTAAGTACTAAAACTGATAGGAATGCCACCTGTTTTATGGGTGCCATGATAACTACCCCCCTCCTTAAAATATGGCTGGTTAAGTCCTTTATGTAAGATTTCTGCCACCTGTTTTGAAAACCTGAATAACTTATAGCTTGATATATTTATTTTTATTCTTTTTCAGCCATAAGGATGGATATGACAAATATACTACATGGAAAAAAATATGGACTAGCAATGGAAAAACTGAACCTAGCCCCAAGGCTTTCATGGCAGACCAGCAGCTTCCCTACTGGGTAAAGAAGATAACAACGCTTTACTGTTCTATAAAGGATTTGTAGAGCTAAATGCAAGAGGAATGGATGAAAATACCAATTTTTAGGAAAGTTTTCTTTAATTACATTTATTCTTTCTGTAACTGTTAAAGCAAATCACATTTTTGATTTTTGTACAGAAATCACATAATTCAACCTATGGTGTAAAGAAGAAACTAAAGACTCATTACCAGCTGGTGATAGTCAGTGCTGTTTGGTGCATATCTCTCTCATCTTTTTTTCTATTCATGTTTTTCTGTGTATGTTTAAACACAATTTTATGCTTTATATACAAATCCTAATTAGGTTTAAAATCATACTTTGCATGTAAGTTTTTGCTAACTGAGTTTTTTTATTAATTTAACTTTATATCATTTTTCCATCTAGCCGTTCTTTGAAAACATATTTTAGCAACTGCATATATAATATAAATATAACATCATTTAATAAATGATTTGCTAATTTATTTAATATTACAGGTAATTTGAGCTTCTCTCTGCATACTTAAAAAATTTTTAATTGAAGTGAAATTCACATAACTTTAAAATTTATTTATTTTATTTATTTATTTTTGGCTGCATTGGGTCTTCATTGCTGCAAGTGGGCTTTCTCTAGTTGTGGCGAGGGGGGGCTACTCTTCATTGCAGTGCGCGTGCTTCTCGCTGTGGTGGCTTCTCTTGTTGTGGAGCACGGGCTCTAGAGCACAGGCTCAGTAGTTGTGGCACACGGGCTTAGTTGCTCCGTGGCATGTGGGATCTTCCTGGACCAGGGCTCGAACCCGTGTCCTCTGCTTTGGCAGGCAGATTCTTAACCACTGAGCCACCAGGGAAGTCCCCACATAACTTTCAATTCACAAAAAATTCACATAAAATTAACCATTTTCAAGTGTACACCTCAATGGCATTTAGTACATTCACAGTGTTGTGCAACCACCACCTCTGTCTAACTCCAAAACATTTTCAGCATCCACAAAGGAAACCTGTGCCCATTCAGCAGTCACCTCCCATTCCTGCCTACCTCCAGCCCCTGGCAACCACTAATCTGCTTTCTGTCTTTATGGATTTACCATTTTGGATATTTTATATTAAGGAATCATGCAGTATGTGACCTTTCATATTTGACTTCTTTCACTTAACGTAGTGCACTTGAGAATCATCCTTGTGGTAGCATGTATTAGGACCGCATTCCTTTTCATGGGGGAATAATATTCCACTCTATGGATTTGCCACATTTTACTGATCCCTTCATCTGTTGATGGACATTTGGGTCATCTCTACCTTTTAGTTACTGCAAACAGTGCTGCTGTGAATATTTGTATACAAATATTTTTGAACATCTGTTTTCAGTTCTTCTGGGTACATTCCTAGGAATGAAATTGCTGGATCATAGTAAATCTATGTTTAACTTTTTGAGGAACTGATAACTCTTTTCCATAGCTAACTGATGCACCATCTCTCATTCCCACCAGCAATGTATGAGAGTTCAGATTTCTCCACATCCTCACCAACTCATGTTTACCAGTTTTTTAAATTATAGCTGTCTTGGGGCTTCCCTGGTGGCGCAGTGGTTGAGAGTCCACCTGCTGATGCAGGGGACACGGGTTCATGCCCGCCACAACAGAGGCCCGCATACCACAAAAATAAATAAATAAATAAATAATAAAAATTATAGCTGTCTTAGTGGGCGTGAAGTGGTATCTCATTGTGGTTTTAATTTGCATTTCCCTAATGACTAATGCATCTTTTCTTGTGCTTGCTGGCATTTGTATATTTTCTTTGGAGAAATGTCTATTCAAGTCTTTTGCCCATTTTTAAATTGGGTTGTTTGTCTTTTTGTTGTTGAATTGTGAGTGTTCTTTATCTATTCTGGATACTGGGCCCTGATCAGATAAGTGATTTGCAAATATTTTCTCCTATTCTTTAGGTTGTCTTTTCACTTCTTGATAGTGTCCTTTAGTGCACAGAAGTTTTAAATTTTGATGAAGTTCAATTTATCCATTTTTTCTTTTGATGCTTGTGCTTTTGGTGTCATATCTAAGAATCCACTGCCAAATCTGAGGTCATGAAGACTGACTCATATTTTCTTCTAAGAATTTGATCATTTTAGCTCTTTACATTAAGGTGTTCGATCCATTTTAAGTTTTGTATGTGTATTAAGTAGGGGCCCAACACCATTCTTCTGCAGATGGATATCTGCATGCTTTTTTATTTTGGAATAATTTTAAATTTATAGAAAATTTACAAGGATAGTACAGAGTCCCTGTATATCCTTCACCCAGTTTCTCCTACTGTTATCATCTAACACACCAGGATTATATTTTGAACTAAGAACTTAACATTGGTGCAGTACTAATAAGTATATTACAGACTTATTTGGATTTCTTCAGTGTTTTCATTAGTGTCTTTTTACTGTTCCAGGATGCAATCCAGGATACCACATTGCTTTTAGTGTGATACTTTTTGACTACCTGCAACTAAATTTAACTCTGTTTCCTTAGGTTAGAGCTAGAAAGCCATTCTGACAACAGTACTAAGATCCCCTTTGCACTTCTGGGGGCCTGAGCTAGTACTGAATCACAAATTAGACTGATGGGGTAAAAGTGGATTTTATGGGTGGCGATGGCGCAAGGGGAAGAAAAGGTATTTACTTGGAAGTGCTGAACGGTTGTTGACCAAATCATGTGAAGAAGATGGCAAAGTGAGAGGTGGAAGATAGAAATGCTATAGCTCACGAGGTGCCAGCCCATTGATCTTGACTTCTTACTTTCCATCTAGGTTCAATGTACAAAACCTGAGTGTAGGAAATGGAGGCAACTTACCAAGGAAATCCAGCTGACTCCACAGATAGCAAGGACGTACCGATGTGGTATGAAACCAAATACTGCTGTTAAGGTATGATCTCTGTTGGTTTTCCTTCTGAATTAATTGATGTGTTAGTTTAGTTGTCAGTAAATAATAATGGTGTATATTTTTCAATAACTCCGTTGATCATTGTATCAGGATTATATTGTCCTACGCATAACAGAATCTCAACTACAATGGCTTAACCAATTAATAAGGCTTTTATTTTTCTCTCATTATAAGCAGTTTAGAAACAGGCAGTCCAGAGTTGGTGTAGGTATCCAAGGAAGTCTCCTTTTAGTTTCCAGTTCTGTCACAAGATCATTACTGCACTGTCAGCCATCATTCCAACTTCAAAGCAGAAAAGATGGGAAAGGCTGAGGTATTCCAAGCCAAGTCTCTCCCTCTTTTATTGGGAAACCAGGAGCTTTCCTGGAAGTTCCAGCAGTAGATTTCTATTTATAGCTCATTGGCCAGAATAGTATCATGCAGCTACTCTGAACAGCAATAGGGACCAAGGAAGAAAATATTTTATAACTGTTGCGTGTTTTATATTTTATAAAATATTTTATAACTGGAAGAAAATATTTTATAACAGAATCAAAATTAGGATCTTGTTAGTAAGGCAAAAAAGATATATATGTTTGGACTGTTAGCAGTCTTCCATAGTTGGTATAGTGTGCCTCTTTTGAGATTTGATAATTACTTGCGTTTAAAAATGTGTTAATTGCTTAAATGTGTTAAAGCACTCATCTACAAAATGTCTCTAGTTCCATCAGTACATTAAAGAATATTAGGAATCATTGTAATCTCAGAAGCAAGAGGCTTTCTTTTTTGAAAATTTTGATTTAATTCATATAGCATAAAATTCACCCTTTTAAAGTATGTAATTCAGTGGTTTGCTGTATATTCACAAAGATATGTGGTTATCATGAGCAAAATATTTTCTTTTTAAAGAAATGATGAAAAGCTCTATAAAGTTTATGATCAAGCTTTTAAAAGCCTGGGATTTAAGATACAAATATTATTAAAGTGACTCATAATTATTGTAAATATATTTGGAAGATTTTGCAAAGTGAAATGGTGAGAAAAAGGGTATGAACATTTAGGAGTTCTGTGTTTTATTGTTTTAAATTTTACACAGTTATTACATGAATATAATCTCGGGTTTAAAAAAAGTAAATTGAATATATGTATGTATATGTAAATATATACACACACATATAATTTACAAATAAAAAATGAAAGTGCCCCTTAACCATCTCTTCCTTCCCACCCTAATAGATAACCATTCTTAACGACTCATTTATCCTGCTAGAACTTTTTTGTGCTTTGATTATGTATTTATGGTAGGCACTTATTTTTGGCCGCGCCATGTGGCAGGTGGGATCTTAGTTCCCCCACCAGGAATCGAACCCGTGCCCCCTGCATTGGAGGCACAGAGCCCTAACCACTGGACCTCCAGGGTAGGCACATTTTTTTAAGGCACTTGATACAAATATCTAAAACTTTTTAAAGGTTTAAAGAACTACAGCTCAGAGTGATCATTTTGTCAAAACCTTACCTACACTGAGTGGTGATATTTTTAATAGATGTAAAATTACGTCTTGTTTTTAAAATTGAGGTATAATTACATATTGTAATTACATGCACAGATCTTAATTGAATTTCATTGAGTTTTGGATAATGTCCACACTATGTAGCCAGTACCCCAGTCAAGATACACGATGCTTCCACCACCCTAAAAAATTCCAGTCATTTCCTTCCCTCCCTCCAGAGGCAAACACTATTTAGACTGCCATACCCTAAACAGAGTTTTGCCTGCTCTTGAACTTTGTAAAATGGTATCAGTCAGTATATACTTTTTAGCGTTTGGTTTCTTTCACCGAGTAAAACAGCTTTTGAGATTCATCCATGTTCTTGCATGGATCAGTAGTTTTTTCCTTTTTATTGCTGAGCAGTGTTCCATTGTATGGATGTATCACAATTTGTTTATCCTCCTGTTGAAGGGCATTTGTGTTGTTTAAAATTTTTCCTATTATGAATAAATCTGTATGAACATTCTATGCAAGTGTTTTTGTGGACTTATGTTTTCATTTCTGAAGGGTAAATACACAGGAAATTGCTGAGTCATATGGTAAATTTATGTGTAAGAAACTACTAAATGGTTTTCCACAGTTGTTGTACGAACGAGACTACAACATTTGGAGGTGGTACTTTTTTTTTTTTTTAATGTTAGCCATTCTAGTGGGTATGTATTGTTTTATCATTGTGGTTTTAAAATGCAATTCCCTGATGACTAGTGATGTGGAACATCTTTTCATGTGCTTATTGGCCATTCATAGTTCCTCTTTGGAGACATATCTGTCCAAGTCTCCTAAAAATTGGGTTTGTCTTGTCTTGTAGGAGTTCTTTATGTAATCTGGAAATGAGATATGTTATCTTGAATATTTTTCCCTGTCTTTGTCTTGCCTTTTCATTTTCTTAATAGATCCTTTGATGAGCAGTTTTTAAATTTTGCAGCCTAATGTATCCATTTTTTTTTTATGCTTAGAACTTTTTGTATTTTTTCTGCAAAATCATTGCAACTCTCAACTTGCACAGACAGTCTCCTATGTTTTCTTTGAGGAGGTTTATTATTTTAGCCTTTATATTTAGGACACTAGTCTATCTCAAGTTAATTTTTGGTTTTGATGTAAGATATGGGTCAAGATTCAAATTTTTTTCATATAAGTATCTAGTTGTCCAAAAGACAATTTTTTTCCCATTGAATTATTTTGGCAACATTATAAAAAAGTCAGCTGGCCATACCTGTAGCCAATTTCTGGACACTATTCCATTGATCTCTTTGTTTATCCTTAACCCAGTACCCTGCTGTCTTGATTATTGTATCTTTATAGTAACTCAGGTAGTATAAATTCCTCCAACTTTTTTTTTCCAAGATTGTTTAGGCTATTTTAGGTCCTTACATTTCTATAAAAATTTTGTTATCAACTTGTCAGTATTTACAAAAACTTTTGGAATTTTGATTGGAATGGATTGAAGCTATAAATTATTTGAAGAAGAATTGACATCTTTACATTTTTTTGTCTTCTAATCCAGGGGTCAGCAAACTATGGCTCATGGGTCAAATCTGGCCCCCTCCACCTGTTTTTGTAAATAAAGTTTTATTGGAACACAGCCATACTCATTCATCATGTATTGTGTATGACTGCTTTCATACTACAATGGCAGAGTAGTTGCAACAGAGACCATGTGATCCACAGAAACTAAAATATCTACCATCTGGCCTTTTAAAGAAAAGGTTTCCCCAAATGTATGGGCACAAAGTGGGGAGCAAGGGGACGGTGGTGGTGGTAGGATGAGTTGGGAGATTGGGGTTGACATATATACACTAATATGTATAAAATCGGTAACTAATAAGAACCTGCTGTATAAAAAAAATAAAATGAAATTCAAAAAAATAAATAAATAAAAGGTTTCCCGACCCCTGTTCTGACCTATGGGTGTGGTCTGTCTCTCCATCTTTTCAGGGTCTTTAATTTCTCCCAACAGTGTTTTCTAGTTTTCACCGAGAATGTATTCTGTTAAATTTATTTCTAGATACTTATTTTTTCTGTGATTGTAAGTAGAATTTATTTTTAACTTTTCAAGTTGTTTGTTGCAGTTATATCGAAATACAATTTAATTTTGCATATTGACTTTATACCCAGAAACTTTGTTGACTTCATTTTAAATTCCATTTATATTTTTGTAGATTTTTTTGTTGGGAGGAATTCTACAATATCAACTGTGAATAAAGACTGTTTTGCTTTTTTAAAAAACTATCCTTTTGCTCATTTTTTTCCCTTACCTTATTGCATTGGTCAGGACCACCAGTACAGAGCTGAATAGAAGTGGAAGAGCAGGCTTCCTTGCCTTGTTCCTGACCTTAGGAGTGATGTGTTCAGTGTTTTATCATCATGTGTAATGTTGGCTGTGGCTTTTCACAAATGCCCTTTATCAGATTGAGGAAGTTCCTTTGTATTCCCAGTTTGCTGAGAACTTTTTATTATGAAAGGATGTTAGATTTTTTTCAGATACTTTTTCTGTATCTTTTATGATGATCATACAGTTTTTCTCCTTTAATCTGTTAATGTGGTGAATTACACTGATTATTGAATGTTGAAGCAACCTTGCATTCCTGGGGGAAAAAAATTCCACTTGTTCTCAATGTATTATCCTTTCATTGTGTTGGATTCAGTTTCCTAATATTTTGTTAAGGATTTTGTATCTGTGTTCATGAGGTTTAGTCTCTGTCATTTTCTTTTCTTGTAATGTTCTTGTCAGGTTCTTCTGTCAGAGTTACACTGGCTTCATAAAATGAAATGAGAAGTATATCTTCCTTCTCTATTACTGAAAAGTTTGTGGATGGTTAATATTATTTCTTATTTCGTGTTTGGTACAATTCACTAGTGAAGCCATTTGGACCAATTTTCTTTGTGAGAAGTTTTGAAATTACAAATTCAGTTTCTATAACAGATACGTAGCTACTTAGGTGGTTTATTCTATCCATTTTAGAACATGGTGTTTTTCAAGAAATTTGTTTCATCTACATTGTCAAGTTTGTTAGCTTAAAGCTGTTTGCAGTGTTCTCTTAATTCTCCTTTTAATGCCACTGGTATTTATGGTGGAATCCTTTTATTGTTGATATTGGTGATTTGGGAGTGAAGAGTGGAAAGCGTTGATCTTTCAGGGTCAGGGGTCAGGGTCCCGGAATTAACAAATCCTGTTCTAAAACCTTTCAGTTTAGCCCTAAATTGATTCTTGAGCTCAGCCTCCAGAGTAGAAGACCTCTCTGAGGGATAGAAGAGAAAAAAATGGGAGGGGGCTTACCCCGAGGGAATGGGTAATTGATTTTCCAGACTGAGTGGGCACACCAAAGGAAACTGGGGTTTGAGTGATGAAGGGACCGTGAGCTTGTGTGGTGAAGGGGAGCATGTCCAGCTGGCGGGAACAATATGGTTGCACTGAACTTAACCAGCACCTGTGCTCCAGATTACTTCTCAAGGGAAAAGTAGACTCAGTGGCATGTTATTATAACATTTGAAGAAGAGTTCAGCCAAGGAGCAGTCAAAAATAGCAGACCGTTTTAATAGATACTAGCCTTTGGGTCATTTTCACTCAACCTATTTCTGTGAAGTTTCTGAACAGTTCCAAAAATATATATATTGGAATATTTGCATACTGATGTTACCTTACTAAATATTAGGTGTGATTTTTATATTAAAAGTTCACATTAAAATCATTTTGTACTGTGCTTTGACTAGCTTTGGTTTAACCACTGTTTAGAGTTATCCATAATCTCTCTTTTTCACTTGCAGATAATTGAATCTAACTTTGACTTCATCTCTACTAATTGTTCAGATTATCCATGTTGCTTTTTTTGATTACTTGATTTTTCTTCAGGTGTGTCATTTACAATTTCTTCAATTTATGTTTGTTTTTTTTTTTTTTGTGTGGTACACGGGCCTCTCCCTGTTGTGGCCTCTCCCATTGCGGAGCACAGGCTCCGGACGCGCAGGCTCAGCGGCCATGGCTCACGGGCCCAGCCGCTCCGCGGCATGGGGGATCCTCCCGGACCGGGGCATGAACCCACATCCCCTGCATCGGCAGGCGGACTCTCAACCACTGCGCCACCAGGGAAGCCCCTATGTAGTTTTTGAAAAGTCTGTTTTCTTTAGAATGAGTTTGTTTTCAGACAAATGATATTTGTTTATCATTGAAAAATTCAAGCAATATAGAAAAAAAGATTTAAAAAATTCATGCAGTCATCATCATGAAATAACCATTATTAAATGAGATTCATTCAAGAGAATTCATGCATGTATACAAGGAGAAAGCCTGGCAGATAGATAACTTCATATTAAGGAGGAGTGCTGTATATGCTTGCTTTATGTAAAATGATTCAGTTCAATACAACATAATTTAAAGTAAATAAAAGAAGCCAAAGTGAAATATGAAATTGCTGGACATAGGACAGTTATTTCTTCATCTCAAGAAATAGTAGTTTCTAAAAACTCCCTAAAAGATTAAGAAAATACATGATGAGGATAAGTTGGAATCGCTCTAGCTTTTTAACAAAATTGCATGTTTCAATTTTAGGTTGTATCAATTGACACCCTGCTAAGACAGAGGGAAAAGTAAATGACACCATACTTCAGCCCACCTCCCCTTTTTCTCTCTCCCATTTTTGTTAGGGTTTTGCTGTTTTGTGTTAGTTTAGTTTGCTCTGTTGGAATATCACTTTTTTTCTATGACCATATCCCATTCATTGTTTACTCTTGCACTTATATGCAATTACTGCTGCCCACAATTTCTGTTACTACAGTTCCTTCTATCCCATTATTTTGATTCATCACCTGCTTGGATGTATTTTAACATCAAGTACTTTTTTCCAGGAGAGCTCTGAGGTGTCAGAGTCCTTGTTTTTGAAAAACTTAAATGCCTTTCTCTTCTTCCATCCATCTTCAAGTTGAAGACTTTATGATCTTCTTAGATCCCAGCCTCTAAGGATGGTATCACATCTTTTAAATCTCCTCCCCCACCCCCGCCCAAGAAATCCTCCTTTGAGACTCTCCTGCTCCATTGCGATTGATTACCACCCAGAGCCTGAACTTTTGAAATATTTATTTAAAGGGTGTTTATTGACCCAGAGTCCTTTTGGTTTTCAGTTTGATCTTCTGTCAAGGACAAAGTCTGGAAAGATTTATTTGTAGAACAGCATTAAAAAGAATTGTAGCAAACAACACACACTGTTTTGGAGCTTTTCGTCATTTGATATTTCTTAAAGATGCTTCTTAAAGATCTTTACGTACGCTTCAGTATGTAAAGATCTCTTTCTCTTTAAAGACTGTGTAGTAAATAGTCCACTGAATGGATATGTCATGATGAATTTGGTGTGACTGAAGGGCATTTAGGTGACTTTTAAACATTTACCGTTAGTGAGAGTGCTGTAATGAATAGCTTTGTATCTGTGCTATTTTTCAGTGTATTTGTAGTATCAGTTCCTAGAAATAAAATTGCTGTGTCAGAGTATATCCAGTTTTTTGTTTGTTTATTTTTTTTTTAATATTATTTATTTATTTTTGGCATTGGGTCTTAGTTGTAGCGCACGGGATCTTTCATTGCGGCACGCAGGCTCTTTGTGGCGTACGGGCTTCTCGGGCTTCTCTCTAGTTGTGGTGTGCGGGCTCCAGAGCGCGTGGGCTCTGTAGTTGTGGTGTGCAGGCTCAGTAGTTGCCCCGCACAGGCTCAGCTGCCCCGCAGAATGTGGGATCTTGGCTCCCCGACTAGGGATCGAACCCGTGTCCCCTGCATTGAAAGGTGGATTCTTAACCACTGGACCACCAGGGAAGTCCCTATCCAGTTGTTTTTAATATAAAATAATTTTTAGACCCAAAAGAGTATTTATAAC
This sequence comes from Monodon monoceros, assembly GCF_005190385.1. Taxonomy (NCBI): domain Eukaryota; kingdom Metazoa; phylum Chordata; class Mammalia; order Artiodactyla; family Monodontidae; genus Monodon; species Monodon monoceros. The sequence goes on from NW_021703780.1 coordinate 14,930,470, forward strand.
TTGTGTGTGAGGAATAAAGGACGAAGGTGAACACTCACTGTGTGCCCCCCAACCTGGTTTTAGAAACAGAGCGTTACCAGTGCTTCTGCAACTCCCTGGGTTCCCCCCAGTAGTTTTCTTCCTCTGCCTCTCCTACAAGAGCAAGCAGTATTTCGCATTCTGTATTCATTTTTCCTCTGCTTTTTGTTACAGAGTTGATAAATATGTATGACACTCTAAATAACATGTAAAGTTTTGCATATTTTTATATTGGTTGTAAATTGTATCCTGTTGTGAGTATTCCTCTGCAGCTTTGTTCTCTTACTTAACGTTGAGGTTTTTCAGCTGCATCCATGTTGATGCCTGCAGGTCTGGTTCATTCATTTTCCCTGCTGTGTAGTTTTGCGTTGTGTCAATCTACCCCAACATGTCTATTCTCCTGTTCATAGGTGTGAGGGTTGTTTCTGGTTTGGGGCTGCTACACACAGCGCTCTGTGAGCATTCTTGCACGTCTCTCCTAGTGCATGCACACATGCAAGAGTTTCTCTGGAATATATTCCAAGGGCCAGATTTCCCAGGCCATATGGTATGCCAGTCTTCAGTTTATTTAGGTAACTTTTTTTCATTGAAATATCACATACAAACAGAAAATGGACAAGCCAAAATGCATAGCTCAGTGAATTTTCAGAGTCCCCATTTAGCCAGCTCCCAGTAAAGAAACTGAACACTTACCAACCCCTCAGAAGCCCCCTTGCACCCCTTTTCACTCACAGAGTCCATCCCTTGCCTCCCCAGAGTAACTATCTACTAACTCTTCTCCCTCATGCAAGTACTAACCAGGCCCACCCCTGCTTAGCTTCTGAGACCAGAGAGACTAGGCACATCCAGGGTGGTACGGCTGTGGATCTCTACTTACCCCTCTGACTTAACAACACTATGGCTGTTTTGCTTGCTTTTGAGCTTCATGTAAATGGAGTCAGATAGTATGTATGCTCTTGGGTCTGGCTTCTTTCGCTCACCATTATGTTTGTGAGGGGCATCCATGTTGTAACATGTAGCTGTAGTTTATTCTCTTGACTATAATACAGTTTATTTCTCCATTCTACTCTCGATGGACTTCTGGGTTGTGTTTATCTTCTGTCTCTTAAAAACAGTGCTCCTTTGAACATTTTCTAATCCTTCTCTTGGTACACATGGATGAGGGTCTCTCTAGAAAATACAGGTGTGCCCTGTTTTATTGTGCTTTGCTTTTTTGCGCTTCGCAGATATGCATTTTTTTTACAAATTGAAGGTTTGTGGCAACCCTGCATTGACGGTTAACATTTTTAGCAATAAAGTATTTTCCAATTAAAGTATGTATGGTAATTTTTTTTGCTATTGCACACTTAGTAAACTACAGCATAGTGTAAACATAACTTTTATATGCACTGAGAAACCAAAAAATTCGTTTGAGTCACTTTTATTGCAATATTTGCTTTATTGCAATGGTTGGTCTGGAGCTGAACCCACAGTGTCTCTGAGGTATGTCTGTATAGCAAGGCTGGAATTGCTGGGCATAGATACAAGATAATGCCAAATTATCATGCATTTAAAAGTTTCGTATTTTGTCAAACTGTTCTCCAGAGTGGTTACATTCTTTTAGATTTCCACCCAGGACATCTTTACAAGAGAGGCTGTCTTCCCCGCACCCTCACTCATGTGGTGTTTTATCACACTTTTTTTTTTTTTTACCAGTCTAATCAGTGAAAAGGGGTATCTTATTGAAGGTAATTGACACTTAAGACTATATTTTATAATTAAACCTAATTAATGCTTGTTTTTTGTATTGTTTTTGCAGCCTGAGACCTCAGATCATTGTTCCCTTCCAGAGGATCTCGTGAGTATTTCTGCGTGTTCTAGCCTAGAGTACGTCATGCCTTCAGTGATAAGTGCTATAAGTAAATGACAGTAACAGTTTTATGAGTATCTCTCTTTTTTTGGTTGCTGATCCAAGGGGTTTTTATCTAACAGGATAACATGATGAAAATGCTAGCAATAGTGGTATTGTGGGTGATCCTCTCCCAACTTAAAAAAAAAAAACTAAAATGTTATTGCTCTATGTTAAAAGGAAACAAAAAGGAAGAAACGGACACCTTGCCTTCCTACAGGGACCAGACTTGTTATACTTGTTTTTCAAGGGCGACTTTATGACCTTCTCTCCACTTGAATCGTTCCAGGAAGAGAACAAGATGCCCATAATTTGATGGTCTTGGCCCAGATTCAGCTGTGAGAGTGTTTTTGTGTATTCTGACCTCAGCATAACTGCTTTGTCCCATCCCTGCCCAGATGTGGAAGGGGAAGCAGCTGGCAGAGCCTCATCACATTTCATCTGTCTTAGGAAACTTTGCCACCTGAGCTGGCCGATTTTGCCACATAGCTAGATCCAATAGCTGTTTCAGAAAATGATTTTTTAAAATTCTGAGTTTCTGAGTTATTCTGCATTACAGCGATCCAGGATAGTTTGTAGTTTTTCTAGATGTCTGAAACCCAGGGACTGTGACTGATGTTTAGGCAAAGGGACAATTGACACCTAGCATATCTATTCTGTTACATAAAGGGCTGTGTGAGATGCCTGCGCGTGTGCGTGCGTGCGCACACAGACACATTAAAAAAATAAAAACAGTTGTACCGTCAAACATTTCCATAGTAAAGCAGTGGCCTAAATAATTTCTGGATTTAGGGTACACAGGATGACATTACAGAAAAAAAGGAAAAAAATAACCTTAAATACAATTACAAATACCTTAAGAATATTTCCCCTAGTATTCAGACCATTTTGCGCACAAGGAGTCTGAACTTTAGGACAGAGGCCATATTCTTGGGATCTAAGAACTTTAAAAAGCTTGGAAGAGTCCCTGGATATTCATCTGCCCGTTATTTATTTTTGTCTTTGGTTAAGAAAGAGTCCGGAGCAGGTTTATAGCCATGTCACCTATACCTGCTACGCTTTTTCTATTCATACGGATTCTGGGGTTACCTTTAAAGCAGTTTCTAAATTTTGAGTGCCTTTATTAGTTTCCTAGGGCTGCTGGGACAAATTGCCACCATCTGGGGGGCTTAAAGCAACAGAAGGTTATTGTCTCATAGTTCCAGAGGCTATAAGTCTGAAATTAGGGTGTTAGCAGGGCCATGTTCCCACTGAAGTCTCTAGGGGAGGATTCTTCCTTGCCTTTTCCAGCTCTGGCATTGCCAGCAATCCCTGGCATTCCTTGGCTTATAGCCATGTCACTCCAATCTCTGTTCCATCTTCACATGACCTTTTTCCTCTTGTGTGTCTCCCAGTCCCTGTGTCTCTTCTCTTCTTATAAGGACACATTAGAGTGAATTTAGGGTTCACTCTACTACAGTGTGACAAATTACATCAGCAAAGACCTTGTTTCCAAATAAGGTCACATTCTGAGGTTCTGGGTAGACGTGAATTTGGGGAGACAACTTTTTAACCAAGTGTAGTGGGCATTTCATTAAATATGCTAATAGACTGACTGTATCCAGCACAGTTTCTTCAGTGGTATGTGTATTAAAAGCGAGAGTGGAACATTTGATGGCATATCGACAAAATTATAGTCAGGTGTCCCAGAATGGTAAGTGTGCTAACACACTCGGAATAGCAAGACCACGTGTTTGTTTACCAGTCATTGAGTTTCTCCTACGCTAAGCCAGAGGCTGGTTGGCGCGCCCTCAGGTGGGCTTCCAAGGAGAAGAAAGCCTGGGGCAGGTAGCAATGGCAGGGTCTCTCTTGGGTCCTGACTTAATTTCCCAACACAGCTGCAAGGCCCAGGAAGTGGATTAGAATGGGAAGCGCTTGGGTATGTGGTTTGTTTTTGTTTTTTCCTCCCTTTTTTTTGGTTGGTTTACTTTATTTTATTTTGGGGGGTTCCTGTTTTTTTAAGGCATCTACATTCTGCCCTCTTTGGTCCATTTCGAGTGTCAGGATCTGAACACCCAGTTTTACTCTGTCTGAGCCAGGAAGGGGGTCCATAGAGGCAGCCCTGGTGTGTTGGAGAAGGAACTGAAGCTTTCCTTCTTTTTGGTCCAGCACAGGCTGCTCAAGGGTAGCCAAACCTAAAACAAGCCTTGAGGACAAAGATTGCAAACTGAAAAGCCTTCACGGGCCGGGCAAGTAAAATAAATGTGTGTAGCAGCTGGGAGTAACTTATGGGGGGTGTTAGGGTTTGTAGTAAGCCGAAAAATGCTTGCCCCAGATTTGGACTTTGAAGGGCAAATAAAATGCATCTTGAGATCACAAACCCCTGCTTGATGGCAAGTGGCATTTGCGTGGAGCCTGGATAACTAGCATCAGAGGGTCCCTGAGCCCAGAGTTCTCCTCTATCAGGTTCCTAGAGTTCCTGGAGTGTACATTCAAGATCATGTGTAGCAAAGGCTGCCTAACATAGGGTATGTGGCAGTTTCGCTTTAGAAGCCAGGTAAATTTTATTTTTATCACAATAGTTAGTCATCACGGGGCTGCTTTGATCGAATGACTCTGTATGTTAAATCAGCTCTGGAATATGATCACATATTTTAAGACTGAAAATAGCTTTTTCAATTCAGTCCTACATGGAGCATTTTATTTTGATGATTGTCATGTACTTCTCCCTCTGAAGTTTTTTTAGTAGCCTCTGGCAAAAAGCAGTACTGTTTGGACTGCTACTCCAGAGAATAGTTTTTTCTGCTGAATTTTGTAATTTCAGTTATCTTTAGATCCTCAGTTAAAAGGGAGAAGGGATGGGTGATAAATGATTACGGAACAGAAATAAGTTTCTCATGTCAGACTCAAACAAACCTGGGCTTGCGGTATAGTCAGTGGGGGTAGCTTTAAGACTTACCTGGTGTTGGGGTTTTTTGAGGGAGGGAAAGGGGGAGGCCGTTGCTGAAGATCTGAAAAAACTCGGCCTAGGAAACATTCTCTCCAGGTCTCATCAGGCATTTTTTGTTTCTGAATCTTCCTGTGCAGAACTCTGGTCTAGGACTATGGAATGGGAGAAGGCAGAGTAGAAGGGTTAAGGATGAATGAGAATGGATGACACGACGAGAACCATCTGTCCTTGGCCGACTCTGCATGTACATTTCTTGGTTGCCATTGTCCCTCTTCGTTTTGCTCTGCCCCCTTGCAGAGAGTGTCGGAAGTTTCCAACCATTGGTGGTACTCCATGCTCATCCTACCTCCTTTGCTGAAAGATAGCGTGGCAGCACCCCTGCTCTCTGCCTACTACCCCGACTGCGTTGGCATGAGCCCGTCCTGCACCAGTACGCACCGCGCGGCCAGCGACGCCAGTCCTGGGAAGCTGGAACACTCCAAGGCAGTCCCCTGTGTGCTGGGTGAGAGCTGGTCCTGGCCCTCCCCGCTTTCCCTCCTCCCTCCGCCCTTGCCCTGGAAATATGTGGGTGAGCAGAACGGAAAAGATTTTTTTTTTTAATGTGTGCAGCTTGCTACAAAGCACCTCATTATTTCATGGATCTGGTTTCACTGTGGATCACTCGTATCATTTGTATATATTGGACAGTTAACTTTGCCCTCAGTCAGTGGGAAAGCCGTAACACTTGTCCAGGAATCATGCCTACGGAGTTCAATGAGCATTTCTTTGAAAGTTGGATAGCTGCAATAATTTGATGATAACACCTCCTCACTCTGACATGCCAGAAGAAAGTTTTGACCCTCTGAGCCACCCTTCTTTTTTCTCCCCGAGTCTTTCTGCTTCTAATTATGCCATTGCTAATCTCAGCCAAACAACCCACTCTTGGAAAAACTTCAGGTCAAGGCAGGCAGACTGATAACCATTTACTTTAAAGGGATCTTTAAAATTCTCCGTCAGAATTCTTGGTGTACAAGCAAGAATTGTAGATCATCTCCTGCACACTGACAAACTTCATCTTTGATGGTGCAAGTAGGTTTTGACATTGTAGCCCTATCTTAAGGTTTTCAACTAATAACCCTGGGCCCTCTAAAAATGCAGGTGTGGTCAAAATCAAAGCTGAAGTGATAAATCCCAGTGTTAATGAAGGAGGAATAAAACAGGCAACTCAGATACCACTAGTGTATACATTTATGAAGGACAATTTGGCAGCATGAATCAAAAACCTTAAAATAGATGTTCTTTGGATGTAGGAATTTATCCTAAATAAATTATCAAAGATTATCAAAAGTAAGTCCAAAGATTTGTGTGGCATTGTTTATAATAGTGAAGTAATTGGATGAAATTTAAGTGCCCAGCAATAGGGCAGTGGTTAAATAATAAACAGGAGAATATTATATGTCCATTGAAGTCATATTTAATGACATGGGACACTGTTCTTGAAAAGCAGGTAGGAAAAACAGCCTTTTTGTTGCATTTTTTTCTGGCTTTGTAAGAAAAAATATCAGTTATATTTATATTCTCTATTCATAGAAACAGAACCAAGGTTAGACTATACTCCTAAATGTTAACACCGCTCAAGGATTATCAGTAGTTAGTGATTGTTATTTACTTCTATGAACCTGTTAATTTTATAATCAGAAAAATTCCAATGAAAGTTGCTTTTAAGATATATTTCCATGGGGACTTGGCATTCAGTTGGGCTTGGAATTTTGGTCTTGCAATATGGAGATGTTCTGGAGATCTGTTGGAAAACAATGTGAGTATACTGAACACTACTGAATGGTAACACTCAAACATGATTAAGATGGTAAATTTTATGGCACGTGTTTTTTTTAACCACAGTAAAAAATTTTAAAAAAAATTTCCAGACTTCCCTGGTCTGTGGTCCAGTGGTTAAGACTCCGTCCTTCCAATGCAGGGGACACAGGTTTGATCCCTGGTCGGGGAACTAGATCCCACATGCCATGTGGCGTGGCCAAAAAATTAAAAAAAAAAAAATTTCCATGCCACAGAAATTGAATTTTTGAAGAACGAATGGGAAAAAAAAATTGTTTAATTCACGCCTATTTTGTCTAACTGGACAGAGGAAGTGGAAATGTTTATGTAGGACAGACTGGGGAGCTTGTCTAGGCTCTCCTTTCTGGTTTCTTTTTGCTCTTCAATTTAGCCAGATTTAGAATTTACAGCTTGTGAGGTTTGCCTATTCTACGTCTTCTCTCAGTTCCAGGCATGAACCGGTACTTCCAGCCTTTCTACCAGCCCAACGAGTGCGGCAAAGCCTTGTGCGTGAGGCCAGACGTGATGGAGCTGGATGAGCTCTATGAGTTCCCAGAGTATTCCCGAGACCCCACCATGTACCTGGCTCTGAGGAACCTCATCCTCGCCCTGTGGTACACTAACTGCAAGGTGAGTGAAGGGTGCGTTAGCCAGCAGCACATGGACACAGACTTCTATTAAGGAGAGAAGTTGCTTTGACTGTGGACGGAACCTTTGGATCCGGGTGTCTCCACCTCAGGACTCTTGACATTTGGGTGGATATTCTCTGTGTCGGGGCTGTCCTCTGCATCGTAGGATGTTTAAGCAGCATCCCTGACCTCTACCCCCCACATGCCATAGCACCCCTTTCCCCCAGCTGTGACAACCAAAAATGTCTCCAGATATTGCCAAGTGGGGGCAAAGTCTCCCCTTCCTGAGAACCACCACTTTAGACCATATGGCATCAGAATTCTTCACTCTCTAGTTATATGGTGCAAAATTTGGTTCAAGGAGTTCCAATGACAATACCAGGAGAAAAAAGAATAAAACATTAAAGATTGGATTATAAACCCCTCGAGGGCTGGGATTCTGACTCACCTGGTTATCCTCAAGCATCTGAGACCAGTGATTTGCTTTTTGCTGGGACTAAATAAATGTTAGGGCCCTCACACAGTGCCCACCTTGAAAGGGATGAAGATAAATTAGAGGGTGGGCAGGGCGGGACCACGAGTTTTGTTTTATTTTTAAAGCAGAGGCTTTCCTGACGCTAGTGTTTTTCCAATTTATTAATTTCTTCTGCAATTATCTGAGTGACTGCTGAATGCAGAACATTTTACAAGACTGCCAAAGAAATCTTGGTTAAAGAAAGATATTCCAGTTCCACCCCGGTATTTCACTGGATTAGACTCCGGTCTGAGATGACTTGATTAAGTTTTGGCTATAAATGCAGTTTATATGAATTACACCCAGGTGAGTGTATTGGGCATGGTAGAATTATTCATTTCCTCTCCAGCAGGCTTGAGGGAAGTATTCAACAAACATTTGCTGAACTAAACAAAACTGGTCAGAATTTCCTGTAAATAAGTTGTGAAGATGCACTTTTCAGAAACAGCCTTGGGTTCATTTTTCTTCCCATTTCTTTTTAGTTAACTTTGAAATTTGACTTATACAGGAGAAGAATCTTATAAAAAGACAAATCCTCCACTTATCAGTGTGGATCTATTTTAATATGTAATAAGATAGCAAGTATTGTATCTATTTAATACTCTAGTGGGAAAACTCAAATATGGTTGCTTTAAAGGGGTCAGACTTTGAAATGATTTTTTAAATCTTTATTTATTTTATTTTTATGGCTGCGTCAGGTCTTAGTTGTGGCATGCGGGATCTTTCTTTGCGGAGCACGGGATCTTTCATCGTGATTTTTTTTTTTTAACGTCATGAATACAAACACGTGTTTTAATATTCTGCAGCAATCCAAGCCAATGCTGTACGTGTTATTTCTTTCACATTTTGAGTATATAGTCATCTTCCTGTGTTCAGGTTCTGTTGGAGCTGGGGCTTGGGGACAAGTAGAGGAAAGGCCAGGGTGGGCCCTCTCCCCCCTCCGCCACCGCCCGCATGGCCCAAGCCTGTTCTAACTTCGAGACACTGGGCAGAGGCCACATTACTCTTGAATCTTTGAAACAGACCGAGGCCTTGCCAAAGCTGCTGGGGTGAAAAGAGAAAGGCAGTGTCTTTTTTTTTTTTTTTTTTTACAAGTCCCTAAGTCCATTCCCCCCATGTCTTATCAGTGATGAGTGTCCAGCTTTTTCTGCTGCCAGCGCAAGCAGCATCCTGGGTTTCTGTAATGGCCTTTGTTGTGTGACTTATTGAATCAGGAATACATCTGTGGTATGGTCTGCCTCCACACTCCTGGGTCAGTCATTCGGGCCAGTCATTCTCTGCGAGGGGAAACTTAGGAGATAAAATGCAGATTGCTATGTGCTTCTTTTGTCCCTTTCTCCTTTTTTTCCTTCGCCAGGCAGACCTTCCTTTGGTCTTACTATATCTTAGTGATAAATGATGGATTCCAATTACCTGGAGAGGTTTGTTTTTTTTTTTAAATTGTAGTAAAACACACACAACATAAAATTTACCATTTTTACCCTTTTAACCATTGTAAAATGGATAATTCAGTGGCATTAAATACGTATACAGTATTGTGTAACCATCACTTCTATGTAGTTCTAGAACTTTTTCATTACCCCAAGAGGAAACTCCACACCCATTAAGCAGAGACTCCCCATTCCTCCCTTCCCCCAGCTTCTGACAACTACTTTCTGTCTCTATAAGATTCGCCTGTTCTGGGTATTTCATATAAACGGAATCATACAATACGTGGCCTTCTGTAACTAGCTTCTTTGCTCAGCATAATGTTTTCAAGGTTCATTCCTGTTGTAGCATGCATCAGCACTTCATTTCTTTTTATGACCAAATGATATTCCATGTATGCATAGACCACCTTTCCTTTATCCTTTCATCCACTGATGGACACTTGGTTGTCCTGGCAATTTGAATAGTGCTGCTGTGAATTTTTTTTGAACCTATGTTTTTAGTTCTTTGCAGTAAATACATAGGAGTGGAATTGCCGGGTCATATGGTAATGCTATGTTTCACTTTCTGAGGAACCAGGAGTTGTTTTTGGTTGGTTGGTTGGTTTTAACAGTTTGCTTTTATTTCCAAACACAGGAAGCTCTTACTCCTCAGAAATGTATTCCTCACATCATCGTCCGGGGTCTCGTGCGCATCCGATGTGTCCAGGAAGTGGAGAGGATACTTTATTTTATGACGAGGAAAGGTCTCATCAACACAGGAGTTCTCACCGTCGGCACCGACCAGCATCTTCTTCCTAAAGATTACCACAACGTAGGTGACTGTAGCTCTGGCAATACTACCACCATCGGTCATGATAAATGCTAGTACATTAATGTTCATAATACAAGTAAAACTCCCGTAAGCACTATAAAAGTTATAAGGCAAGACTTTTGTAGAATATGCATTTCTCCAAGGGAAGGGAATATCAATCACTATTCCTCTAGGCGGTAGAAAGGAGGAAGGGCTGACTCAGGACAAGTACTAATGTATTCTTTAGGGAAATAACTTGTACAGACAGGACATCAAGGAAATACAGATGAACGAACGTTGCTTGGCAGCTAGTACATTCTATTACATTGTTTTCATTGCTCTAATTGGATTTTTGTTTCTTTTCTCTTTTTTTTTTTTTTTGGTAAAGAAATCAGTCATCATTATTGGAGCTGGTCCAGCAGGATTAGCAGCTGCTAGGCAACTGCATAACTTTGGAATTAAGGTAAGATTTGGGGGACATGGAGGCGGAAACAGATGGTTAACTGCTCCTTTGGTCCAAATGTTCTAAGACTTGGAAACTAGTTCCTGATTTTAGCAAAGAATGCTAAATACATTATATCTTTATATCTTTACAATAGATCCTAGAAAAGATACAAAATTTGAAATTGGTTTAATTGAAGAAAGGAAGAGGAAATAGAAACTCCAGCAGCTTTGGAGAGGATTTTAGACTATGATGGGCAAGACGCAAGAGACTCTAAGATGATATTAAAGCAGAAATTCTTGGGACTTCCCTGGTGGTCCAGTGGTTAAGACTCCGCGCCCCTGCTGCAGGGGGCACGGGTTCGATCCCTGGTCAGGGAACTAAGATCCTGCATGCCATGTGGTGTGGCCAAAAAATAAAATAAAAAGTAAAATTTAAAAAGCAGGAATTCTTGACATGTCGTTATTGACACAGCAGTGAAGAAAAAGCCCTTGTTTCTGCAATAGTTCGAGACAACAAATAGCAGCTTGGAAATTCACCATTTCCTGCATAAAAGTTAATGAACTATCCAGTTACATTTTCTTATGCAAATCACACTTTGAACCTTACTCTGGAAAACAAAAATCTTTGCTTTTGGAAGCAGGATTGAATTAGTTAATCCAGGGTTAAGACAGAATTATGTGACTTTTAAAGTACTGTATATTTTTGAGTTATCCTTCTTCCCCAAGGAGAAGGATATTATTTCTTTTTATCTAGTATGTTGCCTTATTCTAATTGTTCAAAATTAGCCAAAATAGAGACGATTACAAAAAAACAAAAATTGTGCAATTCAGTATCTAATTTCCATTAGATTCATTCAAATCTTCCAAATTTCTGGGACTTGCTATGTCTGACTCATTTCTCCTTTTTTAGAAACTTGTTTTGCAAGGACTTTGGTCTTCCATTAAACCAAACGTGAAAATCAATTTGGTAGAATTGAATTAGTCTTTCGCTGTATTCTCTCTGGCTGAAAGAAACAACTTCTTTTTCACAACGTTTTTCTCTGCTGGAGGAGTTTCAGCGATGAGAAAGTTTTCAATGGCTCTGCCTAAGTGGTTTTCCTCTTGGTGGAATGCAAGACCTACGTCTTGGATTCTTATATATATTGCTGACAAAACAGAAGAATCTGAGTTGAATGTATAAGAAATCTGTTTGCATTTCAAAATATTGTCTAAGTGGTATTAAGCTATGAGGTGTTTTAATTGGTCATTTATGTATCTCAGCATTAGATATTAGGGCCAAGGTTTCTTGTTTGCTTTTCACTTGGGAAACCCACAGATTATGTTACAAGGAAGGTTAGTCCTAGCCAAAGTCTAGGAGGGGTGCTGTCTTTAATGTTCAGCCTTCCTCTTATAGACTAAAATAAACTAGAAACGGATGGTTCTGAGTTCATCTGAAGTCAGAGAAAGAAGGTGGGGAGGGGAGAATCACAAGCTGTAGCCTTTCTAGTTGGAGAAAATGAGAAATATAGGTCCAAGGAAGAAGCATATTTAGGGGACCTCTGTTATTCTCCCCTTTCTCTAAGGAGACCCTGGGGAGGCCACCCCGCTCCCTCGTGGTTAGGAAGTAGACTTCTCCTAACCTAAGAGATGGTTAGCTCGGGGAACCTCCTGGAGCAATTTGCAGAAGTGCTTTTAGGGATCTAGAAATGAAAGGACTGGTTTTGCCCTGAAGAGGATTCACATTTTCAGTTACTACAACCAAGAGCAGTGAAGCTCTTTGAGCCACAGGGCTGTCCACCTGAGAGCAGCTCCCACCACCACCAGCATCAGAAATTTGGAGGAGATAAAACGGTCTGGGTGTGGTGGGACCAACCTGCTTTGGCCAAGCCTGTGAGGCCATACTTAGATATAATGACATATGATTTTTTTTTTTAAATAATAGTCATAGGGAAGTTAAGGCCTGTTTACAATGCTAAAGGAATTTTGCTACAGACACAGATATTTCATAGGACAAAACCACCTCTTTAACTTAGTTTTTTTTTTTTGTGGTACACGGGCCTCTCACTGCTGTGGCCTCTCCCGTTGTGGAGCACAGGCTCTGGATGCGCAGGCCCAGCAGCCATGGCTCACGGGCCTAGCTGCTCCGTGGCATGTGGAATCCTCTCGGACCGGGGCACGAACCCACGTCCCCTGCATCGGCAGACGGACCCCCAACCACTGTGCCACCAGGGAAGCCCCTAACTTAGTTTTTAAGAGTGCCTTTTAATTTATGGAATACTATTTAATAAAAGCTTTCAATATGCATTTCACATGCTAGTTCATCCAGTCTTATCATTTTGGGATTTGAGAGGAAACAGTTTGAGGGGCTTCTCCAGCAGACCACTCACTTACTCCTTGCTAGAGCCTGCGTTGTTTGTTTTTAACATCTACTTGGGCTCCTATTCACACTGCCCTCTTTTTTTTTAAAATTTATTTTATTGAAGTAGTGTTGATTTACAGTGTGTTAATTTCTGCTGTACCGCAAAGTGATTCAGTTATACATATAGGTATGTATACATTCTTTTCCATATTCTTTTCCATTATGGTTTATCACAGGATATTGAATATAGTTCCCTGTGCTCTACAGTAGGACCTTGTTGGTTATCCATTCTATATATAATAGTTTGCATCTGCTAATCCCAAACTCCCAATTCATCCCTCCCCCTTGGCAACCACAAGTTTGTTCTCTGTGTCTGTGAGTCTGTTTCTGTTTTGTAAATAAGTTCATTTATGTCATATTTTAGATTCCACATATAAGTGATATCATATGGTAGTTGTCTTTCTTTCTGACTTACTTCAGTTAGTATGATCATCTCTAGGTCCATCCATGTTGCTGCAAATGGCATTATTTCATTCTTTTTTATGGCTAAGTAGTATTCCATTGTATATATATACCACATCTTCTTTATCCATTCGTCGTTGGACATTTAGGTTGTTTTCATATCTTGGCTATTGTGAATAGTGCTGCTATGAATATAGAGGTGCATGTATATTTTTGAATTATAGTTTTGTCTGGATGTATGCCCAGGAGTAGGATTCCTGGATCATATGCACACTGCCCTCTTTTTAAAGTTGTTTCTCTAATAATATAATAATACATTAACCAGATATGAAACTCATTTAACAATGTCACTGTACATTTATACTGCATCCTATTCAGCTTCCCTGATTGTCTTTTTAGGTGACTGTCCTGGAGGCCAAAGACAGAATTGGAGGCCGAGTGTGGGATGATAAGTCTTTCACAGGCGTCACAGTGGGACGAGGAGCCCAGATTGTCAACGGCTGTATTAACAACCCAGTAGCACTAATGTGTGAACAAGTGGGTTTCTTTAAGATTTGTATTGTAGATAAAGAAAAGAAAAAATGGTATCAGTTTGCTTGTGTGCAGTATTAATGTGCTTCTAAATAATATGTAACAACCCCAAAATGATTTCTTGCCCCCTCATGCCCTCTGAAAAGTAAATAAGAACAAGTATAGTTCTTCCTTTCTGCGGAGGTGGAACTAGAGGACTTAAAATATGCCCCCCCCGCCCCAAGGTCTTTAATTGTATTTGTGCATTATTTGCAGGCCACTTGATTAGGGTTGCCAGGTTAAGCAAACAAAATTACAGAATGCCCACTTAAATTTCACTTTCAGATAAATAACAATAATTTTTTTAGTATAAGTATGTACCAAATATTACATGGGATATTTTGCATGCAATATTTGGGACATACTTATCTAAAAAAAAAAAATGTATTCATTGTTTATCTGAGAATCAAATCTTTCATCAGGCAAACCTACCTAGTGTCTTTGAAGACCTATGGTAGGCCCAAGGATTTTTCTGAACTATTTATTGACAGTCAATTCAATTTCAACTTCTGTGAGCGTTCGTGTGTTTGTGTGCTCTTTCACATGAGATTCCATAGAGGAAATAGGATGTCAGAGCAGAGAGAGGTGGTGCACAGCTATAGCGTCTGAAACATTGATAAATATTGGCTGGAAAGCTGTGGAGGGCATGGCATAGAAGCTGTTGCTGGCACCCTTACATTCTCAGATTCCATGCTGGTTTTTCACTGCCTTACTTTGCTGCCATTCCCCAATCAGCATTTGTTTTTGAGAGGTCCTAGACCCTTTTCTCCATGAGAGCTCTGTCTGATTTCAGCTTAGAACCTGTACCTGTTTTTTCCAGGGAAAACTTTTCACCTTCTTATTCTTATTATTTTGAAGCTTGGCATCAGCATGCATAAATTTGGAGAAAGATGTGACTTAATTCAGGAAGGTGGAAGAATAACTGACCCCACTATTGACAAGCGCATGGATTTTCATTTTAATGCTCTCTTGGATGTGGTCTCTGAGTGGAGGAAGGATAAGACTCAGCTCCAAGATGTCCCTTTAGGAGGTATGGGGAGAATGGTGTTCTGATTGTTCCATCTGAGTCTCATTCTAACCTAAGCTTGATTAGCGGTAGCATCATTCATCCACAAGCCTGGATGGATGCAACAAGAATAGTCCTTAGGAGCGTTCCTTTTGAACTGACCGTTCCACAGAGGGGAGCAGAACTGCCTCAGGGACCTTTAGATGCGTGTGTGTGTGTGCACACACGCACACATAATTCTTTACACAATAGCCAGTGTTTAAAAAAATTATTTAAATGTTTAATTTTCAATATCCCAGAAGAGCTTACTTTTAAGGAAGCATGTGGTAAGCTCTATGTGAATAACAAGCCACCACATAATGACTCTTCTAGATAAGAGTTCCTGTGTGAAAGGATTCCTTTTCTTTTTTGGACAGTAGGTTAAGATTTTTTTCCAGTATATTTTGTTTAAGAATGCAAGACTCTATATTATGATTTAAGAACTTTAATTCAAAGTTTTTAAGCTTTGGTACTAAATGGACCATATTCACCCTTTAGAAAACCTGACTGTAACAGCTCATTTCCCTGCGGGCGCCCGCTGAGATCTTACTATATTGCTTCTTAAATTGATATTTATTTAACCTACAATTTCATGACCTGAATGTATTCACTTGTAATTCTTGGAAGCGTGTCGGAGTTTCTTACAGTACGAGCATTTGAATTCAATTGGCAGGGTATTAATTTGCTTCAGCTATGTGTTTCTGTGCAAGGGGTCTCAAGTCTCCATCCTGGAATACACTCTGTCTCTGTTTGGGGTACATTTCTCAAGAGCAGGGACTGTCTGTCTCCTCTTTTTATCCTCTCTCCCCGCCTGCCCCCCGCCGCCAACCCCCCTCGCCCCCCTCCTCCCCGCCGCGACCTCAATTCTTCGCCTCTGAGACCAACCCACATTCTAATCGCCCTTAGTAAGTGTTGACTGACAAACCGTAACAGAACATTTTTAGAAACTTACTGGGGTTGACAGGGAACAT
Organism: Monodon monoceros; assembly: GCF_005190385.1. Taxonomy (NCBI): domain Eukaryota; kingdom Metazoa; phylum Chordata; class Mammalia; order Artiodactyla; family Monodontidae; genus Monodon; species Monodon monoceros. Next base: position 14,946,313 of record NW_021703780.1, read on the forward strand.
TTAACCAAATGTGGTGTCCAAACCAAGTGGTGAGTTGTTGAATTTTCTGGAAATGAAGACAGCGACTAGGCGGACTTACATTATGTTGTCAGAATCTGATTAGTGTTTTTGCACATGTGTGATAGTCGCTGGGTGGGGTTTTTCTTTACGATTCTTTCAGGGCCACCAAATACAAAAGTTAATAATATTGCTTTGTCTTGGCTTTACTTAAAACAAGTTATTAAGGGAGGATCAGCAACACTTACTGTGTAAGTAGTTGTTTCATCTCATTAGTATATTTTTGGAAAAGCTTTAATAATAGTGTGCCCATCTCTCCATGAGGTTACAGTTAGAGCCTGCCTAGCCCTATCTCGGCTGTCTGAGCTCTCACCTTATTAGCATTTAGCTGAAAAGACAAAAATATAAATACTAAGAAGCTAGAGTGAATTTCACAAAGCAAATATACTAAAGCTTTTAAATGTTATTTACGTAGAGATCACATTAAGGCTTCTCTCAGTCTGTTTATACTGTTCTAGCAGTCTTGGTTCTTCCCACACCTCTACAAAACCTAAAGGAAAATAGAAACTACATAGCAGGAGGCAGGAATGGGATTGCTACAAAAAGGTATTAAAAGTGGAAAAAAGCCCAGTGGTCTAGGGGCAAAAGCCTAGCACAGAGGTGCCACAGACATCCCCATACTACAGTCTAACATAAGAATGGAACATTTTAATGAGAACCTTGAGTTGTCAAAAAAAGAAAAGTTAACTGATGCTCAGTTCTGTTTCTAGTCAAGCATGTGCACAATACTTTATAGAAGCTTTGAGACTGCATTGTATCTGTTGGGTGGTTGTCACCACTGGGAAGGTAATAAAGAAGTAACCTGTGCTAAGATTCTTATACTTTGTCAGGCACAAGCTTTCCCCCACCCCCCCAAAAAAGGAATCTAAGCCAATCATTGGAATGATGTCAGGGGGCGGTGTATATGTAGTTGAAAGTTCCAGTTGAATGGGATAGATAAGTGCTGGGGGTTGATAACCAAGGAGCGATTCCTGAGGCTGGTAGTGACCAGGTGATGCTGGTCTGTAAAGGATGGATGGGACTGGGGTGGGGAGGGCATTCCAGGGAGGGGCGTGGTAGTAGCAGACTTTGCAGGGTTGGCATTTACCAGGAAAAGATTGAGCAGCAGTGCAGCAGAGCCTGTGAGTGGACAGGCGGTGTTTGCTGTCTTTGGAAAGGCTAAAAATGTGCTAACACTGTCAGGCTGTGGTTTTTGGAATTTATTACATAGGCAATGGAGAACCAGTAATTAAAGGTGTTGAGCCAGAGGGTTGGCATGATGAAAGTCCATGATGGAATATATGGAATGTTTGGGAGAGAAGATAGCCAGTAGTCAGTCTATGATAGGTCTCTTAGTTGAGGTGAGCTGTTATAAGAACTTGACTTTAAGGTGATGGCAATAGGACCAGAAAGGGAGTGGGAATCCTCTCTCTGTCTTTATATGTGCAAGGGTTACTTTTCCTTTATCTTGAGCAAAAGAAGAAATAGTTTCTCAACTAAGCAGAAATGAAACATGGTTGAAGACATAGAACGTGCATAGTTTTGTTCCCATTAAGATAAGCTTTTACTTCCTGAGAGGAACCAACCTTATCAAGACAGATGCTCTTTCCCCCTGAGTTTACCTGGGAAAGGTCTTCAAAAGTTTGGGGCCTTGCAGGTTGAAGGAGGTGGAACGCAAAAGATAAGGAATTCGAGAATAATGTTAAAGTTTTTTTTCTGCTTTGCTCCATTCCCATTGCAGAAAAGATAGAGGAGATCTACAAAGCCTTTATTAACGAGTCTGGAATCCAGTTCAGTGAGCTGGAGGAGGAAGTCCTTCAGTTCCATCTCAGTAACCTGGAATATGCCTGTGGCAGCAACCTCCATCAGGTGGGCTTTGAAGACGCTTGTTTCTGTGTATGTGTGTGTTTTATATATTGAGATATTTAGCCTGGGATGGTCTGGCTAAACGGGGAACAATGGGTCTGCTGCTTAAAAGATCAAACACCAGGACTTTAGAGTATATGAAACCCATAGTGGTTTTGAAAAAAAAATTTTTTAAAGCAAGAGAAACCTGTCTTCAAATCATAACCTGTGAAGACACCCAGTCCGTAAACCTGAATACAGGAGGGCTGCTGGGCTGAGTCAGGGAGGCGGCAAGAGCCAGTGTCCTTGCCTTCCCCTTGCCCTCCTTGGGGGCCCTCGAGCCATTTCTGTGCAACTGTGGGCTGAAAACACTGCTCCTAAGAAACCAGAATAGAGCATCTTTGCAATTAGGATCTGTTCATCTTGCTAAAATAAATTTAAACTTGCCTAATTCATGTCACCAACTGTGATCGCGATACTTGGATATGCTGTACATTGAATAGCGGTTCTGTGGATGACCCCTCACTTAATAATCCTCTTTGGTGGGGCGGGCAGGGACAACAATTCATGTTTCCATTTGATGATTCTTTGCAATCGGAATCACACTTTTCCAAAATCATGCTGCATTTCAGTGTCTGTGGAATTTCCATGTTGAAGGCATCTAGGTGGCATATTTATATATGGAGTTGATTGAATGCAATTCTCCTCTCATGGAATTCTCCTTATCCAGGGTTGTTGATGTATAATACACCTTTCATTTTTATCAGGGAGTGGTACCCATGCCCAAATCATGTCTACCTTTTGTTCTAAAATAAGCTTTCCTGTGCTTTATTGAGAGATCTCCTTTCCCTGGCAGCAGTATCCACCTGGGTTTATCTATTCACGCCCCACCCCCCCACCTTTCTGTTTTGCCCTCTGCCCTCTGGCCTGAGGTGGCCTTTCCCACCCTGGGGCTCCTGTTTTTGTCCCTCAGGTGCAGGCTCCAGGGTTTACACCCCCTCTTGTTTCCCAACCTCTCCTGATGTTTCCCAGGTGTCTGCTCGCTCCTGGGACCACAATGAATTCTTTGCCCAGTTCGCCGGTGACCACACCCTCCTCACTCCCGGATACTCTGTCATCTTGGAAAAACTGGCAGAGGGACTGGACATTCGGCTCAGATCTCCAGTGAGTATCCACAGTGGTGGGAGGCTCTGGTTTGGTGGTGTTTGGAGAATGTGAAGTTTGGGGCATGTGGATTACACAGGAGACAGGTGCCTGCTTTGATGTTCGGCCAGTGTCTGCAAATGCTTTTGATACTATGATCAGTCCCATTATCCTTGGTGATGAGGCAGCTGCTGCTGCTTGGAAACAATAGTGGCTGAGATGCATTTTCATTAATAATCAAGGGGCTGAGTGAGAGTTCCCTGAAGTTGCAATACCTGTTGTTTAGTTCTCTGAATGCCAGGAAGTGATCCCCCATAGCCTTGGAAAGGTAAACTCCCATAATAAGAGAATTGGAAAGGATCCTGGATCATATGGTTCCATCCCTCATTATGTTTTTCATAACTGCTTTTCTTGAGCAGGTAAAGAGTATTGATTATTCTGGAGATGAAGTGCAAGTTACCACTACAGATGGGACAGAGTGTACAGCACAAAAGGTAAGTGCTGTGATTCCACTAGGTGCTACCAGGGGCCTGGGAGTAAGGGAGACCAGTGTTTTCCACCAAGCAGTTTGCCTTTGGCAATCTGCCCAGAGCCTTGTTCGATTTCTGGAGAGCTCTGTATCTCTACTTGTTGTGTATGGATATGCAAATCAGATTTAATTATTCAAACACTATATAGATTCGTGGCAGATGGAATTCTGAATAGTGTTTCTCAGAGTGGGTTCTATGGTACATTAGTTCTGAGAGTTGACAAGAGAAGAAAACTTGGCCAAATTAGTTTGTAAAGTATTATATGCTACAGTCTAAGTTTAGGGTTAAATAAGAGCACATTAAAGGCTCTGAGAAGTCCTGCATTTTAAAAACCTGTTTTAGTTTGTGTAATTCAGTGGTTTCCAAGTTGGTGGTGTTTTTTGTTTTTGTACCATGGAAACTTTTTTTTAAATCAGATCAAGAACGCTCTGCATTTTTATCTTGAAAGTGGCAGAAGTACTTTTATATCATTTGAATTTTTTGTAAACAGCTTTAGTAGGCGGACAGTGAAAGGTGCTGTAATGTAATATATGAAATCACACTGAGATTTCTGTAGTGTTGGAAAATAAAGTGTTGGGGGTGAAGGGGGATTAATAAACCCCATAGATTTATTTAAATTTAGTTATGTCTGAAGTGATTACCAAAAAGTGTAATTGATGAACCATCATAAGTTCCTAAACTAGCCGTGTTTTATGCTTTTCAGCTAGCTAAAAAAACATTTCACAGTCCTTGATATTCATACAGAAATGAAGGACTGCATGTCAAATGGGAAAGACGGGGTAGAGTGTATGAGCCCAGGGGGATGGTTCCTCATATTATTCCTGCCATTTACTAGCTGGATAGTGAGTATTGGTCATATAGACTTTGGAGTAGCAGTAGTTCTCAATCCTGGCTGCACCTTACAATCACCTGGGAGGTGCTTAAAAAGAAAGCTTGCCAAGCCCCACCCTGCAGAGATTCTTGCTGAATTGTCTGGTCGTGTTTTTAAAGCTTCCCAAGTGATTCCAACATGCGACCAGAGTTAAGAACCACTGGGCAACAGTGTTCTTATCTGTGAGTCCCCAGGTGAGAATCAGGCTAATATCTAACATTCTTCCTGGTGGTAAAAAAATTTTTTTAATATCACCTTATAAAATTGGAAGTCGGCTGATGGCTCAACCTCTGGCATTTTGTGACTTTCCTTCTTTGCATCCAGGACAGCATGCTAGGTGTGCTTACCCTGCTGGGTCACCCTCTGCCTGACCCTGACCAGGCATATTTGCTTTCTTTCTTTGTATTCTGGCTCTTTAGAATAATTAGAACATAGTTTCAGGCTGTGATTCAAAGCCTGCTCTGAAATGAGAAAAGCAAATATGTTTATTTTTAGTAGTTAGCACAAATCACAGAGTTTCAATTGAAAGCTTCCCCAGCTTATAAGTGAAAGATCTCCAACCCAACAGCATACACCGATAAACACTTAACAAACTGTAATTCAGTCTAGGCTGCTTCCACTGAGACCTAGCATTAGTTCCTTACCAGGGTATGTTTATATCTTTTGCCTATTTGTTTACCTGAGTTTGTGTGTTTCTGAAAGCTTTTTTTTTTTTGTCATTAAGAAAACATCTAGATCTTATTTACTTATAGTCTTATATACCCAAGAGGGTAATTGTTCCTTTTTTTCTTTTTGTTGCATGGTGGCTATTATCTATAACCACATTGAGGAGAGAGAACATGTTTTATATTTTATAAAATTTTCACGTGGCAGAAAATAGTGACAAAATCACAGGAAGAGCTCTGAACTTCCTGTGATCCTGGAGTGGGGATTTCAATAGACTACATCTCTGATGAGGGTAGCAGTCGATATGGTCCTTGGTGTTCAGCTCCTTTCTCATCCAACTGTGTTATCCTGTACTACAGATGATGGAAAGTACACGCACACACATTTCCCAGTCTCCCTTGCAGCCGAGGGTCTAAATATGAATTGGGTCCAGCCAGTCAGATGTACTCGCATGAGACTTGGGAGGTGTGGTATGGCTTTTGCTTCACTTCTGCTGCCTTTGCTGCCAGGCAAAACGTTCTAGGTGTTGGGTTCTTCCACAGCCGGAACATTAGAGGTCCCAGGATCCACTCATTTACTACCTGGGAGTCAAGAGCCAGGGCATGAGGTATCCCTTTTGCTGGTGCAGGTTGTTCGATAAGTGGCATGTTTCTGGAGCTGGTAGCCGTAGTAATGGCTCCTGATTGTGACAGTGGTAACACGGTTCTGGAGCCAGAAATTTCTTTTTCTTTTTTTTTTTTTCTTATTAGTTATCTATTTTATACACATCAGTGTATACATGTCAATCCCAATCTCCCAATTCATCCCACCCCCACCCCCACCACCCCCCCGCTTTCCCACCTTGGTGTCCATACATTTGTTCTCTACATCTGTGTCTCTATTTCTGCCCTGCAAACCGGTTCATCTGTACCATTTTTCTAGATTCCACATATATGCGTTAATATACGATATTTGTTTTTCTCTTTCTGACTTACTCTGTAGAACATTCTCTAGGTCCATCCACGTCTCCACAAATGATCCAATTTCGTTCCTTTTTATGGCTGAGTAATATTCCATTGTATATATGTGCCACATCTTCTTTATCCATTCATCTGTCGATGGGCATTTAGGTTGCTTCCATGAACTGGCTATTGTAAATAGTGCTGCAATGAACATTGGGGTGCATGGCTCTTTTTGAATTATGGTTTTCTCAGGGTATATGCCCAGTAGTGGGATTGCTGGGTTGTATGATAGTTCTATTTTTAGTTTTTTAAGGAACCTCCATACTGTTCTCCATAGTGGCTGTATCAATTTACATTCCCACCAATGGTGCAAGAGGGTTCCCTTTTCTCCACACCCTCTCTAGCATTTGTTGTTTGTAGATTTTCTGATGATGCCCATTCTAACTGGTGTGAGGTGATACCTCATTGTAGTTTCGATTTGCATTTCTCTAATAATTAATGATGATGAGCAGCTTTTCATCTGCTTCTTGGCCATCTGTATGTCTTCTTTGGAGAAATGTCTATTTAGGTCTTCTGCCCATTTTCTGATTGGGCTGTCTGTTTTTTTAACATTGAGCTGTATGAGCTGTTTATATATTTTGGAGATTAATCCTTTGTCCGTTAATTCATTTGCAAATATTTTCTCCCATTTTGAGGGTTGTCTTTTCTTCTTGTTTATAGTTTCCTTTGCTGTGCAAAAGCTTTTAAGTTTCATTAGGTCCCATATGTTTATTTTTGTTTTTATTTCCATTACTCCAGGAGGTGGATCAAAAAAGATCTTGCTGTGATTTATGTCAAAGAGTGTTCTTCCTATGTTTTCCTCTGAGAGTTTTATAGTGTCTGGTCTTACATTTAGGTCTTTAATCCATTTTGAGTTTATTTTTGTTTATCGTGTTAGGGAGTGTTCTAATTTCATTCTTTTACATGTAGCTGTCCAGTTTTCCCAGCACCACTTATTGAAGAGGCTGTCTTTTCTCCACTGTATATCCTTGCCTCCTTTGTCATAGATTAGTTGACCATAGGTGCGTGGGTTTATCTCTGGGCTTTCTATCCTGTTCCATTCCATTCTGTATTTCTGTTTTTGTGCCAGTACCATATGGTCTTGATTACTGTAGCTTTATAGTATAGTGTGAAGTCAAGGAGTCTGACTCCTCCAGCTGTGTTTTTTTCCCTCAAGACTGCTTTGGCTATTCGGAGTCTTTTGTGTCTCCTACAAATTTTAAGATTTTTTGTTCTAGCTCTGTAATAAATGCCACTGGTAATTTGATAGGGCTTGCGTTGAAGCTGTAGATTGCTTTGGGTAGTATAGTCATTTTCACAATATTGATTCTTCCAATCCAAGAACATGGTATATCTCTCCATCTGTTTGTGTCATCTTTGATTTCTTTCATCAGTGGTATAGTTTTCTGAGTATAGGTCTTTTACCACCTTATGTAGGTTTATTCCTAGCTATTTTATTCTTGTTGTTGCAATGGTAAATGGGAGTATCTCCTTAATTTCTCTTTCAGATTTTTCATCATTAGTGTATAGGAATGCAAGAGATTTCTGTGCATTAATTTTGTATCCTGCTACTCTACCAAATTCATTGATTAGCTCTAGTAGTTTTCTGGGAGCATCTTTAGGATTCTCTATGTATAGGATTATGTCATCTGCAGACAGTGATAGTTTTACTTCTTCTTGTCCAATTTGTATTCTTTTACTTCTTTTTCTTCTCTGATTGCCGTGGATAGGACTTCCAAAACTATGTTGAATAATAGTGATGAGAGTGGATATCCTTGTCTTGTTCCTGATCTTAGAGGAAATGCTTTCAGTTTTTCACCATTGAGAATGATGTTTGCTGTGGGTTTGTCATATATGGCCTTTATTATGTTGAGGTAGGTTCCCTCTATGCCCACTTTCTGGAGCGTTTTTATCATAAATGGGTGTTGAATTTTGTCAGAAGCTTTTTCTGCATCTATGGAGATGATCATATGGTATTTATTCTTCAGTTTGTTAATATCGTATATCACATTGATTGATTTGCGTATACTGAAGAATCCTTGCATCCTTGGGATAAATCCCACTTGATCATGGTGTATGATCCTTTAAATGTGTTGTTGGATTCTGTTTGCTAGTATTTTGTTGAGGATTTTTCAGTCTATATTCATCGGTGATATTGGTCTGTAATTTTCTCTTTTGGTAGTATCTTTGTCTGGTTTTGGTATCAGGGTGATGGTGGCCTCATAGAATGAGTTTGGAAGTGTTCCTTCCTCTGCAATCTTTTGGAAAGAGTTTGAGAAGGATGGGTGTTAGCGCTTCTCAAAATGTTTGATAGAATTTACCTTTGAAGCCATCTGGCCCTGGACTTTTGTTTGTTTGAAGGTTTTTAATCATAGTTTCAGTTTCAGTGCTTGTGATTGGTCTGTTCATATTTTCTGTTTCTTTCTGGTGCAGTCTTGGAAGGTTATACCTTCCTAAGAATTTGTCCATTTCTTCCGGGTTACCCATTTTATTGGCATAGAGTTGCTTGTAGTAGTCTCTTATGATGCTTTGTATTTCTGTGGTGTCTGTTGTAATGTCTCCTTTTCCATTTCTAATTTTATTGATTTGAGTCCTCTCCCTCTTTTTCTTGATGAGTCTGGCTAAAGGTTTATCAATTTTGCTTATCTTCTCAAAGAACTAGCTTTTAGTTTTATTGATCTTTGCTATTGTTTTCTTCGTTTCTATTTCATTTATCTCTATCTGATCTTTATGATTTCTTTCCTTCTACTAACTTTGGGTTTTGTTTGTTCTTCTTTAGTTCCTTTAGGTGTAAGGTTAGGTTGTTTATTTGAGATGTTTCTTGTTTCTTGAGGTAGGATTGTATAGCTATAAACTTCCCTCTTAGAACTGCTTTTGCTGCATCCCATAGGTTTTGGATCATCGTGTTTTCGTTGTCATTTGTCTCTAGGTATTTTTTGATTTCCTCTTTGATTTCTTCAGTGATCTCTTGGTTATTTAGTAACATATTGTTTAACCTCCATGTGTTGTGTTTTTTACATTTTTCTCCCTGTAATTGACTTCTAATCTCATGGCGTTGTGGTTGGAAAAGTTGCTTGATATGATTTCAATTTTCTTAAATTTACCGAGGCTTGATTTGTGACCCAGGATATGATCTATCCTGGAGAATGTTCCATGTGCACTTGAGAAGAAAGTGTAATCTGCTGTTTTGGGGTGGAATGTCCTATAAATATCAATTAAATCTATCTGGTCTATTGTGTCATTTAAAACTTGTGTTTCCTTGGCTTCCCTGGTGGCGCAGCGGTTGAGAGTCCGCCTGCCAATGCAGGGGACATGGGTTCGTGCCCCAGTCTGGGAAGATCCCACATGCCATGGAGCGGCTGGGTCCGTGAGCCATGGCCGCTGAGCCTGCACGTCCGGAGCCTGTGGGAGAGGCCACACCAGTGAGAGGCCCGCGTACCACAAAAATAAATAAATAACATAACATAAAATAAAACTTGTGTTTCCTTATTAATTTTCTGTCCTGATGATCTGTCCATTGGTGTAAGTGAGGTGTTAAAGTCCCCCATTATTACTGTATTACTGTCAATTTCCTGTTTTATAGCTGTTAGCAGTTGCCTTATGTATTGAGGTGCTCCTATGGTGGGTGCATAAATATTTACAGGTGTTATATCTTCTTCTTGGATAGTTCCCTTGATCATTATGTAGTGTCCTTCTTTGTCTCTTGTAATAGCCTTTATTTTAAAGTCTATTTTGTCTGATGTGAGAATTGCTACTCCAGCTTTCTTTTGATTTCCATTTGCATGGAATTCTTTTTCCATCCTCTCACTTTCAGTCTGTATGTGTCCCTAGGTCTGAAGTGGGTCTCTTGTAGACAGCATATATATAGGTCTTGTTTTTGTATCCATGCAGCAAGCCTGTGTCTTTTGGTTGGAGCATTTAATCCACTCACATTTAAGGTAATTATCGATATGTATGTTCCTATTACCATTTTCTTAATTGTTTTGGGTTTGTTTTTGTAGGTCCTTTCCTTCTCTTGTGTTTCCCACTTAGAGAAGTTCCTTTAGCATTTGTTGTAGGGCTGGTTTGGTGGTGCTGAATTCTCTTAGCTTTTGCTTGTCTGTAAAGCTTTTGATTTCTCCGTCAAATCTGAATGAGATCCTTGCCAGGTGGAGTAATCTTGGTTGTAGGTTCTTCCTTTTCATCACTTTAAATATATCATGCCACTCCCTTCTGGCTTGTAGTTTCTGCTGAGAAATCAGCTGTTAACCTTATGGGAGTTCCCTTGTATGTTGTCATTTTTCCCTTGTTGCTTTCAGTAATTTTTCTGTGTCTTTAATTTTTGTCAGTTTGATTACTATGTGTCTCGGCATGTTTCTCCTTGGGTTTATCCTGCCTGGGACTCTCTGTGCTTCCTGGACTTGGGTGGCTATTTCCTTTCCCATGTTAGGGAAATTTTTGACTATAATCTCTGCAAATATTTTCTTGGGTCCTTTCTCTCTCTCTTCTCCTTCTGGCACCCCTATAATGTGAATGTTGTTGCATTTAATGTTGTCCCAGAGGTCTGTTAGGCTGTCTTCATTTCTTTTCATTCTTTTTCTATATTCTGTTCCACGGCTGTTTATTCCACCATTCTGTCTTCCAGGACACTTCTCTGTTCTTCTGCCTCAGTTATGCTGCTATTGATTCCTTCTAGTGTATTTTTCATTTCAATTATTGTATTGTTCATCTCTGTTTGTTCTTTAATTCTTCTAGGTCTTTGTTAAACATTTCTTGCATCTTCTCGATCTTTGCCTCCATTCTTTTTCTGAGGTCCTGGATCATCTTCACTATCATTATTCTGAATTCTTTTTCTGGAAGGTTGCCTATCTCCATTTCACTTAGTTGTTTTTCTGGGGTTTTATCTTTTTCCTTCATCTGGTACATAGCCCTCTGCCTTTTCATCTTGTCTATCTGTCTGTGAATGTGTTTTTTGTTCCACAGTCTGTAGAATTATAGTTCTTGCTTCTGCTGTCTGCCCTATGGTGGATGAGGCTATCTACGAGGCTTGTGCAAGCTTCCTGATGGGAGGGACTGGTGATGGGTAGAGCTGGGTGTTGCTCTGGTGCGCAGAGCTCAGTAAAACTTTAATCCTCTTGTCTGCTGATGGGTGGGGCTGGGTTCCCTCCCTGTTGGTTGTTTGGCTTGAGGCAACCCAGCACTGGAGCCTACCCGGCTCTTTGGTGGGGCTAATGGTGGACTCTGGGAGGACTCAAACGCCAAGGAGTACTTCCCAGAACTTCTGCTGCCAGTGTCCTTGTCCCCACGGTGAGCCACAGCCACCCCCACCTCTGCAGGAGACCCTCCAACACTAGCAGGTAGGTCTGGTTCAGTCTCCTATGGGGTCACTGCTCCTTTCCCCTGGGTCCCGATGCGCACACTACTTTGTGTGCCCTCCAAGAGTGGAGTCTCTGTTTCCCCCAGTCCTGTTGGAGTCCTGCAGTCAAATCCCGCTAGCCCTCAAAGTCTGATTCTCTAGAAATTCCTCCTCGCATCGCTGGACCCCCAGGTTGGGAAGCCTGACGTGGGGCTCAGAACCTTCACTCCAGTGGGTGGACTTCTGTGGTATAAGTGCTCTCCAGTCTGTGAGTCACCCACCCAGCAGTTATGGGATTTGATTTTCTTGTGATTGCGCCCCTCCTACCGTCTCACTGCAGCTCCTCCTCTGTCTTTGGACGTGGGGTGTCTTTTTTGGTGAGTTCCAGTGTCTTCCTGTCGATGACTGTTCAGCAGATAGTTCACCAGAGATTTCTTGATTGTATGGAGAGACAGCAGCTCTCTTTAATGGTCTGGTTTTGTGAGTTGTTCTTGGAGGCTCTAAATGATTCTGTAAACTAGTTGAAAACCTGCAATAAATTGTTTCTTCCTTTAAAAAAAAAAAGGTATGTGGCTTTACATGATTATAATAATCCCTAATGTTTGTGATGTGCTTTACCACTTATGAAGCATACTGATGTATATTGTAAGAGTTTTAGTGTTAAGCATCTCCCCAATCCTTTAAGGTTAGTAGGGCAGGTATTACCTTGGCCACGCATTAGAAAGTGTCAGGAATGATACACAAAATCTGGTTCTCCTGCCTCTGTATTTAGGGCTATTTCCTCTTACAGCATTGCTTTTCAGGATTGAGATCTGCTGACTCTTCTTACCCAGGGTTATTAATGCATCAAAACCTTAATGCAGATTCCTCCATATGAATGTTGCTTCTGCTCAACCAGTCCACTCTTGTGCAGTGAACAGCCTGCACAACTGTACATGGCCGTTATTCTTCTTACCAGTGTAACAACATAGGATGTTGATAATCTCATGACTGGCAATAAAAGGCAGGGGGGGCAGTTCTTGAGGCATTAAGATTTTCCTGGAAATGAACCCACTGAGTATTAGATTCAGTTGCTGTTTGTATGTTAACTGTTCATTATTTCCCACAGGTGTTAGTCACTGTGCCCCTGGCCTTACTGCAGAAAGGTTCCCTTCAGTTTAATCCACCGTTGTCAGACAAGAAGATGAAGGCTATCAACAGCTTAGGTGCAGGCATCATTGAAAAGGTAACTGAATTACTTAAGCCTCAGAACTAGAGAGATGAGTATCAGATGACAGGGGTTCCTTAACTTCTGATATTGGGAAGCAGCAGGTAATTTTTGAATCCAAGTCAAATTCGAAGATTTCCTTTTCCTTTGAGTAATTGTCCATGAAGAATATGAAAGGATATTAACAAAACAAAAAGAGGAGAGCTGGCTAAGGTCTGCAAGTTTTGATTTTAGGAGAATGACTCTTGTTATTCAGAATTTGAACTGGGTGTATAAATAAGCAATTCTTTTTTTTTTTTCTGCTTTCCATGTCTACCCTGCACTAATTAGCCCCAGTGACGAGAGTGTTTTATACTTCCTTTGCCTTGAAAAGCTCCTTTAGCAGAATCTCTCAGCGCTACAGTAGATACCAGCAGACCTATGATTAGTAAGAATTTATCTCATGGACGTAAGGTTCAAGAGCAGGTCTCAGGGATGCTCTGCATCTTCAGATTAGCCTAGAGGTTGTCAGTGGTTCCCACCATTATCTGTGGGAGTACAGGACTGAATGGCATAAAAAGCCAGATGGTCACAAAGAGAACAAAGGAGGTAGGAGAATGGAAAGGGAATATTTAGAAATGTTTGAGTTTTTTGAACATCTTTTTTTTTTTTTTTTAATTGAAGTATGTAAGAGCTATAGGTGGCTTCTTAGAGATTGCTGTACTTTTGATTTCAAGAAGCTGTTAACCACCTTTCTCTTGCTCGCTTTCCAGATTGCCTTGCAATTTCCCTATAGATTTTGGGACAGTAAAGTTCAAGGGGCTGACTTTTTTGGTCACGTTCCTCCTAGTGCCAGCAAGCGAGGGCTTTTTGCCGTGTTCTATGACATGGATCCCCAGGTAAAATCATTGGTGGAATGTGGTATGAATTCCCTTATTACAGTTTAGAATTTGGTTTGGTAACTACTCGTGTGTCCAGCCCAGGAACTAATGGACATTGTGGACACTCCAGATGTCTGTTTATATTATGGGGGGACACTTGGATGGGACATTTTCCTGTAGGAAAAGTACCCCAGTATCTGCCATATTTTCTTAAAGTACTAATATTGCTCCCTGGGAAGTGAATTTGTTGCCGTGGAAATGTGTTATTTCAGGCTGATGGAAGGATTCCTTTTAGGGAGAATTGGTGTCAGCACAGTAACGAGTGGTACTTGAAATGTACTCCCCAAGAGTCCGCCAGGGAGCCCTGGTTAGGAGTGGGATATGCCTGGCGCAGGTGAGGGCAGGTCTGGGAGTCGGTAGATGTGATTGGTGGGGCAAAGAAGACGAGGAGAGGACATACCTGGGTCTTTGCAAGTGACAGTTGTGGTGATGTCCTGCCAAAGAATCACAGTTGTTTTTCCTCCTGCCTCTTTGTTCCAAGACACTTTATCTTCAAAGGTTCCACGTGGGAGCCAAGGGCAAAATGTCCTTACTGTTTGAGAAGGTTTTTTCCCATTATTTGACCAGCAGACTTCCTTTCTCAATGTCTTTCTACTTATTCTAAAACAAGTTCTTAGAAGGGAAAAGCCAAGAGAACCCAGAATTTGATATTTACATGACTTCCGGAGTTTTTCCAGCAGGGAACAATAAAATGCGTAAATGAATAATGAGTCTGTGTGGCCTGGGTGATGGAAAGGAGGCTACAGGACTAGGAAATGATGACATTTGATGTGAGAATGAGGTCCTTCTCTGTTTGGAACTGTGCGTCTAGAGACTTTGGTGCCCGAAGTCCAAAGTGTAAAGTGCTTTTCCCGTCACGTGTCCAGAAGCAGCACAGCGTGTTGATGTCGGTGATCGCGGGGGAGGCGGTGGCGGCCGTCAAGAGCCTGGAGGACAAGCAGGTGCTGCAGCAGTGCATGGCCGCCCTGCGCGAGCTCTTCAAGGAGCAGGTCAGACACCCCTCTTTGAAAAGAGAAAGACTAGCCGCATAGCACAGGGAGATCAGCTCGGTGCTTTGTGACCACCTAGAGGGGTGGGATGGGGAGGTGGAGGGAGGGAGACGCAAGAGGGAGGGGATATGGGGATATACGTAGGCGTACAGCTGATTCACTTTGTTATACAGCAGAAACGAATGCAACATTGTAAAGCGATTATACTCCAATAAAGATGTTAAAAAAAAAAGAGAGAGAAAGACACTCTTGCTGCTAACTTCACTCTTTGGAGTGGTTTGAACCCAAAGCTAATCCATCAGTACCAGAAATGAAGGGGCTTGAGGCAGTGGACCACATTCTTCTTATTTCTTTCAGTATCCAGCTTGCCACTTAAGTACCTGGATTACCGCCATAACAAAATGCCACAAACTGGGTAGTTCAAGCAACAGGAATTTATTTTCTCACAATTCTGGAGGCTAGAAGTCCAAGATCAAGGTGTCGCCAGATCAAGGGGTTGGTTTCTCCTGAGGCCTCGCTCCTTGGCTCACAGATGGCTGCCTTCCCCGTGTCCTCACATGGGCGCGGCTCTGTCTCTTGTCTGTGTTCTAATCCTCTCTTCTTAGAAGGACACCTGTCACACTGGATTAAGGTCCACCCTAATGATCCCATTTTGACTTAATTACCTCGTCAAAGGCCGCATCTCAAGTACAGTCACGTTCTGAGGTACTGGGGGTTAGGGTTTCATCATCTGAATTTTGGGGGACACAGTGCAGCCCATAATAGTACCCCATTCCTCCTTTTACATGAGTGCCTTCCTCCCTTTTGTCTCACATCATGCACACCCCCATTCTTTCCTAAGGAGGTAAAAGGCTCAGCATTTTCCACAGATTCTGTATTGACCCAAACCCTAGCAAGCTTTGACGACAGTTTTCCAATCAAAGGGACATTGTCCAGAATTTTCTGTACCCCGCAGCGAGTCTCTTCTCTCCCTTTTCTCCAAGAAGCTCACGGTACTTTCTATTTGCCAGTTCACTAAATCTCACAGTCTCTGGAGAGTATAAATGGCGTGACATGTAACTTTTTCAAATAAAGGAGGAGAAGTACAAAGAAATGAAAATGCCTCAAATATTACATACATTCAAGAGAGGGGGGCCCTCGGGGTATTGCTTATTTTACATGATGTGATTCTATCTCACAGTAGTTCTTATTAGCTTGGGGCTTTTGTTCAAAAATTTGTTTTCAAATCAGTTATTTGGAACTTAACACAGGCTCCGTAGAAATCTATTTCATGGTGGCTCTTGGCAGAGGTCAGCCTAGAAAATTATTTGAAACGTAGAGTGAAACCTAACCTGTGTAGCTGCTTTGTGGAGAAGCCTGTTGAGAATTCCAGTTAGAGGTCCTAAGACCCTGCCCGTCCCTTTCCTCCCCTGGTCCAGCGCGTTTCAGGCGATGGGAAGGGGAATGCCTGGACTCTTAGCTGTTGGTGATGGCCCCTGGTAGGTGGGAGAAAGCATCTCTGGCAGAAGGATAAAGTGTTAAAGCGAGGAGATGTGTGTGTGCTGGGGAAGGTCAGAGAGATGGGGCAGCGAAAGAGGAAAATGCACAGAGACGGTGCCTGGGCAGAGCAGCAAGGGGGCTGGAGGGTCATGCTGAGAACTGCTGCCTCAGAATGCTACAGGGATTAACTTACTTTCTAGATGGAGGAAGAACTGTAATTTTATACATTGGGTTGCATCAAGTCTAAGTCCCTTCTTGATCCCGTTTTCCAATTCCTTCTACTTGACACAGGAAGTCCCAGATCCCACGAAGTATTTTGTCACCCGGTGGAGCACAGACCCCTGGATCCAGATGGCATACAGCTTCGTGAAGACAGGGGGCAGTGGTGAGGCCTACGACATCCTTGCTGAGGAAATACAAGGAACCATCTTTTTTGCTGGCGAGGTGTGTACGGGGACTCCGACCCCGATTGCTTTCATTTTGATCACCTGCTTTTAATTAAAGTGATCGATGTCCAGAGTTTAAAAGCAACATCAAATGCTGTCAAAAGTCTTACGGCAAGAAGCCCCAGGTACCTTGACAGCACCCTCCTCAAACTCCCCGAGCAGCCATTTTTAACTCTTTCTCCTGTTTCTTCTGGAATTTACTTCATGCTTTAAGTTTTTTTGTTTTTTGGGGGGTTTTTTTGCGGTACGCGGGCCTCTCACTGTTGTGGCCTCTCCCGTTGTGGAGCACAGGCTCCAGACGCAGGCTCAGCGGCCATGGCTCAGGGGCCCAGCCGCTCTGCGGCATGTGGGATCCTCCCGGACCGGGGCACGAACCTGTGTCCCCTGCATCGGCAGGCGGACTCTCAACCACTGCGCCACCAGGGAAGCCCTGCTTTAAGATTTTTATACTGTTGTCTTCTGATTTAAGAAGTTAGACATATCTCCCGACTATCTTAGACATACCTTCCTATCAGGTTAAAGGTTTAGCCCACCCTGGTTTTTTCACACTTTTCACTAAATTGGTGTCAGTGCTTATATGGTGTGGCTGCTTACTGCTGAGCCAGGAAGGAAGGCGTTCACTGATTCCTTTCTTACACAGCTGTTTTCTCTTCGGTCATAATGGCCTCTTTTTTCACTAGCTTAATTCTTTTTATACCACTCCTTAAGCCTCCCCACTCCTTTTTTTTTTTTTTGCCCACGTTGTATGCATGACTCTTAGTTCCCAGACCAGGGATGGAACCTGTGTCCCCTGCCGTGGAAGCACAGAGTCTTAACCACTGGACCGCCAGGAAATTCCAAAGCCTCCCCCTTCTTGAGTCATCTCTAATTCACAGTTGAATCCCTCTGGCCGGCCTGTAGGTTCTGTTTCTCAAAGCCCCCTTTCCTGGCATCTTCCCTCTGCTCCAGGCTGCACTGATTGATCCCAGGGACCCCTGCAGAGCTGTCCTCCCAGCACTCCTCCTTACCACTTTCCAGGCTTGGGGTTCTTATTTCCTAGATCCCTCTCTTTTTTCTTTTTTTTAATATTTATTTTTAAAATTGTGGCAAACAACACATAACAAAATTTACCACCTTAACTATCTTCAAGTGTCCAGTTAAGTGGCGTTAAATACACCCACACTGTTGTACAACCATTGCTACCATCCATCTCCAGGACATTTTTATACTGCAGAACCAAAACTGTGTACAACTCCCCCTCCCCCAGCTCCCAGCAAACACCATTCAACTTACTGTCTGTCTCTGAATTTGTTCTAGGTCCCTCATCATGTAAGTGGAATCATAGAGTATTTGTCCTTTTGTGACTGGCTAATTTCGCTTAGCACAATGCCCTCAAGTTTCATCCATGTTGTGGCATGTGTCAGAATATCCTTCTTTTTTAAGACTGAATAATATTCCATTATATGCACCTATCACATTTAGTTTATCTGTTCATCTGTCATGGACACCTGAGTTGCTTCTCTTTTTTGGCTATTGTGAATAATGCTGCTGTGAACCTGGGTGTACAAATATTTCTTCGAGAACCTGCTTTCAGTTATTTTGGGTGTATACCCAGAAGTGGAATTGCTGGATCATATATTAGTTCTGTTTTTTAGTTTTTTGAGGAACCACCACACTCTTTTCCACAGCAGCTGCACCACTTTACCTTCCCACCAACAGCACGCAAGGGTTCCAGTTTCTCCACATCCTCGTCAACACTTATTTTCTATTTTTTTTATGATGGCCGTCCTAATGGGTGTGAGGTCAGCCTTTCTTCTTTCTTGATTTACTTCTGTTGAGAAGTGTTTTGCGGTTCTAATTCCTAATCCTTTCTGTGCCTTTTTTTTGCATTCCTTATAATCTTGGAGCTCATGTCCTTCATCCTCTAGATTTTTTTTACTCTGCTCATTTCGTTCCTACAATTTTTCTCTTATTTCTAGATCTTCTATTTCATATATTGGAACTGTTGAAGTGATTATCTACTTTGCTGTTACTCTTTGCTGTTTTTTATATTCTAACCCTTGAGTCGATTTTTTAAACTTTGGCTCCGTTACTTTATTAGCACTTTTCTTGTTCTAAGATTATTCCTTTTTGGTAGCATTTTCTTCTTGCTTCGTAACTTGTTCCTTACATGGCTCCTGAATTCCTATTTTGTTTACTTTAGCCTTTGCCTCCCATATGTCCGAATGTCCAGTCCTTGACTGTTCAGATTTGAGTGAGGCACTTTTTAAAAAGCCAACTGAAGGTTCCAGCAAGCTTGTCAACTGGAGGTTGGGGGCCCAAACATCAGGATCTATCTATAGCTCTTTTCTCTTAGTTTCCCGTTTGCATTATAGAGGCTCACCTCCTGGCATTCTGGGAACTCGAAGCCTCACTCTTATACTTAATTGCATTTTGTTTGGCACCTCACCCTGCCCTGTACCTCAGAACTCCTGGGGGTTGCAGTAGGGGGAGTGGGGAACCTGATGAGGGACCAAATTGCTCTTCAAATTCTATTTTTTATTCATTTTGGCCATGTTGCATCTTCGTTGCTGCGCATGGGCTTTCTCTAGTTGCATCTAGCGGGGGGCTACTCTTCATTGCAGTGCGTGGGCTTCTCTTGTTGTGGAGTACAGGCTTGAGAGCACAGGCTCAGTAGTTGTAGGCTCAGTAGTGTTTCTTAGTTGCTCAGCAGCACGTGGGATCTTCCCGGACCAGGGATGGCACCTGTGTTGCCTGCATTGGCAGGAGGATTCTTAACCACCAGGGAAGTCCCACTCTTCATAGTCTTTTAAACCAGTCCTCAGTTTTTCACCCTTGCCAAGCCTCTGCCTCCATGATGGCACCAATGGCTGAGATTTATAAAGGATTTTTCAGGGTGAATTGGTTTCCCTTTGCTATTTCCCACACACACACACACACACACACACATCCACCCAGTTTAGCAGAATAAAGTGAATTCTCAGCACTCTTTGATCTGCCTTCATACTTTGTATATTATAGTTTGGGATTATACAGGTCTTCCTGGTTCATCTAAAATAGTGTTTTTAATTTTTCGCTTCAGGGTTTTTGAATTTTTACAAAAGAATGTAATTTTAAAAACAGCTGTCTTTGATTCCTCCTTGGCCTGTGAAGAGCCAACTTTGTAGGAACAGAGCATAATGGTTGCATTCCAGGCAACAGCTGTGTACTGCTTCCAAGAGATGGCCCTATTAAATGTGCCAAAGGGTCATGAACACGGTTTGGAAGTTTCTGACTTTCCTTTGCTGCTTTGATACAGTTGTTACCTCATCTTCTTATAAAAGCCATTTCTTTGAAGTTTCTGTCACTCTGTGACTCTCCCCCCCCCCCCCCCCCCCGTTTAACTGTATTCCTACTGACCTCCTGGTCATTCCCCCATTTATTAACGTCTTTGTCACCTGGATGTTTTCCATTCATCAGTTTAGGTGACATGGAACCTAAATTAGTTCACGTGGAACTTCATCTGTTTCTTATCCTCCCTTTTCTGTGACCTACTCAACTCCCATTTCAGCTACTCTTCCCCATAACCACATCCCAGACCTTGTCTTTAATACCTAACGGTCATGAATTCAAGTTTCCTGTCCTCCTGGTTTGCTTATTCTGTTCCCACTATAACCTCCTTGAAAGTGAGGTTCTCCTGTTGACAGTCCTCACCTTTTGTCTTTTCCCTTCCTGTTGAACTGATCTATCCTTGGAGTAACCCAACTCTTTCTGTTATACCCATCTAGCAAAACTCCAGCCGTGGATGAACTGTGATTCACTTTTTGTGCTTGTTTTACTTATCACTGATTTTAACAACTAAGATTGTCTGATGGGAGGGGACTGTGTCTTATTATCCTTAACTCCAGCACCTGGCACACATAGAAAATATCTTACTGAATGTCACACAGTATTTCACGGGAGCACTGACTATATTGTAGAATAAATTTGGTGAAACATGGTGCTATGGATGGGTGAGTAGAGTGTTCATGTGAGCACAAAGGAGCGACAACAGTATTTTAGGAGGATCAGAGAAAGTGTAAGTTTGTATTTACCTTCTGATTTTCATCTAAATTCTTTATACATGATCTCAAATTATACAATTATTTTTTTTTTACAGGCAACGAACAGGCATTTTCCACAAACTGTTACAGGGGCATATTTGAGTGGTGTTCGAGAAGCAAGTAAGATTGCGGCATTTTAAACAGAATTTATCTGGACCCAGCTTTCTTCTCCCAAATGGGAGAGTCTGAAAAACATGTTAAACCTCACTTTGATAAAATCAAACAAATAATCCTCTCTGGGTAGCAAAACTGAAATGTTCTAAGGTGGCATGGTAACGTAAACCCATTTTACCACTCTGAAAGCACTAGCCCCAAGAATCCTTCTGTAAGCACTTGTATTTAATGGCATTTTCCATAGGTCTGACTAGCACTAAATCTTCCGGATCTCAGAATAAGGCAGAATATAACCTTAAATTAAGACCTTGGATATGATCCTTCCATGGTTGGAGATTCCCTTTAAATCTGACATTTTTTTGGCTGACCAATTTTCACACATTGAGAAACCAAGTCAATCAAGCAGGATTAAAAAAAAAAAAAGCCATGTACTTTTCCTCTATGACAATTTATCAGTATCTTTGCCAATGAGCCTTAAGATTTTTATATAGCTCCAATATTGAGCTTTTACCTAAAATTTAGATAGAAATCTTTCCGTTTTGAATACAGCACAAACTCTTCAGTCAAAGGTAAATGAAACTTCTATTTTATATTGTACATATTTCTTCCCATTGGGTGTTCAAAAGAAATTTAAATTCAGGTATCTTTTATAAAAAAAAATTTTAGATTTGTGCACTCATTGGCAAAACAGCAAAATTTTCAATTCCTTCAACAGTACATGTTATTGTATCACTGAGAATTGGGAAGAGATAGTGTGGTCTTCACACTTTAGACATAGAATATGGCTATTTTTCTTAGTCATGTTTGGGTGGATGGCACACTTTAAACAGCCTCAATTTTGGCAACCACTAGCAGAAGGATCTTGTCAGCATAATTAAGCCTCTCCCCACTGCCTCTTTTTAAAATAACTGATAACATCTCTAGGAATATTTTTTATAGAATTACGTTTTCAGTATTCCATAGGCAGGTCCACTGGAAAACTGCAGAAAAATGTGTAATATCCTGGTATATATTACACATTTTATAAGCCATATCTTAAAAGCCTGAGTACATGGTAAATATTTACTTTTTCCTTCTTTCACTCATGACAAGAAAAAATAAACATTGATTTCAGGGTCTTCAGGATGCCCATCTTGCCAGGAAACTTCAGTTTACAGGTTAGAAATATGGGTAATTTATGTGCTTTTGTTTTAAAAAGTCTTTGAATAATTCTTTCAATATATTGGTCAGCTTAAAAAAGGACTCAAAATGACTTTAAAACCACTTTTCAAAATATTAGGTATTTCTAAAATTTGAAGTCCGCTTATAAGTAGAAATCGTATTTTATAGAAAGAACATACGGTGAACTTTAGACAGAGCTGAGACACACCTCCCTCCCCAGCAAAGTATTATACAACTGAAAGAAAGCAAATAGCAGTATATTGGTTTCAAGGTTAACACAGGAAAATGTTGATATTTAGGTTATCTGATGAGACTCATTGGTACTGATTGGGAAGTATTCTGTTTTCAAGTGTTTTATGTGTTAAAATGTTAAAAGAATAGCATGTGTCGAGTGATAAATGCAAAATATTTTAAGGTGAAATGGTTCACAGTACATTATTACTTTAGTTTCTGGGCACTTAAACTTGTATAGTGCTATAAGCAAACAAGGGGAAAACCTACCTAAATAAAGTATGGTAAATTTTTTAAAAAACCCATTTCCTGTCTCAAGTGACATCAACTAACATTTTGTTCTTTAAAGAACCACGGTACCTTTTTTTCCTTGAGTTATTTGAGTATGTTTTTCACTGCTGTCTGAAGATTTTGTAATTGAGTAGCAGTGAATATACACAATGTTTTAACTGCAGACTGTGAACCGCTGATTGTGTAAAACTGCTTAATAAAACTTGTTTTTCAAATACACTGTGCACTGTAGTGGTGAATGCACACTCTTAAGCAGAGACATCTTCACCACAAACTTTCACAGACACCAAATCAATCCCCTCAACCTCTAAACCCTCTTTAGACTTTTTAGGTCATAGGCATTACTGCATATCCCTTTCAAGTAAATGGTCACGCATAATTGTTAACTTTGATCAACTTAGTTTCATGAGAACACTTCAGGTTTTCCCTAGTGACTTCTTTGTAATGTATTTAATTCAAAGTAAAATCAGTTACCACTGACGAGCACTCCAAATTATATAAGCTATGGGGCTAAATCCATTTAAAAATCTCTATTATGAAATACATGTTAAAACATCAAATGCAAAGAGACAGAGGTGGTGATTTATTATTTTTATTGACAAGGTTTATAGGAACAAATTAAATATTTAAAACCAAATGCCAATTATTAAGTCTCATTTAGTTGTTTATTCCATTAATTTGTATTAAGTACACCTTTCTCTAATGTCTTAATAACTTTATCAAGGAACAAGTCAAACCTGTGAAAACACCTGTTAACAGTCAACATATCATTTTTATATATTTCTGTTCTATGATGCAAAGATATTTTAAACACTCAGTGGTTTATCAAAGGCCTAATTCTTGTATAAGCAGCATGTTTTATTTTAAAATTAAGAGATAATTTAATAAACCGATTAAGACAGTTAAGTTAAAAGACAAAATTAGTCTCATTCAGGAGTGGTCCATACGTTGATCACCTAGAATCCTAATTGGCCAAAATTTAAAGCCTAACACCCCTGATTCCACAAATACATTAAGTTTCTTTAATGTTAAAAATAAGTCTGTTACCACTTTTGAGAAATACTTTGTCAGATACCCACTACTGTCTACACATTATCTTAATCTGGAATTACAACTGGTACTTTCACCATAATTATAAAGGTGGCCAGGTTTCCTGTAAATATCAGCATTTTATATGGGCAAAAGCAGTTAATAAAAATCAGTTCATTTATTATAAGCAAAATGTGCTTCTACTTAATCCAACTCTCCCAAATTTTTGAAGTTTTGATGTGTTGATTTTGGTCTATCCTCACTATAAAATGTATCTACAGACACTGTTGCAGGGTTAACACTAAAACTATAAATTGATGACACTTCCAAGGCAAAGCAGAGAACTATATGTTCCTTCAGTTATTTTCTTCACTGAATTCTGACTTTCACTGCTCCGTCATACCATCTGGCTGAACACTGACGTTTCATAGTTTATAATAACTGTAAAGATACGTACTTATATGAGTTTAAAAATTGATCTGCACAAAAGAAATAAAAAAACTTTATATACAACAAATTCGTTTTTAAAAATACAAAAATAACATCTGTCACTCTTGTCATGCTGACAATTTGACATATATACACATGCAGGAGAAAAGTTCTGATTCAGTCATCTGGACGGCTGAAGCTTGTGTATTTTTAATATGATGAACACACACTGAGCTTTCACACTGACAGATGTGTATTCAAAATATTTCATATGCTAAATACTGCAATAGTCTCTGCATGTATAAATGCCAGTTATGGTCGTTTCTGTTCTACGATTAAAAGTATGTCTTAAGCTAATATTGCGCGCACACTAAAAACTACAACAGTTCAAGAATCTATAGTCTTATATAAAGAAATCCAAAATGTACAAAATACAACTATAAAAGCAAGGGACAATTACTGCCATGCAAAAATTTAAACTAAAAACTGCATAGAAATGCAATTTAAAACGGCAAACGCAAATTCACCTAACACTCAAGATAAAAAGGTCAGAAGGAAGTTCTACCAACACAATGCTTGCAAAGATTTAGAAAAGGAAATACATTCTCTTTGCTGGTATAATGGTATAAATCAGATCTTTAAATCCATGGGTACAGGTCATCTGTTTCTGTCCTCTTAAGAAATTAGCTGTAATGAAAGAGAATCGTTATTTCCTCATACCCAACATACAATAGTTGGAACACATAAAACCTCATTTAATTTTTTTTTTGTGGTACGCGGGCCTCTCACCGCTGTGGCCTCTTCCGCTGCGGAGCACAGGCCCCGGACGTGCAGGCCCAGCAGCCATGGCTCATGGGCCCAGCCACTCCGCGGCACATGGGATCCTCCCGGACCGGGGCTGGGGCACGAACCCGTATCCCCTGCATCAGCAGGCGGACTCTCAACCACTGAGCCACCAGGGAAGCCCTCATTTTATTTTTTAACTTCTATTTTACTACTGTGACCTTGGGAAATCAGCTGGGATAAATATAAGACTACAGCTACTGTTGATCTTCTCCTGCCTTTAACTGGTGGACAGAAAGGAACATGTGCTTAAGTGGTTGTATGAACTCTGAGATGCCCAGCTACCCATGTACACTGAACCCACATCTTCATCTGAGGCCAGGTTTTGTCACTAATGTTCAAACTTTATTTTTAAGCTCTAAAATGGGAATGAAAATAACTATCTTTCCCATTTTGAGGAAATCTGAGCATCACATGTGATATTTAGTGACATAAATATTTTGAAAAATACGCAGTATTTGATACATGTAATTTCTTTTGTCTTATAAGTCCAAAAGGATCCAAGTTCAAAAAGTTGGATATAGTTACCTCTTTAACAGTTGTTTTTATGAACTCTTTTCTTTCAGTTAAGTCATAAGCAGGATAATTTTCATATACCTGTAGTGAAAAGGAAAAACAATGTTAAAAGTAGATTTAAAAATCCAATAATATTCTCTATCTTTGGATAATGAAGAAATGTGTGCCATCGACAAGAGCTACATGTACGTTTGAATAGTACGTTCTAACCACCAGTGGCTCACCATGTAGCATTCTACAACAAATGAGTAGTTTTAATAATACTGTATATAGAGCAGTTAACTAGCATGAAAACATTCTCAGTGTTTTATAAAAGTGGGAGTTTCAGTTGAACTAACAATAAACATGGATGAGGAAAACTTCTAGATAGACCTTAGGTTAAATGGATTAAATTCTTTATATTGGTAGGTTATCTATCAGATATTTTAGGTATCCTCTTATTTCTTCTGTTACATCATCTAACACTACTTATGATTCCTGAACTTCAACTCTAATGAATTTCAGCCTCCAGAGCATTGCTCAATCCCCTCCCCAAAGTTGTATCACTGAGATCCAGTTGTATCATTGAGTCCTCCACTCCTAAATTTTTACTCTCTAAATTTTCCAACTTGATACCTGCTGCTTGGCTTCACAATGACTTCTGGTCCTGAACTGCCATATACACCAAGCTGGCTTCACTCCTATTGTCTAATTCAAGGTCAGCAAATGTTTTCTGTAGAGGGCTAGACAGTAAATGATTTCAGCTATCCAGTGACAGTTTCCGTCACAACTACTCAATTATGTCATTGTAGCATAAAAGCTACCATAGACAACACCTAAAGGGATGGGTGTATGTCTGTGTTACAAAGGCCCACAGGCTGTAGTTTGCCAACCTCTGCAAATATAGTCAATCATTTACATTACTCTAATTGTTTGCCCTTTGTTCTTTCTCTGTAAAACTCCAACCCTTAATTGGTCTAACTACCAACTTTTATATGGTTAAATTCTGTGCGAAAATGTAACAAATTTGAAAAGAATGGTTCCATTTTATCAACTATACTTGAATAAAGTTAAAAAAAAAATGGTCCCACTTGGTATTCAATGTCAAAGCCTCCCTAGAAATCCCAAGGATTTCTAATCAGGTCCCCCTTACATTCTCATCAGTGGCAATTTCATCCCCTTATTCAAGTGTCCCACACTCCTGCTCTCAGCCAAGAAGCCATTATTATGAATTCCTTCAACTTCCTGACGTGCCTGTTCTCCTCCAGTTCATTTGTGTCTGGATTCATCAACAGTCCTGTTTCCTCTACCTCTGCAGGGACCCAACACTCAATGCTCCTGTACCTTCATCTTCTTTCCCAGAATTGTCCCTTAGCCTAACGCATGCTTCCACTCCCCTCTGACCTTAAAAAGTATTTTATCAACTTGTATCTTCCCCCAATTTAATTACTAAATCAGAAGCTTTCACTTTCCTCACTATTAATTCTGAGTCCAAGGGACAACCCTGGCATTTACCACCCTTCAAAATTGCTATTATGTGAACAACTGTCTCTTAATTGCTGAGTCCAAAAAAACCCTTACGTTCTTCTCACCTGACCTCTCCATGTTATTAACAATCCCCTTAAAATTACACAAATGTATTCACAAAACTCATTCAAATGAACAGAACTAGTCTCCCTTCAATTTTCCTTCCAGTCTGCCCTTGTCCCTCTCCCCTAAAGGAAACCAGTTATCAATTTGCTGTGTATTCTTCCTGACCTTTAAAAATGAGTTTATATACAAACATATAAATATATCAATGGCAATATAGTTTTTCTGTATTTACACAAATAGGGAAATACCTCTGTTTTAAAAATCTGACAATACCTGGAAGGTTTTCCATATTCTTTTGAACTGCTACACAGTTCATATTCCAAAAATATGGATGTACAGTTTAAACATTTTCCTACTGATGACCATTTAGGTTGTTTCTGACTTTTCAGTATTACAGACACGCTTAACATTACTGAAACCATTTTCTGCAGGTGTGACTATGTCTTTAGGATACAGACCTAGAAAAGGAACTGCTGGGTTAAAGGGTATTTGCCACTTAAATTTTAATATACTACCTAATTATTCGCCAAAGTTATTACAACTTAAAGGATGAGAGTACGTTTCCCTATTCCATTGCCAACCTTGAAAACTGTTAACCTTTATAAAGATTTTGTTAAAGCTAATAAGCAAAAGTATTTCCTTTTGATTTCTATCTTCCTCATTAGTAGGGAAGGTTAATGTTTTCACGTTTACAGGTCATTTATGCTTCTTTTCTGTGACCTGACTTTCCACAGCCATTGTCCAATGTCCCATGTAAGTTAATTACCTTTTCTTAGGCAGGGAACTACCCCTCCCTGCCCCTTCTTGAAACTCTCCTCGCTTGGCTTTTACAGCACTATTCTCTCTGGCCTTCCTTCTACTACTGACTCTACGATTTCTTACATTTTGTAGGAATTACTTCCCAACTCTTTGATGATAATGGTCTCCAGGACTCTGTCCTTTGCCTTTCTCATCCTTTACCTTCTTCTCTAGGCCACCTTATCTTCTGGTTTTAACTCCCAGCAATATCCTAGTCTAGGTTTCTCTCCTACCTTGGAGAATTACAATGTTCACCATTTCTCCCACTTGGATGTTTCAAATACTCCATCTTAAAATGTCTAGAACAAAACTCATCTTTTCCTCAAGAGGTAGCCTTTTGTTCTACTCCCTATTATGATTAATGCACCCAAGCCCTTACACCCACACGGAGCAACCTGTGATCAGGCTCTCTTGATTTCAGACTTGGATTATGGTAGCCCTGTAACTCTGATTATGATGTAAAGGTTTCTCTTGACTCTTGTCTCATTCTTCACCAGTCCGTTCTTCTTGATGTGTCTAGGATGACACTTAAAAAATAAAAATCTTTTTTTTTTTTTTTTTAAGAGTCATCCTAGACTGCTCCTGCCAAATACCTTTCAATAACCTACCCTGCCTCCCAATTCCTCATTAGCTTCAGGGAGAAAAATCAAACTCTGTAACAACACATATAAAATCTGCAGAATTCTTTAGTATTCTCTCCTAACTTCTGTGAAGAATTCCTTCCAACTCTAGTCTTCAGCCAAATTAAACTAATGACTATTCCTTGCAAATTAAACTAATGATTATTCCTCGCAGTCATTATGTGTCATGTTTTATGTGAATGTGTTGATGTTCCTCAATTGTATGAAAGCTGAAGCTCTAAGACCTCTTCCAAGATGCCTTTTCAGACTCCCCCAACCCCCATTCCCAAGCAGGTACCCTCTGTTCTGTGGTGGTGTGGCACCCTCTGTACTCTTCTAACACAGCTTTCACACACTGTACTAAGTGACTAAAACAGCTGCCTCTTTCTACCCACTAGATTACACAAGACCCCGAAGCCAAATAATGGCTTCTCCTGCTCCACCTCTAACATCTATCCCAGTGCCTGATATGTAGCAGAGGCTCAGCGAATGCTGAATAAGAAAAACAGTATGTCTTAAAAAGGTAAAGAATATTCCACCTTTGGTACATTTCAAATTTTAATTTCATTTTACCATAAGAAACTAGATTTTAAAACCTTCCAATTTTGGTCTACAGTATGGAATCGCTACAGAATCATATTCAAGACTAGATCATTTCATTTCCTGAGAAGCATCAGAAGAACTTAAGAGAAGTTTGAGCTAAGAACCTAATCTATAACATCTCATTTATCATAGTAATATTGAAAATAAGGTGGTCCACAAGATCCTGCTTATTTAAACTAACATAATCTAGGGGTGCATCAATAAAAATAGTTGCTAGATCAGGAAAAGAACATCTACGGAGTTTGAAATGTATTACCTTAACTTTACTCACTGTATACATTCAAATGTTATTTACGAAATGACTCCAATAGGGCAGGTTTTGACTATTTTACTGAAAGTGGTATCCCAGCACCTGTAAGAATACCTGGCATGTGGTAGTTCAATAAATATTTGTTCAATGAATGAATGCACATAAGAATCTAGCTTCCAAGTGAGGGATGGGTGAAAGAATTTTTCAAACAGAAGCAAAATGATCTCAGCATTTGTCCAATTACCTCTTTGCAAATCTGTTTCATTGTGACTTCCTCCAAGTTAGCACTGGCCAATAATTTCTTTACTGTTTCCTTTAACTCTTCATCTGTAGGAGGCTTCTTCAATTTTTTAATTAAAGGTTCATCATCTGAACTATCCTCAGATTCACTTTCTACAAGTAAGACATTTTATGACATGAAAATAAATTTTTCTTATATAGCAAAGTAAATTAATATTCAAGACACATTAGGAAGAACTCTGTAAGTATTCATCAAATCCTTGAAAAGGTATTAGATTAAAAAATTAAAAACTATAAAAAACTGGTATACTATTTTCCCCCCTCAAATGTTCCTCAGAGTTTACCTATTTTCCACACATGCTTAAAAACTGTATTATAAAAAAACAAAACAAAAAAACCTGTATTATAGCATACAATGTATATCTTTAGGCTGCTGAAAATGTGTCATTTCTAACATACCTTTTTTGGAACTATTTTGATTCTTCTTGGTGGTACTGCTATCTGCCTTCTTAACATTAGCACTTTTTACAGACTTTTTACTTTTAGAAGTGGCTTTCTGTTTGGGTTTTTCTCTTTTGGATGTCTTTTTTGGTGGCTGTTGGAAAGAAAAACAAAGTACATACACTGATGAGAGACTACCTGCGATCCCTCTACTCCTCCACACCCCTCAACAATATTAGAGAAAATTAATGTGTTCAATATCACCAATAAAAAATTATTACTATTAATTTTTGAGGTGACTAATACACTCAATGAACTTAATTTTATCCCAACACGAGACTAGTCAGGTGAGGTCAAGAATCAAACATTAAAATTATTAGGTGCTCACATTTATTACACACTATAGATAGAAAACTGTCTACCCCTCCCTTAACTAAGGTCTACCCCATCAGACCTTAATCTTGAAAAAAACTCTAAAATATAGGTACTATTAATATTCTGTTATTTATTGTCAGTCTCTCCCAACTAAAAGGTAAGTTCCATGAGGACAAGGATTTTTTTGTTTTCACTGACATACCCCTAACTCCTAAAACAGTGCATGGTGCAAAGGAGCTGCTCAAAAACTATTTATAAATGTATGAGGAAACGAAGGCTCAGAGAGGTTTTGTCCAGTCACATAATAAAATAAAGAAGTGAGATTCAAATAGATCTGACTCCGGAACTTGTTTTCTTAAACACTAACTCACAGATAATAAAATAAAAGCAAAGTATACACATACGGTTAGATTAAAATGACAAAATTATAGTTCACTGTAACTTTGTCTTAAGCAGAGTCTATGAAATTAGGAAACGTTAATTCATTAACGTTCCTGAAGGTAAAAGTACCTGTATATAAGGCAAGTACCTCAAGATAATTTAAAATCTCATCTTTACACACCAAAAACACCGCAAATCACTTTTGACAGAATGTTTCTCCAAATGTTTTATACTCTGAATTTCAGATTATCATCAAAATTCAACCTTTTTTTTTTAAGGACAGAGACATTATGTTGAACATAAAGAAAAATTAAAGTACATAGACCAACCTGTTCTAAACTTAGGTGGGCTCAAGCTATTTCTAAGTGAAGTTCATTGGATTTTAGTGCTTGTCTTTCCTTTTGCTACACTGCCATCCACTGTACATATTTACTTAAGTATAGTTATCACCCTACACTACCTCAATAATACACTGTTGGCCGGAAACTAGCTAACCTATCTAGTTTAACTGCGACTAAAAAAATGGATTTAAGCAGTGTCAAAGGGCCAACATGCTTCTAAAAATAGTCTATAAGCTTCACCTATGGATTTTTGCTATTTAGAGGCCATTTATACTTTTTTCCTAATTCTCAGAGGTGTTCCAGACATGGGGGTTGCTGGAAAGGCATCAATGGTTCATCAATTTTCTATGACTAACCTGAACTAAGTTTTAAGTTTACTAAGCATCCACTTAATTCCTAAGAACCACATGAGGCTCTGAAAGGAAATACTAAAAATTCGTAAGTTCTGTTGATGCACTTAATACACAGAATAATGACTATTATATATCACTCATCAGTCAAAGGTTAATAAAATCTGGACCTGCGGGTCATTCAAATATTTTATAATAAACTTAAGTTATTACAGAAAGCGTGGGGGGGATGAGGAAGGGAGAGCAACAATGTTATAAGCATTACCACTTGATCCCCATTCAAATCAGACAGTTAGAATCAGATGATTAAAATACTTCCAGAGCCTTTAAAGGCCAGGGTATAAGGTAAAATTTTACAAAGAACACACACTATGGTGCCATTTTAAAACCTGCATTTGGGAGTAGTAATAGTTTGATAAAGCATAAAACTGTGCAGTGATAAATAAAGGATAATCAAGCCATCTCCATAAAATGTTACTATTGGGGCTTCCCTGGTGGCGCAGTGGTTGCGTCTGCCTGCCAATGCAGGGGACACGGGTTCGAGCCCTGGTCTGGGAAGATCCCACATGCCGCGGAGCAACTGGGCCCGTGAGCCACAACTACTGAGCCTGCGCATCTGGAGCCTGTGCTCCACAGCAAGAGAGGCCGCGACAGTGAGAGGCCCGTGCACCGCGATGAAGAGTGGTCCCCGCTCGCCGCAACTAGAGAAAGCCCTCGCACAGAAACAAAGACCCAACACAGCCAAATAAATAAATAAATAAACAAAATAAAATTTAAAAAAATGTTACAATTGGACAAACAAAAAAAATTAAAGCTAAGCTTCTTTCTATATTTAAATCTTCTAAAAGGGAGAGTGTTCTACAGTTTTTTAAATGGCTAGCCTATTATCATCTATTAACAAAAAGGTTGCAAACATACTGTCAAAAGTACTATAGAAGATACAACCTAATAGATAAGAGTGTAGGCTCTGGAGGCAAGCTGCCTAGTTTCAAATTCTAGACCCAGTACATCTTTGGGCCCTAGTTCCCCTGTTTATAAAATGAGGGAAATCGTAGTACTCAGTCTTAGGGGGAGTAACTACATTAATACACAAAAGTACTTTTAATGGTGCTGGGCACAGAGGAAACAATAAATATTAGCTATTACTACTATTATGAGTGCTTCCTTTTGTAAAGGAATTCTTTCATCATACAAATGTAATTTCCTCCAATAACTTGAAGTTTTCTTTAAAAGGCAAACACATAGAATAGATACATAGAATAGCAGTAAGACTGCCTCAGTGACACCTGTGTTAACTAACCATGATACATCATGCTTATTTCATTACATTCTGGTAGAACTGGACCCACAAATAACCGAATCTCTGTAATAACAAATTATGTTATTTACACTGGAATTCGCTTATCTTTAGTAACCAGTTACAAATTACTCTGTGACAAACTTAAGGTAGGAATTCAGTAAAGTATCTTTTTCATACTGGTAAGTGTTGGCATGGAGAAACAGTGAAAACTGGGTAGTAAAATAAACTGTAGAAACGCATACTTATGGGTTTCATCTTGAGCAGGGAGGCAATCAGATAAATAACTCACATCATGTGCTTTAGCCCTGCAGCTGCTAAGAATCATTTGAGCTGCCCTGAAGATGAGATATTATGTATAGGAAAAAAAGGTAACTTTGGGAAACAGGGCATCTCAAAAGACAGACCTTGATATTGGAACCCAATGTACAATTTTTGGCAGTTAAGGCAAACATGGCAATCTGGTATTTCCTAGGTAATGAAAAGGGGCCCTGGGAGAACTGAGAAGTAAAGTTAAAAAACATGCCTACTTAAATTTTACATGACCTTTCAAGTCTTCATTACTTTCATTCCCCCTCCTGTACTTAGGAAAACCTCACTCATGAGTCTAAACCCAACTTAGCAATCACCTCCTCCAAATCTTTTATAATACCACCAATTTGATTAATCTGTAATCCCACAGTACTTGACCTACAATTCATTTGCCCCTTCTTTCTGGAAGGCACTGTGAAGCAGTGAATTAGAACACAGGTTTTTAGAGCCAAACTTCCTTGGTTCAAATCCTGACTCCACCAGTGACTAATTTTGCATTCTCAGGCAAGTCACTTACCCTTCTGTATCTGATTCCGCATCTGTAAAAATGGAGGTAATAATACCAGACTTTGCTAAATTTAACACTCCCCCCTCCCACACCTTATCTCAGATACTGGGGTACATTTTGCAATCTACATTAAAATGATGCCTTACAGGCATTGCAGATTTGACAAACTATGGCCACGTTTGTAAAATTTTGTGAGGATCAAATGAGTGAATACATAAAAGGCACCAAAGAAATATTTAACGTATTTATGTTTTTTAAACTGTAGGTAGTTGCATGTCTCTTCTCCCACTACACTACAAGTTTCTTAAGGGCGTTATCTGACAATCTCCACAAGAAGAGACACCTATCTAACTTAGCTCTATCTGTCCCTAACAACCACAAGAGTGTTCGCCATAAAGTAGCCATGTAAATATTTCTTGCCATGTTCACCTCTGTATATCGTTTGCAGGATCTGGTTTACCTGTACTCTGAACCCAGGACCTGGTTAAAAATGTAATTAAAAGGAAAAAGAAAAAAGGCATTTGTATAGCACTATTTTCACATACACGATCTATGACCTAAAAAACAAAACAAAGCAAAAAAAAAAAAAATCCAAAGACAGTTGATCTCATTAAAAGGAAAATTTATCTGTGTAGGTAAGTGAGCCAATGTCTTACAGCTAGTAAGAAGCAAGACCTTGATTAAATTCAGTGTGCCTCCTGCTGCATTAGTTGCTTATAGAAATGACTAATGTACCTATGTATTTCTTTAAGCCAGAGGTGAAACTACTGAACTAAACC
Organism: Monodon monoceros; assembly: GCF_005190385.1. Taxonomy (NCBI): domain Eukaryota; kingdom Metazoa; phylum Chordata; class Mammalia; order Artiodactyla; family Monodontidae; genus Monodon; species Monodon monoceros. The sequence continues at coordinate 14,980,302 of NW_021703780.1, forward strand.
AATGCAGTAAGTCAATGATATCATAATCTATTTATCATACTGTTAAATTTAACTTTTTCTGTTACATACAAATGTTACTGATAATAACAATGAATAAAAAATGTTGGCAGAAAATACAGAAGGGCAACAAAGGACAACCAAACTCAGTATCAGGGCTGTCTCTGGCCCTCACCTCCTAACTTTGTATGGGCTCAAGATCATTTCTCTAAAAAAAAAATTTTTTTTTTTTGAAGCCAAGATGGGCCTTCGGTGTAATCCAATTTTACATAGTTTTCTCCAAATCTTTCTTTTGTTATGCCAACCTCTCCTGTTTATCCTTTAAGGCTCAGATCAAATTGCTACTTCCTATGATGTTTCCCTGTCTGGATCTTTGCTCCCTACCTGCCCCTAGAAAGAGGTAAATACTCCATCTTGAGCAAACCACTTTCTTAGCTCTTAAGTTATACTTTACTGTACTTTCTCCCTCCTAATCTTTGACCTCTCCCCTCCTACCAACTAGATTGAACGGCTTAACACAGAGACTCTTATTTGTCTCTTGATCTCCACTGCAGAGCTTAGAACTGGCACACAGCAATTGCTATGTAATTATTTGGAAAACTGGGATGGGAAAAGATCCTTGAAGACTAGATAACTTTAACGATCTATTCCAACCCTGAGGTTCTATTTCATTAGAATCACTCTGCTTGCTAAGACAAACATTTTTTCTATCAATAGCAGTTAGCCAAACTTCTTGATTTTTAGTATCAGTCTTCTGGCACAACTTACCTAAATAGGTTGTACATTTAAGAGAGAGAGAGAAAAAATCAAGTGTGCGGCCTGGGGACCCATGTATTTTTTAAAAGCACCACAGTAAAATGAGAGAGAAATATATGGTCTAGATCTGTCACCAAGCCTTTTCTATGAAGTGCCAGACAGTAAATATTTTGGCTTTTGCTGGTTCATATGGTCATTGTTGTACATTCACCTTTTTTTTTACAAATATTTTAAAAATGGAAAAACCATTCTTAGCTTCTCGGCTGTACCAAAAAAACGGATCTGGCATACAGGCCATAGTCTGCCAACTCCTAGTCTAGATCATGAACTACTGGAGACATATAGGGAAAAGGCAGAGCCAGATAAAGAGATCAATAGGATCCTTTATGTCAATAGCTTTTAGTTTTAAATTTTTTCCAGCAGAAGTGGATATATGCCCATATTAACTTTCCTAAAGCTACTGCTTAAAATCAGATTTGGACATAAAGCTGAAGACAAAAAGTATGACCTAAAGCTCTGGAAAGTTGGTTATTTATTATATCCTCAAAGTACAAAAATGAGTATATATCACCTTCTCTCATGGAGTCAAGACTAAATAAGAAAGATGTGAAAGTACATGGCACACAGCAGATCTCAATAGTATCCTCCTTGTTACATACCAATAAATGCTTATGGAATGAGTGGTACTTCTCCCCAGATAGACTGTCAGTTCCTGGAAGACAGAGGCCATGTCTCTTTTCCCCACTTAGCAAAATGCTCAGGTAGAATAAGACAACCATTCTGAAGGAAGGAGAATGATCAATCTACCCCCAAAGGTTATTTTACACAGCCATGCCCAACCACGTGGGTTCTCTATAGTCTGGCTTCAAGGTACGTTGCTCTAGCTTCATCTCTAACTGCTTTACTTCTGGACAAACTACCTAACCACAAACGTGTCTGTCACAGTACTTTCCTACTCCCCATCTTTGTTCACGTGTCCAACTTTCCTTTCTATCCCCAAGGTCAATTTCAATTGGTATTTCTTCCATCTCTCCCCAAAGCTGTCACTCATCAACAGAGAGATTCTCTTTCTTTTGAAATCCTATATTAAGCGTCAATCAAATGGTATTTGGGTAGGAAAATATTTTCTGTAACCCCAACAGCACTTAGCACACTCTCAATTTATTGAACTGAGCAATCAAAAAGTGATTACATTAAAAACCAAGTACTGGCCCCCTATTTTAAGGCTTTTTAAAAATATTCTGAATATTTCAGTAACTAAACACAGTACGTGGCATTATAAAGCAAAAACCTTGGAAGTACTTATGATACTTAACACCTTTGTTATTTAATCAAATAGGAGGCAAGACTGTGAGTCTTCTAGCAAAATGTATGGGAAAAAATTAGGTGAAAAAAAAAAAGAAAAAGCTAGTTTCCAAATTCTCATAGGATTTATTTCTAAGATTCTGGCTTGCCATTTTTGAATATGCTGTGAGTGGTTCAATCAGGACCATCCAGTACTGTAGGTATTTTTTACATGCTAAAGGGAAACAGATAAAACTGAGAGCTGCCATTAATTTCAGGTAGTACAATGTACCGTCATCTAAACTTTTTACAATGTACTGTAGTAATATAAATTTTTAAAAATTTGAAGGAGATTTTCCATGTGTCTGATAACCGTGAAGGTATAGAATCAGAGGAATGACACGAGCACTTTTTGAAGGAAGGCAACAAAAAATTCTTGGGAGAAGGCTTACCTATCTTTTATAGGCAGCAGGGCTATTGAAGGAGGGTCTCCAAAAAAGACGCCTGTCACAGAGCCAGAATCCTGTCCTCACAGCAGAAAGGTTGTACTGGGTGAACAGATGAACAAAATAAGTATTAGCTTAAAATACACTATTCTTTTAACAACTTGGCTGAGAAAACTCGAGAGTGCCAAGAGTAAAGAATGTGCAAACCTTGCTATATTCCACAAAAGATTATGAAAGCAAGTTTAACCCTAAACAGATTTTATTATGGTAATTATTCAATTTTGCCTTCCAACAAAAGGTTTCAATAGTTTATATAATTCTGTAATTCCTTTGATCAGATTGAGATGGGGGAATTCTTATTTTTTAGAACATATTTAAGGACTAACAAAGCTTTCACGTTCACCCTCCCACCACTACCAAATAATTTCTCAAATGGCCCAAATGTTTATCAAAACTATAACTGAAAATTTCTCTCACTTGGTAAACATTGTAGGATGGCTCACTCAGCATCACACTTTTTATCTGCCTTCCTCCTATAGACGCAGGAAAGCTAACACTTGGGTCTTACTAGCCTCCCCTACAACTAGAGGTGGCTGGGTAAAAAGTTCTGGCCAATGAGATGTACCTGGAGATCTCTGGTAAAAGGTATCCCTGCCAGTGGGGGAAAAAGCCAAAACATCACTAGAAGAAATCCCTTTACTCTTTTTTTATCTGGAACAGGGATACAATGCCTAAAGGTAAAACAATCATCCTGAGATCATGAGGTTTAATGCCACATGTAAAGATGGTGGCTCAGGAAGAGACAGTCCCCAAATTCTTAGTACCTTTCTTGAGCCTCTCTACTAGCCCAGAATTGCCTCTCTGCGGACTTCTTGTCCTGAAAGAAAAAGGGAACTCCTGTTTTGGACATTATCAGTAGGGCTTTTAAGTATTCAGAGCTGATGATATTCCTGATGTATCTGGGAACATTCAGATAAATTCAACACTCACAAAGTAAATATCTATAGTTTGTTTTATACTTTCCTAGAGATAAAGAGTATTTATAAAAACACTAGGAAACAAAAACTGAAGAAGCATTAAGCTAGCTTTTAAGGGTCTAAAATATAATTAGAATTGTTTTCTCTAATGTGGAGAGCACTGCTTCTCCGTTCTTTTTTCTGTACTCTCAATAATTTCTCTGTACCTAAGGTAATACCTGTTGTGAACGGCATGCCTGAGTATCATTTAATCTCACTGGTTCATTTCAGGAATCCTCCCCTAAAGATCTACTCCAATGTGTAAATCAGTTGATTTTCATAATAAGTTTACAGAAAATAATTAAACCTCTATTCTCTCATTCTAAAGAAATCTGATCTATCAGTTTCTTCCTGGTTCCAAATTGCTCTCCTTCTACTGCCCTAAGTAAGCAAATGTCCAAGAGCCAAGGTGATAAAGAAGTTTAGACCAGCTCTTTTATAAAGGAATTATTACCCAGGTCACACTCAGAAAGAGCACCTCCTTATGTGAATTAATTCTAAAGAAAAAGAGAATTAAAAATCACTGGGAACCGCTCGCTGCATATCATAGAAACAGAGGTATAGGTACAGAGAACCTCAAACAAAATGTCTTAGCAATTGCTGGCTAACATGCTAAATGTGACATATTTCATATAAAAGACTTAAAAAAAAAAACAAAACCCCTGTCAATTCTGTTTTAACTGCAGTTTTCAGTGATTTCAAACATACATTTTAAAATAATATTTACTTATAAATTAAGTATCCTACTCTTTCACACAGCTAAATATGGAAAGTAGCAGGTGAATAATATTCAGCCTCATATAACTGGCTAATGAACAACTATAACTTGAACTGGATTTCTGCTTAAAACTTCTGACTTCAGCAATATGATACAGATTATTTGGTCCAAAGCTCTCAATTTACAGAGGAAACAAGAAACAAGTTCAGTTATTTACTCCAAGAATCTAAAATAGAACAAGCAGCTGATCTTAACAGGGAGAACTCTTATCTATGAAGGAAAAATTCATTTCAGGAAATAAAAATAAATAATATTAACCCAGTAATTTTCCATGAAAAAAAATCTGCAAAAAACATTACATCTATAGGGCTTCCCTGGTGGCGCAGTGGTTGAGAGCCCACCTGCCGATGCAGGGGACGCGGGTTCGTGCCCCGGTCCGGAAAGATCCCACATGCTGCAGAGCAGCTGGGCCCGTGAGCCATGGCCGCTGAGCCTGCGTCTGGAGCCTGTGCTCCGCAACGGGAGAGGCCACAACAGTGAGAAGCCCGCATACCACACACACACACACAAAAATTACATCTATAAGCAATCCTCAACTTTTCCAATCAACCTGCGATTCCTCTGTATAGCCTCTTAGAAAAGAGGTCCTTTCATAGTATTGACCAAAAATACCTCAGTTTATGAAGTCCCTAACAAGGATGCCACTTAACAGACTCCTCAAAAAAACAGAATAAGGGAAAACAAAGTTACTATAGAAATACTATCCTTCCTGCCAACACTTACCTTTCAAAGGCAATCAGAGCCTTTCACAGCAATGGAATCAGCAATAAAGTTTTTGAGGAGGATGGCCCTAAATTTGAAGGAGTCTTTAAAGAAATGAAGAATACCTATGTTTGCTAGAGGGTGATTTATCAGGAAAAAAAAAGATTTCTCAGTCCAGATTTTACTGGCATTATATTTTATGAGGTCTGTCAATACCAGTCCAAGTAGAAAAACCAAAGCAGAAAACAGAGCATTATGATATAGCTTTTAGATTGTGTGGCTTTACATACTTAATGTCTGAAAGGCATTTTTGTGTTTTTTTTTTTTCTCCATGGATTTTCATCATTTGACCTGGGTTTCTAGCAAATGATCCTCATTTAAGGCAATGAAGAAAGAAAGGCTTTGATCTGTAGTGGGACAGTTCCATTTGTGATCATTATCCAGGAACCAATATGGTTATAAATCAGGAGTCATCTACATTCACAGATGTCAACTAACTCTATTCAGAACAAAGGGACAATAATCTGGAAAGCAAATGAGAAAACGAGTGTAAAATATCCTCACTTTTTAACCTGCACCTTAGTAATGACAAGAAGACTGGATTTATAAATCTTGCATATGGTAAAATGTCATCTTAATACTAATAGTAATAGCAGCAGCTAATACTTATATAGTACTTGTGCCAAGTACTACTCTTAAGTGCTTTAAATAAAGGCACTTAATACAACCCTTGGAGGCTGGTACTATCATTATCCCCATTTTAAAGGTGGGAAACTGAGGTACAGAATTTACAAGTAACTTGCCCAAAGTCAAACAGTGACAATCAGAGTACAGCTGGGATTCGAACCCAGTTTCCAAAGGCCATGCTCCTAATCATCTTGCTTCTACAAAAAAAATTAGATGTTTATATTCTACGACAACTTTTCATGCTTTAAGTCTGCCTTTAAAAAGGTCTTGGGAAGCGTGCATAGTGAATACACAATAGTAGATAACCCAAAATTTGCTGAATGAGGAAATCTATTACTGCAAAATTGCCACTATTTATATTCACATATAAATAACACGTTTTCCTCCTACATGTCCTTAAAATCTATTCCATAAAAACCCTAGTGCTCAGATTACTCATCTTCCTTCATACCAAAAATATATTAAGATACTAGTTATGAAACACCTGCTGGATCTGTAGTATCCTTTTTAAAATTATGAAGCATTCTATACTTAGCTTTATAGAAGTCTTTATAAAATCTGACCTTAAAACAAGCATGGATTTTAAATACCTAAAGACAAGTATACACAAAATGCACACCTATAAAATCACAGTTCACCACATCTTTATTCTCTCTAATCCAGCAGTTATCAACTGAAGGTGATTTTGCCCTCAGGGGACATTTGGCAATGTCTAGAGACAGTTTTGGTTTTCACAGCTGGGGGCTGGGGGCAGGGATGTGCTACCGGCATCTAGTGGGCAAATACTCTGCAATGCACAAGACAGCCCCCTCCAACACCAAAGAATCATCTTGGTCCAAAATGTCAAGCCACATTAATCAAGCCCCTACATAAGACAAGGGGGATTACCCAATTTACAGAGCAAGTTCTGATCATTAAAGAGAGCACCAGGGCTTCCCTGGTGGCGCAGTGGTTGAGAGTCTGCCTGCCGATGCAGGGGACGCGGGTTCGTGTCCCGGTCCGGGAAGATCCCGCATACCGCGGAGTGACTGGGCCCGTGAGCCATGGCCGTTGAGCCTGCGCGTCCGGAGCCTGTGCTCCGCAATGGGAGAGGCCACAACAGTGAGAGGCCCGCGTACCGCAAAAAAAAAAAAAAAAAAAAAGAGAGCACCAAAACACGTTAAAATAGAGCCAGCAAAACACTGTTAACAATAACAGGAAATCACCTCCTTGTACCCTCTCCCTCATCTACTTGATTGAAGATACATATTAAGGAGAGGGTAAAGCTAACCCCTTACATGGTTCAGCAGCTCTCCTCTTCCCAAAGTTTTTCTTCGGAAACTAAATATTCTCAACATTTTATAAATACTGCCAAGTAAAAGAAAATGACAGGCATTCCTAAGTGACACAAAATTTGCCCACCAATCAAATAAACTTCAAATGCCACTAGTCTCATTAAATAATCCCAAACTGAGATAAAACGGTGGTCCTTAAACCCCTTGCTTTTTGCATAAAGCAGAATAAAATGGTACAAGTCAATCATAAAGTATTAATATACTATGAAAAATTTCTTTAAAAGTCTCCTTTGTGTTCCTGTCAGGATATGTACTCCTCCCCCTTCATTTACCTACTCTAGTCTTCAAGGTCCAGCTCAAACACAGTGCACAGCAACTTCATACTTTTCCAACTCTTACACTCTGGCATGGCAATAAAACTAAAAGCTCCTTAAGGGAAAGAAAGGGTTTACACTTAATCCTTTCTGTGTCTTTGGAATTAAAAACAACCAACATGGTACATATATAGTTCCTTCAAATCTGTGCTTTCTGTCTTAATCTATTATATAGCAGGAGTATTCAACTCTCTCCATGAAAAGAAATGAGGAAAAAACCCCAACATTTTACCTCCTCTTCACTTTCTTTATCTTCATCATCTGAAGACTCTTCTTTGTTTTTCTTTTCCTCTTCATCACTGCTAGACTCATCTGACAGAATTTCAGGACATTTGGTTCGCTTAGCTTTCCTGGACATTCCAGAACTGTTCCGTTCTTTCTTGTTGCCTTTGCTAGAAGTTTTTTTAGATTTTGGCAATGGCTGCATAAAATAAGGATAACATCAATGAGGTATTATATTTCCGAGTCAATCATGTCTTTTTGATAACTACTTCTCAACTTAATTCTTCTTGTTCCTGTCTCAAGAAATTTTATTTCCAAGCTTAGCAGCTTTACAGAGAATTCATCTTTAACTTCATGTGTCAAGTCAACCTTTTTGTTGTCTGCACTACCAACACCCTTTCATTTTTTTTAGAACCTTAGGTTCTAGGCAAGAGACTCTTCACATATTTGAAAGAAGTATGTGTTCTACATTCTGATATGGGACTAGAAGCCCAAGTGCACACTGTGTTAAGTTCAGATATTTGTTTATACTTCATCAAGATGATATTTTCAGTTAGACTTGCTATTTATTTCACTCCTACAAGCATTAAAACTGTCACTGCCTTCTTGCTTTAGGGGACCCACTAATCGACCAGGAGGAATCATCCATAAAGGAAATAAAACCTCACTTTACACATCTTGAATTGATGAAACATATAGTTTATATTCATATTACCTATGGGTTCTACTTTCAATAATGTACTCTCACTGATGATTTTAAATATGCAATAAGTGTCAAGTATGTTAATTATGAAATGAATTACGAACCACAAAATAAGTGCCACTGCCATTACTCTGATATTCAATTAAACCATGTATATTTAAAAAGCAGAGATCACATGAGGAAAATAATTTAATTAACTAAAAAATTTAATTTTTAAATGTTTTCTTAGGGGAGTATTTACTAACTTCTGAAATTGAAAACTATAAAATAACCTTGCATAAAGGATCTGAAAAGACTAAGGAATTAAAAATTATTTACTTCTAAAATCATGGGCATCTTTTGTCTTTATTTTTGCCTATGTTATTTTCTACAATAAGGAAAATTCTGTAACGTAACCTTAAGATACGCGATTGTGTAAATGTTACTGGTAACTCTAAGCTATCTCTCATGAAACTAGCAGAACCACAGGTCCCTTCTCTTTCAGGAAATTTCAGTCTTAGGGGTCAATGTTACCTGTACAAAAATTAAGAAAAGGTGGCTGCTTTGTGTAATGTGGCATTTTCAGGCTATCTACAACCCACAGGACAGCCTCTAGCTTGCCCAAACAACCTACCCTTCTCTAAAGACAGACTGGGAAACAGCCAATCTAGGTACCTCCAGAAAATAAGTTAGTGGACCAAAGATATTTCTCAGAGAGGTTCTCCACAAGAAACCTCCTAGAATGTATACAGATAACCTTGTTATGTGAACTACTGCCATTACCACCTATTACCAGGAACCAAATCCATCTGGATAAATTCTTTGATATTGTTTGGAGAAAAGGTAACTCACTGTCCAAACTCTCACTATTCACTAAATGAAATCCAAGACATGAATATATTTGAAAAATGTGATATCCCTATGTCAGCTCAGAAGCCAGATGCAGGTTATAAGAATATAATCTGTATGTGAAATCAGTAAGATGAGGACTGGAATGGGTGCTGGATAAATTTATACAAGAAAGTGAAAGAATGCTGCATCATTCAAGAAACCAATCAAGAAAATGCAACTTCTAAAAATAAACGAAGAGACCTTCATTTTTAAAAAGTAATAATATATAAATGCCTTAGAGCTTTCCTATACTGGTTCTAAAAATAGCTGAATCTATTAATCAGAATCCAATGTCAAGAGCATCATCCCTTTTTGGAAACAAAATCTGATTAACAGTCAAGCTAGAAGTACAAAAAGATAGTAAAACAATGTTAAATCAATAATTTTAAGACTATCCTAGAGCAGAAAAAATTAGTATTAATGACTTTATAGTGTTTTCCTCAAATGATGGAAGCATATGGTAGCACAGAAAATAGCTTGAGATTGATACCATTAGACTAAGGAGTAATCATCACAGAATCAGATATGAAAAATGGATGTAAGAGTAAGAGTCCATAAAAAAGGATAAAACAGTGGTTCTCAAAGTCTGGTTCATAGAACCTGCGGTTTCCTGAGACCTTTCCAGAAGTCCAAAAGGTCAGAACTATTTTCATAATAATACCAAGGCATTATTTATTCACTCTTTTCACTGCGTTGACATTTGTAGTAATTGTGCAAAAAGCAAAGGTGGGTAAACCTACTGGTACCTTATCGAGATGGAGGCAGCAAACTGTGTTTGTAGTCATTATATTCCTCATAACCACACACCAGTTCTTGATGAAACAGTAAATACTGTGTTAACTCTCAACCTTTGAGTACATGTCTTTATACCATCTGTATAACAAAATCGGCGGTACACATAGAGTACTTTGGCTACATAAGGAAGTTCACTGATCTTCTCAAAGAAAAGCACTTGCACAACTGAGCAGTGAACTAAGCTATCTTTTTTCATGGAATATCATTTTTAAAAGAATAATTAAAAAACTATGCCTATTCAGACTTAGATATTTGACAGACATAGTCTCAGAAATAAATGTGAGCCTGTCGCCTCAAAAGAAACCTGACAGTATGTATTGCCAATGATAAATTTCAAAATTTCAAGTGAAAATTAAAATTTTGGAAAGTTCACATCCACTATCATGGACCTGACAGCCTCCCAATACCTAAAGATTTTTTTTTCTGATGAGACAAAGGTTATATTAATGAATGTGACTTTTTGACAGTGTTCAATGAAATGCGCCAGCGTTTGGAAGATATGCATAATTCAGGGAACCAACATTTTCCAAATGGAGAGTGCATATTACAAAATATGCATAGGTAAAAGGTCCAAGTTTATTAACATGGTTTTAGATACCACATTACAACTAACCTTTAAGAACCTCCCCACTGTGGAGTTTTGGTGTTATATCAAACGAGACTATCCATAATTAACTGAAAAGGTTTTTAAAATATCCTTCCTTTTTCTAGATACACAGCTGTGTGTGGCTGGATTTTCTTCATGTACTTCAAGCAAATCAATACATTGCAACAGAAGGAAATGCAGAAGCAAATGAGAATAGAGCCGTCTTCTCTTAAGACAGACATAAACAGATTTGCAAAAACAGAATGCCATTCTTCTCATTAAAATTTTGTAAAGTATAGTTATTTTTCATACAAATATTACTTTTGTTAACATGTAGTGAGCCTGTTATTTTAGAACTTTTCAGTTTTAATTCAGAATACAGTAATATCAAAATAACCCACATAAACAAAAGCTCTTGAGGTCCTCATTGATTTTAAAAGGGTAATGGGGTCTTGAGACTAACACACTTGAAAATCACTGAGGAAACGTTGAATATAAACATATCCCTCATATCTCAGGCAACTTAGTAATTGCTTCTGGGGAAATAGTGTTCAAACTCATCTTTTAAATAAATCAACTAGAACCCCTCCTCCCCCATTACCATATGCCTTCAGTTTGTGGCTGTATGACAAAAATATCCTTAAGTAGCACTATCCAGCTAATGGTCAACAGGACCAAGAGCAGACAAAAATAAAGTCCCAGAGCTATTTTCTGGTTTCTAATCTTAATGCCCTTCTCCCCTCACTGATGGTGCTCCCCTGAACTCCTAGGCCCTCTAGATCTCTTCCCAATTTCTTTCCTATCAAAATGAGAAAATATGAAAATATTTGCTAAAAGATTGAAAACAAACTGAAAATGCAAGGTCATATAATTAACACTTCAATAAACATTTTAACTCAGTGATGTCCTTTGTTACTGTTGAACAATCAGGGCAAACCTAATCCAGATTTTAGAAGAGTAGTGAAAACTGTAAGACTTTTACTTCCCTGTCCAGCTCCTGGGCTCTCTTGATGATTCTGGAAATACAGTCCAAGAAACTTCAAAGAGCCAGCTTTTTTCTGTCACTTTCTCATAACCTTATTCCAGTATCTAGTAAATGTCCAGCTTTAATACACCATCTTGCCTTTCCTGATCTGATTATAGGTCGCACACCCTCCCTCACCAGCCCAACACCTCACCCTCAGCTCAACCTGTTTCTGTTCTTCAAGTGCTTCTATATACATAACTCTGGATACTTCCTTTGTATTTCTGTCTCATTTGACATTTAGTTAACAATTGTTTTTCTTAATCTTACATCCTTTACATCTGATAAGGGAAAACACATCCGTATGCCTTCTGTTATTTCTATCATGAAATTGTTGCAGATATGTCAACGGAAGGCATATTCTTTGAATGTAAAAGATATTACTGAATGTTGACAGCAATGCTAATTAAAATGTTCCAGAAAAAAAGAGAATGGAGACACTACAAATAACTGATTTGTTACTGAAATAGTAAAAAGTGATCCTCACTTTGCCAGAAGGCTTTGGATGCATTAAGAAATTCAAGATCCTTTTCACCAGTTCACTATTTACACCTGATCGCTCCAAATCAAGAACCTCGCAGATGCTCTTTAACATGGCATTTCTAAATCTGAAACAGAAAATAGAAGAAACCAATGTGATTATGTAGGAAAGTTTATAAACATTCTCCACAATATAAAGATAATAGCTAACCAAACTGGCTCAGCCACAAATACTAAGAAAACAGCCAATGTCTCTCTGAATCTTAGAAGTACTCCCGATAATCTTGACTACTGCACAAAATACAACCAGATGTAATTATTAATAAATGGAAAACATCATTTACCAATTAAGTCTTAAAGGTGGTATGAAAATAAATTCACTTAGTTCACTGAAATATAACCTAAAGTTTTCAATACTATAAAATTCACAGACCTGTTAATTCTTCTGGCTGGTGATTGATTAAACAACACATTTTCCCCTGAGTATTCCTACTGACAATGTCTCAAAGAAGGTATAGGTAATGACCTTTAATACTTAGAGTTTTTAATCTACAGGTGACTTAACAAACAAAAACTCTTATAAGAATATATCATCACATTAAAAAAATTTTTTAAAGAATATATCATCTTGTTTGCATTAGAATGGAAACGATTTCTATCAAATTGATTAACTTCAAAATAGTTTAAATGATACCTATAAGTGGGAGAACAGAGTGGCTGGCAGGGAACAGGAATGGAAGAGTTTTCACTACACTTCCTTTGGACCTCCTGAATTTTGGACTGTGTGAATGATTTACCTGTATCATTCTTCTAAGAATCAGAAATGTCTTTTGAGTTTTCAATAATCTTGACAGCCGCTATTTATCAGAAATAGTTAATGCTTTATGATGACATGCTCTTGGAATTTAAAGCAAAGAATCATCAGTCTACTGAAAATGTAAGGGCAGTTATATTTAAATGTTTAAAATTAAGTGTGAAGCACATTAACTATGATATTTATAAAAATAACTTACTTTTTCAACATTTCTTCCTTCTTTTTATATTGCATACTTCCTTTTTCAAATGGAAATCCACTGAACTGACCCACATTCTTCTTTAATGAGGACACCTGAAAATGTTTCTCCTATTATTAATGCTACTACTTATTACCCAGTAATGTACACAAGAAAAATTTCAAAGCCAACACCTTTATTCACACCTGTCTCCACACTATAATATTGGTGTAGTCAACATTTTTTCTTCACATTGGAAAACTGTATTTGCTACTAAAATATTAACATTATAAAGTGTTCAAACTCAATTCTTTGAAAATAACAATTTGAATTGAAATGCATTTCATCTGGGAATTTTTACTAGTAATTATAAAACCACAACTAAATGTTACCCGACAGCACCAGGGGATGTGGAAAGTTACTAAAAAGACAGCCTACTCCCTGGCGGTCCAGTGGTTAGGGCTCCGTGCTCTCACTGCCAAGGCCCCGGGTTCAGTCCCCGGTCAGGGAATTAATATCCCACAAGCCGTGCAGTGCGGCCAAAATAAATAAATAACATTTTTTTTTAAATGACGTCCTTTCCTTAAATAATACAAGTTGCTAGTAATATTTCTTATTTTCCAACAGAAAGTCAGGGATTGATTCTTTAAAAAGAACAGAGCACCTCCAAAAGTTAATACCATTTAGCAGTAATGGGACTTGTGTAGATTAGATTGTTGTCAGGGTCGACTGAGGTAACACACATGAAAATAAATTTTACCATGCTTCAGACAGTCAAACAATGTCAAACTTTACTTTGTCCACTCAAAGTCTCCTCACTTATATGAAATACTGAAGTTGTGTGTACAGTATAGTAATTCAGTAAATGAAACACTGATTTATTCTAACACTGGCAAAAAATTACCACCTAATTTAACAGATATTTCCTCAAAATGAGATACAATATGCTGTGATCATTTATTTCTGAATGGTTAGAAACATCCAAAAAAGGGAGTTCCCTCGTGGTCCAGCGGTTAAGACTTCGTGCTCCCAATACAGGGTGCCTGGGTTTGATCCCTGGTCAGGGAACTAGATCCTGCGTGCCACAACTAAGACCCAGCACAGCCAAATAAATAAATATAAATTAATTTTTTAAAAATCAAAAAAACAGATTTCTTCTAATACAGTTAAAAATCACTAAAATCATAATTTTGATTTCACAATGTGAAATTTTAGTTTGCCTTAAAAACAACTACAGTATGAAGAGCCCTGGATGTTAAAATACTAATGGCTAATATCCAGCTACATGTCCTGTGATAAGTCATTCAACTGTGTGTCAGCTGGCTCATTTGTATGGTATGGAGATTGATCTAGTTGATTGCTTAAGTCCTTTCCAGAACTAAAATTATGCTTCCATTGTGAAGTATTTTAACACATAAGTAGACTACTAGGTAAAAGGTATAAAAAAGGTCTTACTGTGCCCGGTCTGTTGTAAAGCAGTTTATGTAGATTTCTAAGTTCATCCGTTTTCTTCTTACTCAGAAAAAAATGTATCCTTTCAATCTCACAAAGTTTCTGCCCCTTTCCTAGGAAAAAATACCATGTTAAAGTTAAATACCCATTATGTGTTAGAACATTTAATTTAATGAGAATTGTTTTTTACAGCATAATTTACATATAACTTCTGTTCTAATAGGGCAAATTAAATAGAATTACACCAGTTATATATTGCTACTTAGTAAACACTAAAAACTAATAAGCACTGCTATCCATCATTTTGTACATTTAGGCGTTTTCACTATAAAATGAAAGGAACATAAACTTACCTTGTGCAATTGTAAATGGCTCTCTTTGCAAGGAAGAGACTTGCATTGTCAACCTCTCTACTTTTTTCTTTTCCCTCTTGCCTTCCACGATGAGACTCTTTTCTAGAAATCAATTTAATACTTCTTAAATAACAAAAAGCTTAAAGGAGGTATTAACTTTATTACATAAACATAAACTCTTCTCCTGAGCATGATTTTGAGAAGTAAATGATACAACAGAGATGAAAATACGTGGTAAGTTAATAGCGTCGCTGAAGTTTTTTAAAAGTAACACTTTACTTACCTGGCAACCCCACAGGGGAACTAGTTTTAAAAAAAAAAATCAGAAAGCAAACAAACTTCTATCCAGCTACAATTATTGCTATGGAAGTCCAGTCATTTTATTTGTGAAAAATCACCAAGGTGCTCATTAAGCCTACGATTTGACTAGACATAATTCTATTAATTGGGATTCCATTTACCGTACATCAGAAAACAGCAAGTTTAGATTGAGATTTTAAGAACTTCAAGAGATATTCAGGGCAAAGCAATAATTTAGTAAGCTGACAGAAGAAAAGCAACAGTAAGGCAGAGCAGCCTGGAGTTACTATGGCTAGGGTAAAATTCTACAAGTTTACATTTAAGGCAATCAATTGGGAGGGCATTACTTTGTAGTTCAATAAATGATGTTCATAATAATGGTCATAAAACCCTGTAAAAAAGTTTTGCAATGTTTAGTCCGGACTGCTTTTTTTCCCCTAAGCTAGGTAATATATATATTTTACAATTTAAACATTATGCTGGATTTTCTTTTTTTTATTTTTGGCTGTGTTGGGTCTTCACTGCTGCGCACAGGCTCTCTCTAGTTGCGGCGCACAGGCTTCTCATTGCGGTGGCTTCTCTTGTTGCGGAGCACGGGCTCTAGGCCCACGGGCTTCAGCAGTTGTGGCTCGCAGGCTCAGTAGTTGTAGCACACGAGCTTAGCTGCTCTGAGGCATGTGGGATCTTCCTGGACCAGGGCTCGAACCTGTGTCCCCTGCACTGGCAGGCAGATTCTTAACCACTGAGCCACCAGAGTAGTCCCTAGGCTGGATTTTCTAAAACCCACTTACTTTCTGACTGAGATAAAGTCAGATAAATAAGAGGACACTATAGATTGCTGGAAGTGCTTCCACTCATTCACCTGCACGCCTATTTTGTGCCAAGTTGCACTAGATACTAAGGAGGCATCAATAGATGATTAAGAAACTGAATATTTCTTGAAAGAGATCATGTCTACTGGGGTCTGTGAGACACAAATATACTCCAAAGTAGAAGATGATAACACACTTTAAGAAAGATATAATTGAAAGTTCTCTGAGTTGATGAAAGAGTAATTCTTTTTCGATTATGGAAAAAGGACCAAAACACTGGATCTGGCTTTGAAGGACAGGTAAGATTTGGAGACATAAGGATCTGCCCGCAAAGAATTAGTAAAAAGAAAGGGATTCCAGCAGGTGTATGCTGGCAATGGTGCGCGGCAAGGAGAGAAAGCACTCTAAAGCAACGCTGGTGACCACTCCGCTTCCTTTCCCTGAGTGATGTAAGCCCTTTGCTTGCTGCTGATTACCATCTATAAGCTAATGACATTCCTGGTCTACCTCCAGTCCAGAGCCTTCTCCTGAGCTTCAGGCTGTCAACTGAACAGCTCCACTTCATGTCCTACAGGCACCAAACTCAATGCATCCGAAACAGAAGTCATAATCATCTCCAAACTCACTCACCTTCATGAATTCTATCTTTCAGAAAATGACAGTATTATCCACCCAGCTGCCAAAGACAGAAACCTAGGAGTCATCTTTTACAAGGCATCTCCTACCGCCCTTCCCCTCACTCCCCAAACCACTGCCAAGCTAAGTCAATTCACCCCCTTACTTGGCACAAATTTCAGTGTCTTGTTTCTATGATGCCTCAGTAGTAGAGTTAAATTTTCAGGGCCAAGTAGGATAAAAACAACCACAATTTCGACTGCTCCACAAACACCTCAAATGAGGAAAAGGAGAACAATAATAAATTAGGACAACTATAGAACTGCCTGGGGCTATTTTTTTTTAATTTTCATGTTAAAAAATAAACACCACAATTTAAACTGCCATCAATCTCCTGAGCATTACTGTACCGGTCATTTACAGAATTTTTACATGACTTCTATAATTTCTTCCTGATGTGAAGAAATTCATCATCTCCGTGGTATCCAAAACCAAAAATTCGAGGAAAAAGCGCTGAGAAAGTCTTGGACTAGTAGTGAGATACTGCGGCCAATTTCCAGTTATTATATTATAATTTAAAAATAATTCATATTTTTCCTAAGCATTTTTGTACTTAAACGTGGACATGCTTCCCCTTAGAGCACATACCACTTTAGACAAACAAAAGGCACACCGTGTAATCTCAACCCAGATTGTATTTATAAAAAGTGCTGACAGTGGACTGGTTTAGACATAAAAAAAAAAAAAAATTTGACAGTGAAACCTGGGTTTGGGACGAAATCCTCAAACCTCTTCCCAAGTTTGGTTGAGCGGTAGTCAAATATTAAACAAACCTAGATTGGGCTAACACCACGAGAGAAGGATAAGATCTGTGACACGGAGCTTTAAGTGGTTAGAAACATTTTAGGAAGCGGGCACACCTAAGGGGCACTGCCCCGTGCATCCTGGATAACCTGATGCAGCATACCACTCAATTCTCTAAGGCTCCTCGGTTTCGTGCGTCCAAATAGGCTACTACCGCTCTCTCTCAACACCAAAACTGAGACAGCTCTGAGCTCTCATTTAACTTTCTTTCACAGTTCACTGCTTTCGTATTTAACTACTTTCTAAGGGAGCAACAGCTTTCACCGGTGTTTCCCCGTGAAAGTAACTCCCCTAAGCCTTTGAAAAGAACGTCTGCTGAAGTTCGGCAAATAAATTAAAACTATTAAAATATTTCCAGGACTCGTATTAATAACTTTTTCAAGTCTTAACATATGATTTCAGTTAGGACCCTA
The DNA here is from genome assembly GCF_005190385.1 of Monodon monoceros. NCBI lineage: Eukaryota > Metazoa > Chordata > Mammalia > Artiodactyla > Monodontidae > Monodon > Monodon monoceros. Next base: position 14,998,097 of record NW_021703780.1, read on the forward strand.
CAATAACTTCAAAAGGCAAAGGACGTGTACTTAAATTAGCAAAAACAAAACATTACCTCAGGAACTCCCAAGGCTAGCACTTTAAAAAAAAACAGATCTGAAACTTACAAACTTCCTGTCAAATGATAAAATGTTATGAACTTCTCTGTTGCTGGCGAGAAGTAAACTGCACTCCAAAGTAGTAACAACGGAACGAGTAATTTTTTTTTTAAATTGGAATTCCCAAAGTTATTTTCTCTGCTACTGCTCAACACGAAAAACCCTAATTCCGCAAACATTCTTACTGAAAATCACTCCAATTTAGCGTCTTTAAGCGCAAAAACAGCCAGAAAACCGTTTTCGGGAAAATCGATCACTAGCAACGAGACTTCCTCCCCACCTTTCTCTTCCTCTTCCTCCTCCTCCTCGTCGTCCTCGTCCTCCTCTTCACTTTCTTCTCTCGGGCCGGGCATTTCGGGCTCTTTCTCGGACGCTGGCTGGGCGGGGGCTCCCTCTCCCTCCGCAGCAGGGCCGGAGGAGGACATGCTGTGGACCTGCGAGCGGGGAGGAAGCCACACGTCTCGGTCCCCTCGCTCCCGGCTGGAAGGACGCGGCGGCTCCAGCCGGCCGCCCCCGGGAGCCGCGGGAAGCCTGACCGCAAAGTTGCCTCTCAGCGTAGCCGGGTCTGCTGCTCTCACTCCCCGGGAGCGGCTTCCCTCTTGCCCCGCAGGCAGTCCGGCCGTCCTGAGGCGGGAAAGCGCGGGCGCCTAGCCGCCCCTCCCACCGCCCGGCCCGCGCCGCCGGCCGCCCCGCGTCCCCTCCCCCGCCCCAGGCCGCCGTCCAAATGGCCGCGGCGGTGCGGGCGGGCCCCGCGCGCCCTCTCGGCCTGTCCTTCGCCAACGCGGCCCTCACCACGGGTCCCGGCCGCCGCGGGCCTGGCGCGCGAGGGCACGAAGACGCTCCGGGCGGTGGCGACGGGCACCGAGGAGGACGCGCGCTGGCTGCTCGCTGGCGTGACGCTTGCGCCGCTCTCTCGAATGCCCAGAATCAACAAGATTTTCAAAATGGCGGTTCGGGAAGGAAAGCGGGAATGCGGCGGCCAATCAGGGCCGTGAGCTGGGAGTTGGCGCGCGCGGAGTGGGGGAGGCGGGGCGGGCCGGCGCCTCTGTGGGAAGCCCCGGCGGGCTAGGCTGGGGCGGGGGCGCGAGGGTCGCCCTGGCCGCGGGCGCAGGGGCCGCGCGCTCCCAGGCGGCCCCCGGCGGCGTCCGGCGTCTGGTCGGCGTTCTGCCTGGAAAGCGGACAGGCCGCTTCCCGGGCGGCGGGCGGGAGCGGGCGCGGGACCGGCGAGGCGGCGCCGAGCGGAAGAACGCTAGAGGGCCTGCATGTGTATTGTCTCCGTGGCTCGTTCCCGGAAAAGAGGAGCGGCCACGGGTCCGCGAGGGGGCGGGCGGAGGGTGGTGAAGAAGTTTACATCCCGTGAAGTCGCTGCTACAGTATTTGCCAGAGGTTGAGGGGAATAACTAAGTGAGCGATCTCATTTGGGTCCCAGAGATCACGCTGGTGATGACTTCCGAATCTGCTGTATTTCGGAGGACCCCGTCGCTTGTAAGGTGCACCGCAAGGGAAAAGCCCCTACCACGTTGAAAATTCACAGTCACCGGAGAGAAAAAGATTTCCAGACCTGTAAATGTAGGGGGAAATCATGTGTGTTAGTTATAATAGAGGAAATACGGTATCACCCAGTCCAGGCTCTTCTCCCAGAGTTCTAGGCCAGCTCCGCAGAATCCTTTAAAACTCAACGTTTAAAAAAGTGAACACATTGCTCCCATACCCTTGAGTTTTCGGGCTTGCAGGTCGAAACCCTAGCAATAAACTCATCTTTTGGCTTTGTTTAAAAACAAAACACAACACAACACAGTGCTTCCCCCTGCCCAAATGCTCCCCCTTACTGTATCTGATTCCCTTCATTTCCCTCCCCCCACCCCGAAGTCCTCAACCACTGTCTGCCCAAAGGGTCCTTTTACTGGATGAATTTAACAGAAATATGATCAGTTAAATTTCCCTGAATGGACTCCGGTTTGTAAGGCAAAAGTTAGACATTTTCTTTGAATCTTCTTTTTTCCTTTTGTGCCCCTACTGAAAACATAAGCAAATCCTGTCACTTATACTCTCAAATTTAAAACCGTTTTTCACTCTACTGATGTCACTCAGATCCTGTCCACTCTGTTGCTTGGATTTGGACATAGTCCCTCACTGGTCAGGTGGCTTCCACATTGCTAGCCCCACCTCCTACTAATCACGTAGCAGCCAAGGTGATTTGTTTGTATTTTTGTTTTAATTATCAGATTGGGTACTCGCTTGCTTAAGACTCTCCAATGATTCCCCATCATACTTGGAATAAAATTCAAAATACTTATGGTTGTCCACCAAAGAAAAATGCACAACCTAAAAGTTGCGAGTTACTTTTTTTTTTTTTAATAAATTTATTTTTGGCTGCATTGGGTCTTCATTGCTGTGCCCGAGCTTTTCTCTAGTTGTGGCGAGCAGGGGCTACTCTTCGTCGTGGTGCACCGGCTTCTCATTGCACTGGCTTCTCTCGTTGCAGAGCACGGGTAATAGGCGCACGGGCTTCAGTAGTTGTGGCACGCGGACTCAGTAGTTGTGGCTCGCGGGCTCTGGAGCGCAAGCTCAGTAGTTATGGTGCATGAGCTTAGTTGCTCCACGGCATGTGGGATCTTCCCAGACCAGGGCTCAAACCTGTGTCCCTTGCATTGGCAGGCAGATTCTCAACCACTGTGCCACCAGGGAAGCCACGAGTTACGTTTTATTCAGGGAACTTACTGAGGACTATGGCCTGGGAGACAGCCTCTCAGATAGCTCTGAGGAACTGCTCTGAATAAGTAAGGGAAGAGCCAGGTTATATAGGAGTTTTTGCTGAACGAAACCCACAAAACAACAAAACCCAAACAAAAACATGTAGTCAAACATCAAAAGATTACTGCTAATCACAAAAAAAAGATATCTCAAGTTAATGACAACTGCTTTTCTATGAATGGGAAGATGCAAGAGATTGGGCTCATTGGAAATTATTCCTTAGAAATGCATCTCTTTTTTAAAAATAAATAAATTATTTATTTTATTTTTGGCTGCATTGGGTCTTTGTTGCTGCATGCAGGCTTTCTCTAGTTGCAGTGAGTGAGAAATAAACTTCTGTTAAACAAAATTGTTTAACTGCAGTTAAATAAACTTTAGCCAAAAGAACCTGTCTCATCCTAATATATCATCGCATCACAACAAACAAAAAATGCTCTGAATCTTCATAATAAGAGTTTATTTTGGTTTGCACGCATTTGGCAAATCCCTATTGATCACTTACTATGCGTCAGGCCCTGCTTTATGTGCCAAGAATACTGTGATGAACGAGACAAAGTCCCTGCAGCCACAAGGAGTATACATTTTAGTGGGGAAGACAGACAATAAGCAACTAAAATTTTCAGATAGTGATAAATGCAACAAAAGAATCAAAGACCTTACTTCTTTTTTTGTTGTTGTTGTTATAAATTTATTTATTTTTATTTTTTATTTTTGGCTGCATTGGGTCTTTGTGGCTGCCCGCGGGCTTTCTCTAGTTGCGGTGAGCAGGGGCTACTCTTCGATGCGGTGCGCGGGTTTCTCATTGCGGTGGCTACTCTTGTTGCAGAGCACCGGCTCTAGGCACATGGGCTTCAGTAGTTGTGGCACGCAGGCTCAGTAGTTGTGGCACATGGGCTCTAGAGCGCAGGCTCATTATTTGTGGTACACAGGCTTAGTTGCTCCACAGCACGTGGGATCTTCCTGCACCAGGGCTCGAACCCGTGTCCCTGCATTGGCAGGCGGATTCTTAACCACTGCGCCACCAGGGAAGTCCTTAGAAATGCATCTTAACTATCTAGGACCAGTATCCTGTTTTTCTCTGTCCTGAATTCCCCTCAGGATGCAGTGGCTGATGGCTTGATGGTGGTAACATTTGCTGTTTACTGGAATGACAGGCAACATTCTTTGTTTACTGAAATGACAGGCAACAATTTTTTTTTGTCCACATGGTTTATAAGGTCCTACATCATCCAGTTGCTGACAATCTTGATTTCATCTCTCTGACACTCTTGGCTGTTTCAGCCACACATACCTTTGATGTTCCCCCATAAAGCCAAGCTCACCCCTACCTTTGGGCTCTCCACTTTTTTTCTGCCAGGACTGCTTTTCCCTCAGAATCTTCAAGTGATTTGTACCTTCACATCATTTAGCTCTATGCTCAAGTGCTTCTTCTATCCCAATAGCATCACTATTCCCTTTCCATTCTTTTTCAGTCATTCACTTATTCATTCAAAAATATTTATTGAGGGGCTTCCCTGGTGGCGCAGTGGTTAAGAATCTGCCTGCCAGTGCAGGGGACACAGGTTCGAGCCCTGGTCCGGGAAGATCCCACATGCCGTGGAGCAGCTAAGCCTGTGCGCCATGACTGCTGAGCCTGCGCTCTGGAGCCCACGAGCCACAACTGCTGAGCCCACGTGCCACAACTACTGAAGCCCACGCACCTAGAGCCTGTGCTCTGCAATAAGACAAGCCACCAAAATGAGAAGCCTGCTCACCGCAACAAAGAGTAGCCCCTGCTCTCTGCAACTAGAGAAAGCCCACGCGCAGCAGCGAAGACCCAACACAGCCAAAAATAAATAAATAAAATAAAATAAATTAATTTAAAAAAAATATTTATTGAGCACCTACTCTCTGCTTGTCACTAGGACTAAGTCCCTGCCATCTTCAAGTTTACATTCTAGTTGAGACAGTGAACAAACAAACAAGTGAATTTATTGTATGACAAATAGCTATGAAAGTAAAGCAGGTTAAAGGAGATAGGAAGTACCAGTAGGATGGATGGGATTTTATTTTACATATTTGATAATTAAGGAAGATCTCGTTAATAAGATGGCATTTGAAAAGAGATCTTAAGTAAATGAGAGCAGTGGAGAAAGACTAGATATATTCTAAAGAATTCTCTAGAGTACTGAATTTGGGTTATGATGACCTTGGGTTTTTGGTTCAATAACCAGAACAGAGTATGTATTTGCTGAGATGAGGAAGACCTCAGGGGTTGGGGGAGGGTGCAGGCTTTTATTAGGGGAGGGGCAAAGAGTAGTGGAGAGGGGAGTCAGTTATTTTTTAGGCCTGTTAGGTCTGAGATTCCTGCTAACATCCAAATGGAGATTCAGGCTAGGCAGTTGGATACGAAAGTCTGCCATTCAGGTGAAACTCTAGCCCAAGATATAGATGTAGGAGTTGTCAACACGTAGTAGATGGTATTTAAAGCTCTGAGCCTGGAGGAGCGCACTAACACAGTGAACATCAGCAGAGGTGAGGAGAGGGTCAAGATTGTACCCTGGAGCTCACCAGCGTTTAGAGGTTCAGGAGAGGAAGTGGAACCAGCCAAGGGGACGACAAGGAGCAACTGAACCCAGTGAAGTGGGAGGAAAATCAAGCGAAAATGTCGAGCTTCAGAAGCTAAGTGATTAAGAAGTATCTAAGCTGAGAGAGCGATCAGCTGGGTCAAAGCTACTAAAAGGTCAGGTGAGATAAGCACTCAGAATTGACCGTTGGGTATAAGAATGATGAGTTATCAGTGGCACTGACAAGAGCTGTTTCTCTGCAGTGGTGAGTATGAAGGTGCCAGGAGTGAGGTTAGAGAGAGACAGGTAGATAAGGAATGGAATCAGACACTTTCCAGGAATTTTACTATTTCAGGGGAGCAGAAAAATGGAGCAGTAACTCAAAGGGAGTTTGGTTCTTTTTTTTTTTTTTATAAAGTTATTTATTCATTTATTTTTGGATGCGTTGGGTCTTGGTTGCTGCACGCGGGCTTTCTCTAGTTGCAGCGAGCGGGGGCTACTCTTCATTGTGGTGCACGGGCTTCTCATTGCTGTGGCTTCTCTTGTTGTGGAGCATGTGTTCTAGGCGTGCGGACTTCAGTAGTTGTGGCACGTGGGCTCAGTAGTTGTGGCTCGTGTGCTCTAGAGCGCAGGTTCAGTAGTTGTGGCGCACGGGTTTAGTTGCTCCACGGCATGTGGGATCTTCCTGGACCAGGGCTCAAACCCATGTCCCCTGCATTGGCAGGCAGATTCGTAACCACTGCGCCACCAGGGAAGTCCCGAGAGTTTGGTTCTTAAGTAGGGAGATATTACTGTATGTTTGTGTGATGCTGGGAATGAATCAGTAGGGAGGGGGAAATTGGTGATGAAAGAGGAGGGGACAATAGCTGGAGCTGACCTAAAGTTGGTATGTCAAGTTGGGCTCTGTAAGCAGATGCTGAAACAGAATCTGGGGTGTCAGGTATTGATTAGGAATCCGTGCCTGTGAAAGGAAGGGGGAGAAAGCAAGAGTGGGCAGAGGAAGAGGTCAAACTGTAAAGCAGAACTGGCCAAGCCTCAGCCAACTCCATGGGGAGTTCTGGAGTGAGTACAGCTCTTCAGAGTGTCCTGCGTGGCTGAGCTTTTATACCCTCGCCTTGCCCAGTCACTGCATGCAAGCTGCTCCAGGAAGGGCATGACCTGGGATGAAGTTGACCACAGATGGGGCAGCCGCTGAAGAAGCCGACCATGGAGGCTGTCTGCTGACTGCGGGCTCTGCAGCTGAGCAACAGGTCCTTCCTTGAAGGGGGATCTAGGTGACACATCTTCATGTCTACATGGGAGATGAGAGGCAACGGAACCTAGTACACAAGTGGAGGAGCTGTCCTTAGGACAATTTCTACGTAGTAGCAGAAGGGAAGGCAGAGGATACAGCTTTAGACAGTGGGTGGGGTTGGCAGATTTGTGGGAACTTCAGAAGTTCTTATTCCTTTGAACTTCTCAGTGAAATCAGGAGCAAAATCATTGACTGTCAGTGTGGGAGAGGACAGTTGGAGGTTTCAGGAGAGAGGAATGTGTGCTAGTCATATAGGAGAATGGGAGACGAGTGGACAAGAGAATGTAGTAGGGTTGCCAGGCAGCGGCAAGGAGGACCAATTGAGGTTAGTGGCCATGAAGTCAAAGTGAGAACAGTCAGGATTATTGTTTTTCAGCAGCCATATTCAGCTACTAGGATTAGGTATAAAGGTGGCAAATAATTGGATTTAACCAGGTTGGCCTTTTTTCAGACAAGTATGAAGAGAGGAGAGAAGGGTGAGTTGAAGATATGGGTGCGACAATGAACATAATGATGGAGCATGGAATAGGAGTTGAGTAGGGAGGAAAGTAACAATGTGAGAGGGATGAGACATGGTGAAAATAGGGCAAGATTAAGAAGTAAGGTCTTGGACTTCCCTGGTGGCAAGTGGTTAAGAATCCGCCTGCCAAGGCAGGGGACACGGGTTTGAGCCCTGGTCCGGGAAGATCCCACATGCCGGGGAGCAACTAAGCCCATGCGCCACAACTACTGAGCCTGCGCTCTACAGTCCGTGAGCCACAACTACTGAGCCCTCGTGCCACAACTACTGAAGCCTGTGTGCATACAGCCTGTGCTCTGCAGCAAGAGAAGCCACTGCAATGAGAAGCCCGTGCACCACAACGAAGAGCAGCCCCCGCCTGCCACAACTAGAGAAAGCCTGCGCACAGCAGCAAAGACCCAATGCAGCCAAAAATAAAAAATAAAAGTAAATAAATAAATTTATAACAACAACAAAAAAAGAAGTAAGGTCTTTGTTTCTTTTGTTGCATTTATCACTACCTGAAATTTTTAGTTGCTTATTGTCTGTCTTCCCCACTAAAATGTAAACTCCTTGTGGCTGCAGGGACTTTGTCTTGTTCATCACAGTATTCTTGGCACCTAAAGCAGGGCCTGACGCATAGTAAGTGATCAATAGGGATTTGCCAAATGCATGCAAACCAAAATAAACTCTTATTATGAAGATTCAGAGCATTTTTTGTTTATTGCGTTGGGACAGTACATTAGGATGAGACAGGTTCTTTTGGCAAAAGTTTATTTAACAGCAGTTAAACAATTTTGTTTAACAGAAGTTTATTTCTCATTCTATAAAACTCTTGGTCAGTTCAGGCAACTCTGCAGGGCTTCCTTTCCTGTGATTTACTCATTGCCCTAGGCTCCTTTTGGTCTTGTGATCCACCATCACGATATGAGTCCTGAGTGTTCACAGTGTTAGGGGAATAGAGCAAGACACGAACTCATACCAGCTCCTCTAGGGTTCTGCTCATTGGCTAGTGACCATATGGGTCATGCTACCCCACCTCACTGCAAAGAATCTAGGCAACATGGGGGCACATATGGAACAGTTGGTGAGCTTTGCTGTCTCTGCACAGAGGGGATGATAATTACAACCAAATAAGGTACAGTTGGGATCAACAGGGGACCGTGCTTAAAAATATTTGTTGGTTTAATTTTGGAAATGTTAAAACCCTGATTCTTAAATTGGTTCCATTTCTGCCTTAAGAAGTTTTTACATCCACTGCACACAGACATCTTATCTTTCTTACACACATATCTATCTTTCCCAGATGACAAGCTTCATGGGCAGGGACCACATCCATGCTTATTATTCTCTCCCAGTCCTTGGCACAGTGCCTAACACAAATACTTCTAAAATATGTGTTTAATTGAAATGCATCCCCTTTTGGTTCTAAGACAGTGGCATGAGTCTGTTGTCTGGATGCCATTTAAAGACCTTCCAGCAATACCAGCTCCGTAAATTAACGTGGCTCGAATAAGCTGATGACCAGAGTCTCTTTTAAACCCGGTCATAAATATAAATATAGTGACACATTTGGTTCTTCTAAAAACAAGATATCATACTCTATTCTGGTAGAGTTAGCCAAAGTATTATATGCAGGTTAGTAATTTGAGATTAGGTTTGAAAATATGTGAATGCAACGATACCCAGTTGGTTGATAAATGGGATATTCTAGCTTGGACGATGGCCAGAGAAGACTATTCAAAGTAAGTAGCAAGAGAAGGTGAGGGATATGGTGGTAAGACAATAACAGTTGGAGAACAAAGGATAAGTGGTTACCAGATTTTCGCCCTAGAATCTAATTCTGCTCTAAATTTAGCAAATATCATTTGTAACACATTTTATTAATATATCCTTAGCAACTGTTTCATGGAATGAGGCCAAAAAAATAGAGACGACAGAGCTTTGGTATTACTTCCCTTGTTTTCTGTAAAATAAAATCATCTCTGTTGAAAGGGGCTTTTCTACTTATGGACTAACATTGTTTAGATTATATGAAATGCCATCATTGTTGGTAGAATCATAACATCAGAGGCAAAAAAGTGTTTTCCACTACAAGTTGGCTAGAAATCCTCCACATTGTCACAAGATTGTCAAAACAGAGCATTATCTTAGGAAGTTGACGTGAAACTCTAAAATATTCCTATGGGGGATTCACTGGTGGTCCAGTGGTTAGGACTCTGTTCTCTCACTGCTGAGAGCCTGGGTTCAGTCCCTGGTTGGGGAACTAAGATCCCACAAGCCAAATGGCCAAAAATAAATAAATATAAAGAAAGAAAGATAATTCCTATTTTGAGTCTATAGACTTCTATAAATAAAATATTTCTTTTTTAAACTTATTCTTCATTTAAAGGAACTAGAGAAAGTTTGGGTGGGTATCTTCCCCATAGGCAGCTTGGGTTTAAAAAATTAAATTTAGAATAAACAGATGTTTGCCAGTTAGGAAGAGAAAAAGGTTTTTCGATGTGGACGCCTGGGCGCCGAGCGGCCGCCAGCCTCTTGCCCTGCTCGGCGCCTCCAGGCTCTGCCTAGGCCCGCGCCGGGGCCCCGCGGCCAACGAAGGACCCCCGGCTCTAAGGCTGCCGGGGCCTGCGCACCGGGACCGCCGCGGCCGGCACACCCAGCCAGCCCAATCTGAGTCTCTGCTGCCTCAACCAGATCCTGAATGTCAAAAAGCAGTGTGTCTGTTGGATGAATTTGAGGACAACGGGAACTTTGGGTGACGCTGGCCCTCAGGACAATACCGCCTATGAAAGACTGGCCGAGGAGACGCTGGACTCAGCAGAGTTTTTTGAAGACCTTGCAGACAAACCTTACGCATTTGAAGACTATGATGTCTCCTCTGGGAGTGGTGTTTTAACAATTAAACTGGGTGGAGATCTAGGAAAGTATGTCATCAACAAGCAGACCCCAAACGAGCAAATCTGGTTGTCTTCACCGTCCAGTGTCCACAAGCGTTACGACTGGACTGGGAGAAACTGGGTGTGCTCCCACTACGGTGTGTCCCTCCACGAGCTGCTGGCCACAGAGCTGACTCAAGCCTTAAAAACCAAACTGGACTTATCTTCTCTGGCCTACTCTGGAAAAGGCACTCGCTGCCCAGCCTAATGCTAAAGACAGTGAAAGCTCTAAAGCCAAGACCCCAGCTTCGTTCTGCAGCTGAATGGCTAGTCTTCTCCATTCCTGCTTTTGAGGACAGTTGCATTATGTGTAACGGCTCTGTGAAAAGACCGTGTTGCCTCTTGCCCTGCCCCTGAGTTCAGGTTTTTAATTTCCGTAGGTTTCTTTGGATTTATTGTCTGATTTCCTCCCTCCCGTGATAGCCCTTATCTTTCGTAATGTCTGTATGCCCATACCTTTAATATATAACCTCACAACAAAGAAAAAGAAGAAAGACAAATTCCAGGAGGATAAATGAATTGGCTTCACCATTCATTCCCTGAAAGACTTACTACAAAAACTGCATGAAGAGTGACCAACCTTGCCATTCTATCTCAAAATGAGACTCATTAAAGGGAAGCCTAAAACATTCCTACTCCTCTTGAAAGTGTAAACACTTCTAAGCCCTTTAGTATTGAAGCATCAGTGGCAACTTGGGAATTCTGAAACCGAAGACCATTTTCTGTTGGTGCTTTGTGACTGCCAGGGTGTGGCCCGCATGGGGTTAACACAGGGAGATGTGGTGCCGTGTCTTCCATATGTGCATATATATGTACACACACATTTACATGTGTGTGTACATATATATTTTTTAAATTTAAGAGTCAGTATAGAATAAGCTATTGCAACACTGGTCTGAGGATGCAAAAAATCCCCCAAAAGCCATCTCTGTAAGTTCATGGATATAGTATAATAAATGAGGTCATGGAGCTGAGAGGTGCTTGGTAAACTGTGAAAGGCCACATAAATGAAAAGACGTTGGTGTTAATGAAAGGTACCCTGGTCTTACACTTGACCCAGCACAAAAGTTGTTGTCTGTCTCTGGGCCAGTTTCTCGAACTCCCTGGACCTCTGTTTCCCCGTGTTAACAGAAAGGGTTAAACTGGATAGAATATAGTCGATTCCCAATTTAGACATTTAGTGGTCCCCTCAGGCAACTTAACAGGCCAGCTTAATTCCCTCTAGTAGAGGAGATGACAGTGAACAGTTTTTTTTAAGCTATAGAGTAAGTAGATGGTTTTGGGTTTTGTTCTACTTGAATTTCAGTTGAATTCATGTTCAAGTAATCATCTTTTATTGTGCCATTACTGTGCTAAGCCTGGGCTGTAGGCTGAATGCCAAGGTGTTGATCCTAACCCCCAATCACAGCCCTCATAAATGAGATTAGTGCCCTTATAAGAGAGACCTCAGAGAGCTCCCTCATCCCTTTCACCATGTGAGGACACAGCAAGAAGACAGCTGTCTATGAACCAGGAAGCAGGCCTTCACCAGACGCCCAGTCTGCTGGGGCCTTGATCTTGGACTTCCCAGCCTCCAGAGCTATGAGAAATAAATTTCTGTTTATAAGCCAAAAAAAAAAAAAAAACACCAAAAAAAAAAAACAAAAAGAAAAGGGTTTTTCAAAGATGGTGCTGGGCTTCCCTGCTGGCGCAGTGGTTAAGAATCCGCCTGCCAGTGCAGGCGACACGGGTTCAAGCCCTGGCCTGGGAGGATCCCACATGTCGCAGAGCAACTAAGCCCCTGCGCCACAACTACTGAGCCTGCGCTCTAGAGCCCATGAGCCACAGCTACTGAGCCCGTGAGCCACAACTACTGAAGCCCGAGAGCCTAGAACCCGTGGTCTGCAACAAGAAAAGCCACTGCAATGAGAAGCCCACGCACCTCAACGAAGAGCAACCCCAGCTCGATGCAACTAGAGAAAGCCCGCTCGCAGCAACGAAGACCTAACAGAGCCAAAAATTAATAAAATAAATAAAGAGATGATGCTGCCACCTAGTAATATTTTTTGGAAAAATACATTTGTTTTGTCTCTCTCCCATCCACATCTCAATCTAATGCAGTGAGTCTCAAGTGGGGGAGGGGGCATTATGCCCCCAGGGGACATTTGGCAATGTCTGGAGACATTTTTGGTCGTCCCAAGTAGGGAGAGGTGCTACTGGCATCTAGTGGGTAGAGGCTTGTGACGCTGCTTAAACATCCTTTAATGCACAAGACAGCCTACACAACAAAGAATTATTTGGTTCAAAACATCAATAGTGCTCAGATTAAGAAACCTTAATCTCATGCAATGTACAGTACTTTCTTTTCCTAGCACTCCACTAAAACTGCTCTCATAACGACCAGTAATGATCTCCAAATAGGCAATTGAAAGACTTCTTTTGAATACTGCTATACTTTTACTTTATTTCTATGCAGCATTAGGTACTGTTTAGCATCCCCTTCTTTCAAAACCTTTTTCTCTTGACTTGCATGACATTGCTTTCTCTAGGGTCTCCTCCTTTGCTGGCTATCTTGCATCTGTTATCCTCTTAAATGTTGGTGTTCTCCAGGGATCCCCACAGGCCCTTGCTTCTTTCCTTAGACATGATTTTCTTGGGTGATCTCGTCCACACCCCTGGTATCAATGACCTCTAGATAAATAAAATCCAAATCAATATATTTAACAACTTACTTTCTCTTTGAGCATCATACTCTTATAATTGCCTATCAGATCTCCTCGCTTAATATCCTATTAATATCTGAAATTCAACATATCACAGCTAAACCCATTCTCTAACAAATCTCTCTTCTTTTTATTTTTATTAATTAACTGATTTATTTTTGGCCACGCTGCGTGGCTTGCAGGATCTTAGTTTCCCGACCAGGGATTGAACCCGGGCCACGGCAGTGAAAGCACCGAGTCCTAACCACTGGACTGCCAGGATATTCCCTCTTATTTATTTATTTATTGGTGAAGTAGAAAAGAATAGCTTTATTGCTTTGCCAGGCAAAGGGGGCCACAGCAGGCTAATGCCCTCCAAACTGTGTCCCGACCTGGAAGGGGTAGTGAAGAGTTTTATAGTAATGGTTCAAGGAGGCAGGCAGGATCAGCTTGTGGACATTCTTGTGATTGGTTGGTGATGAGGCAGTTGGGAGTCAGTATCATCAACCTGGTTCCAATCAGTCTGGGGTCTGTCTACATGTTGTGGGCAGCACACAGGTAACTTCTCCTACCTGTGGGGCTTTCGGTATCTGTCAAAGTTCAGGGGGAGATGTGAAGGTGCTGCAGAGGGGTTAAAGGCACAGCACTGCAGAGGCTTCCTGCAACATGGCCACATGGAACTTTAGAAATTGCTCCCCTCTAAGCGCTGTCTCCACTGAGAAGTGCTGCCACGACCACTGACAGCCTGGGCAGCTGGTGTCAGGACTTAAACTCAGGTTCTTTATGTCTTTTTGTAGGCATGTTTTTACATCATGATCCTGACACCTTGTCCTCCTTGACTGGGCATCTGACCAAGTAAGGCCAGTTAGTCCCCTCCCTGGGAATTAGGAATTGAGAGAGAGAATGAAGATAAAAGAGAATCAAGAGGGGAAGGAGAGAGAGTCAGGACTGTATTCAATTCCCATTTCAGATTGCTGTCTGTATCCATATGTTTGGCTCCCAGGTGACAGCCCTGTTACCTCTTAAACACTTCCCCTCCCCCTGACCCTCAAGTTATCTTGACTGCATTTCTATTACCTGCAACCATAGAGTCCTCATTCATACGTCGACTGGCTATGAATTCAAGGGTTAGCCCCTTGCCTTGGTCTTCTCTGTAGATCCAGCACTTATGCCAGTAACAGAGTAGATTGTAATATATAGATACAAAATAGATACTGGATACAAAAATATCTGTGAATCAATTAATGAAGAAAGGAGGAAAGGGAGAAAGGAAAGAAGGAAAAAGAGAAGTGAAGAGAGAGTTAAAAAGAAAAGAGGAGGGACTTCCCTGGTGGTGCAGTGGTTAAAAATCCGCCTGCCTATGCAGGGGATACGGGTTCGAGCCCTGGTCTGGGAAGATCCCACATGCCATGGAGCAACTAAGCCTGTGCGCCACAACTACTGAGCCCGCGCACCACAACTTGCAAGCCTGCATGCCTAGAGCCTGTGCTCCGCAACAAGAGAAGCCACCGCAATGAGAAGCCTGCGCACTGCAACGAAGACCAAAATAAATAAACTAATTAATTTAAAACAAAAATTTAAAAAGATTAAAAGCGGAGAGGAGAAATAGGAAAGGAAAAATATGAAGGAAAATTGAGGATAGTAGAAATAAGAGAAAAGAGAGAGAGAGAGAGAGAGAGAATGCAGCAAATGATCTCAAAACAATAACAAGCAAAGCTAGGGGTAAAATGTTTGCCTTTCCTCCTCTGGCTCTGGTCAGCCAGCTTTCCCCCTGGATTTTACGTCTGCCCCTGTGCTCTCAGAGTAGAGAGAAGGTCTAGCAGGGAGCCCTGGTACCTCCAAACACCTTAGCGCTAGCACTTAAGCTTTCCTTTAGATCTTCTGATTACAGACCACCATGCTTACACCATAAGGTAGTTCAGCTCCCGGGGCAGCCACAGGTGTCTAAGACCTAAACTAATCTAGAGAGCGTGGCCTAGTACAAGTAGCATGAACTTTGATTTCCGACAGATGGATTGAAATCGAGGCAGGTCATAAGACGATTAGATGGCAGGAGTGAAAGATAATAGGAATAAAACAACTCTCTCAGAAGGAGAGGCGAGCTCCTTCTTTATTGGGGTAGGAGCATACTGGTTTGCTGTCCCAAAGCAGGAAATTTGGAATATGTATATATCAGTGATTCCTGTGTGTCCAATTTTCCTTTAATTTACTCCACTACTCAGTAACAAATCAACATTCTTTTTATCCTTGAACTGTATGAGCTAGAGTTATGTATAAACAAAATATCTTGTAAAAAAACAAAACATCTTGTAAAAAAACAAAACCCAACCCCCCAAACAGACCATTCTCTCTCTATCTCTAATTTCTATTTACCTCTATTGTTTCTCAATTGTTTCTCACGCTGACTCTCCTCCCTCCCCACGTCCCTTCAGGAAGAGTTCCTCTCTCCAAGGACTTGTGGTGGGGCGGATTTCACAGAGGCATGAGGATCTACATGCTGATACTCATTGACCATGTCTCCCTTCTAAAGCTCTTCTCTCCATTCCCTCTCATCCCTACCCCCCATCCTCATTTTTTTCCTGTCTGTAGGCAGTAGTCTTTCTCAAGCAAAAATCTGATCTCGTCATTACCTTGCCTTAACATTTCAATGTCTCCCCACTGTCTGTGGAATAAAGCTCAATTTTATTTTTATTTTTGTATTATTTTTTTATAAGATGAAGCCATTATTTTGATTTGTTTTGTTTTGTTTTTTGGCCCTGCCATGCTGCTTGCAGGATCTTAGTTCCCCAACCAGAGATTAAACCCGGGCCCCTGCAGTGGGAGCACGGAGTTCTAACCACTGGACCGCCAGGGAATTCCCTAAGATGCAATTTTAAAACAGGGCCTAGAAGACTCTACATGATCTGGCCTCTGCTTACCTCTCTAGCCTGCCTCTCCATTCTTCCTCTCAAACACTCCCACTCCCACTCTTTGGAAACAATCTTCCAGCCGCAATCAATGAGCTTCTTTAAATTCTCTGAATTACCAGGCTTTTCTTACCTTCCGGTTTTCCCTGCATGCTTACCCCTCCCCCAACTCTTTCTCCTCCTATGGCTTCATGTATACTGCCCTCTGTGAGTGCCATCCTCTATCAGAGCATCTACTTTCAAAAGCCTGTTTACTTGCCTATTCCCTCTTCAGCTTGCCGAGGTTAGGGATGTTATCTTTCTTGCTATCTCTTCTATCCCTAGCCCTCAGCAGTGTCTCGAACTAGTAAGCATTCAATAAATATTGGCTGAATGACTAAGAAGGCCAGAGCCTTTGTGCTAACCTCCCCCCCCCACTCTTCCTCTGTCACCTAAGGGGGTCCTTTCATTTGCAATAACTTGTTTAATGAGTTTATCTTCCGGCACTGGCCTCCTGCCCAATAGAGAACCCTGACAATTCTAGTAAGCACCAATTTTTTTTTCCAGCCCTTAGATTAAAAAGTTATCTGATAAGTTTAGGAAAGATAGTGGATTAACATGGAGTTAAAACGTATTTTAACGTATTTGCATTTCCCAGCGCTCTGCTATAAACTGGTTGCTTCTCAATTCCTAGTACCCTTAAAGTATAACATGACTATGAATAATGTTACACTCTAACCTACTCTATAAACGTATATTGATAAGTAAATGAATGAACAAACGGAGCTCCATTTAACAACTCACCTTCCACATTCCCAGTAGGGATATGTCACTCCCAGTTCCTGCCTGTTAGTGATACAGTGATGTTTTCACATATCGCTTCCCATCGCTCTCATCTTTTATATTATTCAGTATGCTCTCCCTTTTGCTAGCTCGTTTGCCGTTAGAACTCTCTTTGAATACATCCACCTGCTCCTCCCCAGAACTTTGGCTTCAAAACTGCATCTCTCCTAACCGGGAACGGAGGCATGCTCAGTACTCCAAGCCAGGTGAAATTAACTGCCCTTGCCCTGACGTGGGGCCCTGACAGGTGGCAGGTATCGACAATGCTAGCAAAAGAAACTTGTCCTGTCTTCTACAGCTGAACATATCCTTCCCGGGGCCAATCGAAAGTCCTTGCCACCTAAGGGTAACTAGTGGGGACGTCTACATTTTTAAAACAATAAAATGGAAGGAGCAATTTTGGAAAAATAAGAATGACTGGCAGCAGATTCTCAGAGCACAATCTACATGAATATCAACTGTCGAGTGATGCTGTGATTAAAACAAATGAGGACGGAGGCAGGGGATGAATGGAAGTGGTGTCTGCCTTGAACCTCGGTGGGCAGATCAAAGATTTTAACAGGGTTTTTCTGAAATTGCCCAGCCCCAGAATTTCCAGGATCCCGTTCGCGGCCAGCTTCCTAAAGGGAGCGCGTTTCTGGGGGTGTGTGCGTGCGCGCGCTGGGGGAGGGAAGGCTCGGGAGAGGGGCCACCGCTCTCCGGAATAAACAGCAGGGGGAGAAGGGGAGCGCGCGAAGGGCGGCGGGAGGGGATGAGGAGGCAGCCGCGGGGGCGAGGGCCGGGGGAGGGGCTCCAGACGCGCGCAGGGGCTGGTAGCCGGGAGACCCGAATGCCTCCGATACCTGAAGCCGCTGCCTGGAGAAGCTGACAGCTGACGCCAGCGGGCGCACGCGCTCGCCGGAGCCCTGCCCCTCGCGGTCTCCCTGCCCCGGGCTCCGACCTCGCGCGCATGGTAAGGAGGGGCGCGGGTTGCTGCCCTAGCACCGGCGCTGCAGGCCCGCGGTGCCAGCTGCCGGCTCGGCCTCCCCAGGCTGTCACCTCCTGCTCCCTCCCTCGCCCCTCCCCGGTCCCCTCGGCGCCCGGCCGAGCCCCAGGCGGGCGGCCCTCAGGGACTCCGGCCCTCGCGGACCCCCCGCCTCCTCTCTGACCTCACCCCTCACTTTTCCCCCTTCCCCCGGGCAGCTCCGAAACCCCGCACCCCCGGCCCCGGACGAGAGGGCGAAGGAGGAGGCAGGAGGTCGTCCAGCGTGTCCAGGTGTGTGGCGCAAACACCGGCGCACCGTTTTCCCCCTCGAATCTGCAATAATTTCCAAGCTGAGAAATCACAACTCCTCTCCTTCCAAAACATACCTCTTTCCCCTTTTGTTACTATACTAACTTTGGGAGGATATTAACCCGTGGTCAAGGTAGGTGTCTTATCTTTTGTATCTGCACCAAACAGTGATGGAGGTTCTTTGGTTTTGGTTTTTGGGTTTTGTTTTCCTGAAAATTAAATACTGTGATGAGTTTACAAGGTTTTCTGGGTGACTGCGGTGCGAGAACTTGATCACAGCTTAAAGCAATAGCTCCTACGCGGGAGCTGAGATCATGATTAAGAAATTGGGATGTGTGTGCGTGCGCGCGCAGGCTTCTGTGTATTTAAAAAGCACTCCAGGTGATTGCGATGCGCTCTCCCCTCATAATTACTTGAAAATATCTGTAAGGTCCTTATGAGGAGAGGGGGCACCCAACTGTTGGTAAACATCCCCTGAAAATAGTAGTGTGAATAGGGAATTAAAACGGAGTGAAAGCTGGTTCTCTTCAAGTTGGTGAATTTGGTGCAGTGTCATTGGTTTTAAGATGGCAATTTTGGGACGGGAGGGTTAACGTTCTTTTGAAACTCAGATATAGGATGGAAAGAAATACCCCACTTCTAACCGCCCTTGTTAAAGAGTTAGTTTTTAAACATAAGCTTTTAAGATGTAAGAATTCCTTCACAAGTACTCTGGCATTTAGAAAGGATGGGGGCCTATTCTCCTGGGAATCAGAAAAGCTTCCTTCACTGAGCTTGCATTGGCTGACTTTCTGTCAATGACCACTGGCATTTTTACATGTTGGTTATTTTAAGGCTAAAGACCCTAATGGACTATATCTCTAGGAACCCAAAGAGGAATTATCATATAAATTGATTTAGTTCCTGTTTACATTCCTATTTGAACCAAGCTCTTCTACCCTGAATTGGTTAAGAGTGTAAATTATATTGTATTTGAGTTTGCACTAGTACTGTTTCTCCATCTTGAACTTTGTCATAGATGTACATCTGCTGCTTTTCATGTATATCTATACCTGAACCATTCTAAGTAACTGACAAACTCGGAGTGTAACTACCAGGGAAAATAAAGATTTTTGTTTATCTGTCTTTTGGAAATTTGAGGTGAAGGACTAATTTTTTTTAAATACCATGAAGTAGGTATGATAGTAAATCATACAACATTTTATGAAATGAGATGCTTGTTATAAAATAGGGATAATATTTGATATTGCCTTCAAGGATATTAAGGACAAGTAGGTGACTGTCTGTAAAGCATTTTGAACCTTTAGAGTCACTGTCTAGGTATTGAGCCAATGGGATTGTTTTCCTGGCAAACTTTTTCACCTTTCTAAAATTAACTTTTCTCTAGGAAAAATAGTGCAGATACACACGATTCAGCCAACCAAGTCCAGAAACTACTGTGTTTGAATTTAAAAAGTGACCTTAATTCATTCTAATACATCTAGTGTTTGCAGCTTATGACACAAAATATGCAGAAATATTCGCTATTTGCTGACATCTTCAAAGCATTGGCTTAATGAGGGGAGTTATGAACAGAGTGCAACGTTGTGTTATACATTTTGTTGGCTTAGGGAAAACTATTATTTTCCTAAGGTTTTTGTGTATATATGTGTACACTGGGTCTGGGACTTACATAATTATGTACATATATGTAACACATGTTTTTAATAGAAATGAAAACCTGCAATATTTTTCTTTGTGACAGGACACTGTAAGCATTAGGTTTTGATTACTTTTTCATGGAAATTTTAATATGACAGAACTAAAAACTTCAAGGAAATAATTCCACCAAGAGCTATTTGGAACTGAAGGCCTTTTTTAATGAAAGATGTTTGAAGCCCTTCGTCTGTGTGCTTAGCATCCACCGAGCAGTTCTTTGTGAGCGAGTTAAGGGTGGTAGATCCCATTCTGGCAGCCTCAGTGGATGATTAGACCCTGCCACTCTTCTCCAGACCTTTAATTTGGTCTGTAACTTGATGCTTCACTGACCCCACACGCCCCCTGCCGCGCTAGCTCACAGAGCAATTGCTGGCACTCTGGATTGAATTTTTTCCACTCCCATCAATTAGGACGTTTGCATTGGTTGCAGAATTCAGTTACATTTTTAGCTCAGTATTCTAAGAAATACCTTTAGCCACAAAGAGAGTAGGCTTAGGGCAGCCTAGATCACAAATTGCCTTATTTAATGGTGCTGTGTTAATTTCCCAGTGATTCAACCTGTATAGAAATGATTAATCGAGTCATACAGTATTAAAGTTGGAAGGCACTGTAGAAGTCATCTAGATTCTAATAATTTCTTTCTACAGATGAATGTTGATGCAATTGTAGCCATAATCCGAACTTTGAGAAGAGACATTACATTTCATATTCTTTTCATAGACATTAAATTTTATATTCTTTCCAGTTCTTGTAGTAATGAGGACTTTGCTCATTTGAAATGAATTTCTATACGAGTTCAGTGATGTAGGAATGGCAGTAAAGTAAGTTGCAAATCTCTGATTTCCAATGAAATTCAAAGTGTGATCTTAAGGGCAATGTAAGTCATTTACAACGGTGGTGTGCGACTATAAACTCGCATCCTGTGTTTTTCATTATCTTGGATGGGGACTATTTCAACCGACTGACAGAAGAAAAGGAGTACCCTAAGAAAGATGAGGGCGAAGAGAAGAGCAAGGTGGTGGGATGTGTGAAGAGCATGACTTAATGAATCAGCAAATCATTCAGAAATGGTTGGCCTTCAGACCCCTCCCCAGAGATTTTAATCTGAAATAATGGAGACAATTACTGGGGTTTCTAGCCCTCAAAATCCTACTTAAATGAGACTTGGTTTTTGGAAGTTCCACCTCTTGATGTTTCTGCCTTTCAAGATCTTCTATCTTAAAGATCTATCTTCCCAAGTTCCTAGGGTTGAGGATTTACAAAAGATTTTATCCTGAAATATAGGCACTGAAAGGATTGGATCCAATCTTAAGAGACCACGTAGAATCTAGGGGAGTACTCTTGCTAGTGTGGCAACTCACCACCATTTATTTATTTAGGTACTTTACATACATTGAAAAGTATCTTCATAGTCCTAACAGATAGACATTATGGTCCCCTTTATATAGATCTGTGATTCAGAGAAGCTAAGCATCTTGACCACACACACATACCCCTTTCAACACCCCACACTGCTTCCCTAGAGTCAAGCTGTTGATTGAATCTGTAGATGATAGTATGCTAATTTTGGGATATCTGGCAAATTTCCTAATTCTGCAAAGACCTTATAAAGTCTTCACATGTTTCTATATTTCAGTGTAGCTGTGTTCAATGTGTGGAGCTCAACATTCTTGCATAGATTTAAAGACTAAAGACAATTACTACATTTAAAATACGTGTTCCAAAGTAGAATTAATCCTCAACAATCAAGATGCCTTTTTAAAAAAAAAATATTTATTTTTATTTTTGGCTGTATTGGGTCTTTGTTGCTGTGCATGGGCTTTCTCTAGTTGCGGCGAGCTGGGGCTACTCTTCGTTGCGGTGCACGGGCTTCTCATTGCCGTGGCTTCTCTTGTTGCGGAGCACGGGCTCTAGGTGCCCAGGCTCAGTAGTTGTGGCTCACGGGCTCTAGAGCGCAGGCTCAGTAGTTGTGGCACACGGGCTTAGTTGCTCCACGGAATGGGGGATCTTCCCGGACCAGGGATAGAACCTGTGTGCCCTGCATTGGCAGGCAGATTCTTAACTACTGAGCCACCAGGGAAGCCCAAGACGCCTTTAAAAATATATTTTCTTTATAATTTCATGACATTTTGGTGATTCATATCTATAATATGACTAATTGCTGCACCTTCCATTACTCCCTACAAGTGATTCTGTATTACATGGTACCACTTCCTTCAAGGCTTTTTTAGAAATTCTGTTTTCTAGTGTCGTCCTGCCAGAGCAGTTATAAATTAAAATGTGTAATAATTAAATTTACTTTCTTTCTTTTTTTTTTTTTTTGCGGTACGCGGGCCTCTCACTGTTGCAGAGCACAGGCTCCAGACGCGCAGGCTCAGCGGCCATGGCTCACGGGCCCAGCCGCTCCGCAGCATGTGGGATCTTCCCGGACCGGGGCACGAACCCGTGTCCCCTGCATCGGCAGGCGGACTCTCAACCACTGCACTACCAAGGAAGTCCAAATTTACTTTCTTTTATGTCTCCTATATATTACAGTTAGGATGTTATATTTGTTTGGTTTTGAAAATATGTATGTAATTAGACTATATTTTCTATGAATTTCATTTCAAGACAGCAAAGGAGTAACTTACAGAATTATTTGTTATAAAAATGAGCTTTAGTGTGAGAGGGTTGAGAGTCATTGCCCTATAAGGAATATTTCTACTGAATCTGACACAAATAGAACTATTTAGCAGTAAAAGTTTTACCATTAGTTTCATAAATTTATGTTTTAATCAACTTCTTTTGGCTTTTGTTATTCTATCTGATCAACATTAAACCTTACGTAAAGAAGTGAAGCGTTGTCTCCTTAAAGTTTCACCTTGAAGCTTCTACCCCAGGAGAGAGTCTTTGCGCCTGTGGAAGGCGTCCTTCCTTCGCAGTTTCTTCCATATCCTCAAAGGCAGATGTTATTCTCTGCGTTAGTTGGTTCATAGAAAATCTTTTTTGTAAACTGTTTAAAAGGTTCCGCTGCTAGGTCTAGTACAAACAGCAACTGTCTTGGCCATAACATTCATATAGCCCAGCTTCTGGGTCTCCAAACTGGGACTGTTTCTGCCAGCAACTCAGGCAGCGTTTGCCCTGGTCCTCAGCTCTGCCGCCTCTTGGAAAGTGCAGAAGTGCCTCAGGAAATTTCGCTTTAAATCTTCAAGCAAGTTCTTGTAACTTCATACCTCTTTCCTATAGTATTTAATTAGTCCAGACTTTTTTCCTTTTTAAAATAATACTCTCCTTTAGCACACTTTAGTGCCTTATCACTATTGAAATGTTTTTTTGGAAACCATGTGAGCAGAAAGAGGTAAGAGTGTTTGGAGTATCATATGTAAATTTATATATAAATATATTTAAGTTTATAAGTAGGCTTATAAAAAACGTTAAGGGGCTTCCCTGGTTGAGAGTCCGCCTGCCGATGCAGGGGACGCGGGTTCGTGCCCCGGTCCGGGAAGATCCCACATGCCGCGGAGCAGCTGGGCCCGTGAGCCATGGCCCCTGAACCTGCGTGTCCGGAGCCTGTGCTCCACAACGGGAGAGGCCACAACGGTGAGAGGCCCGCGCACCGCAAAAAACAAACAAACAAACAAACAAAAAACACTAAAAAACGCTAAGGAGCGTGTCAGACTCTTGACTAATTTTACATCTTGGTTTTGGAAAATACAGAAGAGTATAAGGATGACTGTCAGAACCACCTCTAATCCTACCATCCAGAGATAAGCACATCTAACATTTTGGCATCATTTTTCCAGTTTTATTGATAAAAGTATCCATGTGAACATGTATGTGTATGAATGTTGTTACAGACTTTAGATTTTTTTCTGTGCATTCTTTTTATTTACTTAAAAAATTTAACAATAGGTCATAAGAATTGCCCATGCTATTCAACAGTTTTCTCTAGCTGTCTGGACTGTATTTTATTTGCTAACTTTTCTTCTGATAGATTAAAAGGTATAGATCATATTTTAAAAATCCAACTATAGCTGCCTTTAAGGGTTTTGTTTGTTTTATATATATATATATATATATATATATATATATATATGACCTTGTCTTCCCTAGTCAGTGCCAGGGAGAAATGGTATTAATAAACTTTCTTTTGTAAGATGAGAAATTTAACACATTTACTACCTTTCTTTCTCCAGCTCTGCCATTTCCTAGTTTTTTTGTTGATATCATCTAGGGTTATTAAAATCAAATTTATTACCGTTAATAAATGCTGAAATCATTTATTTTCCATTTAAGGACTTTGGACAATTTCTTTAAGGTTTGTGCCCATATTGACCAAGTTTATTTCGACTTAACTCTGTTTAAGCTGTTCTACTGCTTATGCCAGCTTAATAGAATTACAGTTCCTCCATCTTAAGTTCATAGCAAGACAAATTTAAGTATATATTCAAGTAATTTTTTAGGAGGTCATAAATAGCTGAGAAGTTTTTAAGAAATTGTTTTCAGGAATCCTTGTATAGATGGGAATACTTTTCTGTTTTTCTTGCTTTATATGAAATTCTTGGATCACAGTCTACCTCAGTGCTCTCTAGATGTTGCTCTTTTGAATTCTAGGGGTTAGGATTGCAGAAGTCTGAGGTCTGCCTGATTGCTGTTCTTTTGTAGATAATCTGTTTTTCTGTCTTGACGCTTAAAGCATCATTTTAAAAAAAATTGAAGTATAGTTAATTTTCAATGTTGTGTTAGTTTCAAGTGTACAGCAAAGTGATTCAGTTATATATATTCATTTTCAGATTCTTTTCCATTATAAAAGCATTGTGTTTTTTTTTTCTCTGATACTATGAAAATTTTTACCATATCATATCATGGTGATAATCTGTTATATTAATTTTTCTTGGTACTCTTTGAGTAGTTTTTGATTTGAAGACTTAAAATTTCTTTTCATCTCGGAATTCAATTTTTTCCTGATTATTTTTTTTTGCAATTACATATACATTTATGTATTCATCTCCCGTATCTCATTTTTTATTTACTACATTTAATCTTTTGCCTTTTCTCTGAATATGGGCAGAATTTCTCAAGCTTAACCTAATCAATCTACTTTGATTAGATTTTCAATCATTTGCAATCTGTTACTCACCACCTCCATTGCAACTTTTTATTGGGTCATGATATTTTTGGTATCCAAGTTGTCTTACCTAATCTCAGATTCTTTCTGCTTTATGACTACCTGCTTTGGTTTCATAGCTATGATGTCCATTTTCTTCTTACTGAGTCCACTAAAGAGAAAATCTATGAAAGTTTCTACTGTTTCCACTTTCTTTCAGTAGACACCATTTTTGGTAATTCCTTAGAAGAGTCTTCTTTTGCAATAGTCTTTTCATATACCTAGTCCTTTTTCCGTGATTGCTCTACCTTGGAGGAATAATGCCTAATTAGTCCAGAATCAGGGGTAAGATAGGTCCTGTACCTATGGTGTGAATCCCTGGCTGACTCCACAGTCAGAGAAAGGAGAAGGAGAAAGTTGAAATGTACTGTGATTTACTTTACCACCTCAGAGAGAAGGGAGATGGCAAGAGGCAGATGGCATTATAGAAGGGAACTTTGGCTCTTTACAAAATTTTCTTGATTCTACAATGCCCGAACTTGATTAAAATAGAAACCTTTGTCTGTTTTCACTTTTATACATTATCTTATTTTATCCTCAAAACAGTTGTCTTAGAGTCAGAGGACTATGGCCTTTGGATTCGGAAGATTGTGGTTTAAACACATTCCTTAAAATTATACTAATAATGGAACTTTGGCAAATTAGTTTTCTTAGCCTCATTTCCCTCATCTGGAAAAGGTGATAGTTACGCCCTAGAGTGGTACAGGTAACACAAGGTAATTATAGAGGAGTTGTCAGGTGGTGGTAGAAGGCATGGATGAGATGAACCTAGAGTGTGCAGCAAAAAGAACCCTCAACAGTGAAACTCTGAGAACATAGGAAACAAGTCAACAAGAGGAGCCTGAGAAGGAGTAGCCAGAGCAGAGAGTGAAATCAGAGAATCAAAGGGAATTTAGAAATTTAAGATGAAAAGAACTCTCATTAGCATCATGAGGACAAAGAAGTTACCATTGGGTTTGGCAATTGGGTCAGTGTGACCTCAGCCAGGGGCAGTTTCAGTGTCGAGATGCAGATAGAAGGAAGGCTGCAGTGGAATGATGAATGAGCATCAGGAAGACAGGAAAGTGTAGACAGTGAATAGAAAAATGTTTCTCCCTTAGGAGAAAGGGACAAGATAGGGAAAGAGAGAGAGAGGTCAGTAGCCACGTAGATACTCAAGATTGGGGAATTGGATTTGAGGGAATAGAAAAATCTCCCCCCCACCCCAAATTTTAGGGACTGAATGTTTGCCAAGTTTAAATGTTTTTCAAGTAAGGACATTAAAAATACCACCGTCTAATCTTATTTCAGAAAAGAAAATATTAACATTGAAAAGTTGAATAAATTTAGCATTATGAGAAAGTCAGTATCTCAGATAGTGAAGTTTTTCTTTTCCTGTCCAAGATTTCCTTTTCCCCCTGGGTTCAGGGTTCTTTCTCTCCTTCTCCTTTACGGATCTGGCCTCACCAATTGTCTTTTTTCTCAAATATTTTTGATCTCTTCTTGACTGACTCTTTTTCATTAACATATAAGCATACTCCACTCTCCTCTCTTAAAAAAACATAGGTCCTCATTAACTCTTACTGAAATGAAACAGCGGCAGAGGGAATGGGTGGAGTGGCTGGGTAGGAGGGATGCTTTATATGTAGCAGTAATAAAACTTGGTGACTGGTTGGATCTTGCAGATGAGAGAAAGGGAGGGATCTAAGATAACTCCCAGGTGACTCTGCTACGTGGTGTCATAGAGGAGCAGGACCGGGAGAATAGAAGATCGTGGGTTCAGTCCAGCGCGCAGGAGGCTATATAGGTTGGGAGCTCTGATTGCGTGTTTGACTCTTGCTACTCTGTGCTTCTGCCTAGGTCCCCACCTCACCCCATCACTCCGCCTCAGCCATTGTCATTTCATCCTTCATGGTTAAACCTCAGTTTATACAATTATTTAACTCTTGAGAGTTCAAACCCTGCTTGTAGGAGTTTGTGAGCCAATAGAATACATATATTTCCTTTTGGAAGAAAAATAGAAATGGACCACTTGATAGAAATATGAGTACACATGGAACAGGATGTTAAAACGGAACTTTTTAGTTTTCAGTTTTAGCTGTGGCTTAAGACAGTAGAGGCCACATTCCAAAGTAAGACCACAATGCAGACTTGGAAGCACAGGAGAACCAGTTTAAACTGTTCGTGGTTAGCTTATTGGCCACTCCCAGGTGATAAAACAGGTTGGAGAGGCCAAAAAAAGAATGATTAGAAGATGATTTTCAGAGAGTTGGTGGTGAATTCGAGTCCCAGATCCTGGCTACCAACAAAGGGGTGTGAGGTACCTGCCCCTCAACTCACGTCTAGAGAAAGGGGTTTTATGCAGATCACTTGGAGTGTTTAATGTGTATCCCTGAAGATGGGGAGGTGTAGAGATTCAGGTCTGAGAAATCTACAGGACAAGAGAGTGGCTGGCTAGCTCCTCTGATGATGGAGTGAAAGAGATGTAGCTGCACTGTTCCATAGTTTGGTAGAGCACAGAGTGCATGGGTTGTTCCCGAAAGAACAAGGATAGATCACCACGATGGAGAGTGAGCTAGCTGGGGATCACCTCAGGTCATGTCTGAGAGGACCACCTGGACCCCAGCAGGGTAAACTGAGGAGGGAGCCCTAAGTAACCATCAGCAAAAAAGGATCCAGAGGTTAGAGATCCCCAGTGATGGGGCTGGAGTTGAGGTTTCCCACCTCTCTACTTTCAATTATCTTCATCACCGTCCCAACCCTGGCTCAAAAGAAAAAGTAAGCTTTTAAAGTATCCATCAGTAAATGAATGGATAAAGAAGTTGTGGTATGTATATATGTGTGTGTGTATGTGTGTGTATATATATATATATACATATACATATATATATGTATGTATACACACATATACACACACACTATATATGCATGTACACACACACACACAATGGAATATTAGCCATAAAAAAGAATGAAATAATGCCATTTGCAGCAACATGGATGGATTTAGGGATTATCATTCTAAGTGAAGTAAGTCAGACAGAGAAAGACAAATATATGATATCACTGATATGTGGAAACTAAAAAATAGTACAAATGAGCTTATTTACAAAACAGAAATGGACTCACAGACATAGAAAATAAACTTATGGTTACCAGAGGAGAAGTGGCGGGGGAAGGGATAAATTAGGAGTATGGGATTAACAGATACATACTACTGTATGTAAAATAGATAAGCAACAAAGATTTATCGTATAGCACAGGGAACTATATTCAATATCATGTAATAGCCTACAATGGAAAAGAATCAAAAAAATATATATGTCTGAATCACTTTGCTCTACACCTGAAACTAAAACAATATTGTAAATCAGCTATATTTCAATTTTAAAAAAGTAACCTTTAAACACTCACCACGCTCACAGATCACCAGCATTAGATCTAATGATCTAACTAGTCTGTATCAGTCAAGAAAGAATGTTCCTGCTGCCTCTTTTTCCTTCTACCTCATCCCCACTTTTGGATCAGAAAGTGGGGGCAACCTAAATTAGCAGTCCGGCTGGAGAGAGAAGAATCTTTGTTCACCTTTCCCAGAACATGTGGGAACGTGTTCACTAGCTGCAGGAGGGAGCCATTTAACTTTGCATGAAGTTGGAAGAGTTTGAGTGCTATATTAAATTAGACACATTAATTACAGAACTGTGATTGATTTTTTGGACTTAGAGTGACTTGAAAAGTCTTCATTATTTGAATGATTGCAAAAGACATGACAACTGTCCTGAATTTCATACAAGGACAAGGGAAAAACCAGCCCCACATAATAAACTTACAGACGCAATGGAAGAAACAGTCATTTTCTGATTATATCCCATGGGTCCTGCTTGTTCATTATAAGGGTCACGCATACAAAACCTGGTATAGTTTTTCAATGATACATAATTGGCAAGAGGATAGAAGGGAAGGGCAGAGATGGTTATTATAGGAATCAAATTTATTCACAGAAATGTCACAAAAACTATTTTTGTTTCTTAAAATGATGCTAGGAGAATTTTAATTAATCAATTAAGATATACATTTGGTAATTTTAAGATGAAGTTTGCAATCTGTTCCACAGCTGGGGAAATGATCTGAGATAGTGCTTTTGTGTTATAAGCACATAAGACATTTTCCCCCTTCTGTTTCCAGAGAATCGTAGAAGTAATAAACAGCTAAGATTAATTGTTCACCGTTTGTATTCTGCCGTTGATCAATTAAAAAAAAGTATGCATTCCTGTGAAACAATAAAGCTGATACCCATAAGCCAATAAACTCTAGAATAAACAAGCATGCTAATGGATGTCTCTTTTCAGCTTTGGGGAATTTTAAAAGGGCTTTAAACTATTAGCTTTCATATGATCTTTGCAGCATTTGTAATGTTATTCAATCAAAGTCTTTTATGGTAAAGGAGTGACAAGGAGACAATCTAAATAATGTTTTTATTAATGTGTTCCTAGAAGTTGAAAAGACAACTTGAAAAATACATGTGAGCCACACACAGAGTATTTACATTGACAACAAGTGTCGTTTATTCCATAGAAGTGGAATTTTGGATCCAGAAGTAGGATATTAGATTGACCTGCAAAGATGGAAGAAAGGTGATGACTTGGCCTGAGGGTGAGTCAGTCTTCAGTGGCTCTAGAGAAAATCCTGCCATACCCTTAGGATCCTGAGCCCAATTCCGTGCTGTTCTAGTATTTGATGTGCAATTCCCTTAGCACAGTGGTTAAGAGCAAAGGTGCTAAATGTGGTGTGACCTGGGACATATCTTCAAATATTGCTTTTTCCCGGTAGTAGGCAAAAACTCTAAGATGTCTCCCAAGATTCCGCCCCCTGGTGTACACCTCTGTAAATCCTTTCCCCTTAAGTGTGGCTATGTTAAAATGGTCTACTTTTTTTTCATTAAAGATATTTTCAGTTCTAGATCTCTATGTGATTCCTCTTGAAATCTTGTTTTGTACTGCTTTCCTTCTGAGCAGATGGAGTTTTTCTAGTTCTTCCACCCTCCTGATTTTATGTAAGGTGCTTAATTCCAGCCTCACGTGGTAGGTAAACTCTACACTTGAAGGTAAATATCCTATTCTCATATTCCTACTAGGTCTTCAATTCCTAATCACTATTATGAGTTTCTTTTTTGTTTCCGGGAGACTTCCCTTTCTTGCTTTCTGCCCAGCTATGCATTTAAAGTAATTTGTTATACTTATCCAGAGCTTATATGTGTTAGCGAAGAAAGGTATGGGATGGGAAGGCAAGGGGTGGGGATGGAGTGCACTTCCCAAATCAGCTCAGCATGCCTTATTGACTAGAAGTCCTTAACTTAATTTTGTGATCTACCCTCCCAATTCCGTTTTACTTTTTATTGGAATTATATTGAATCTATAAATTAAGATGGAGAGTATTTATAATATTGAGTCCTCCCACTATGAATCTGGTATATATCCCACCCTTCATTTGAAACTTCTCTTTAATGTCCTACTGAAACTGTGCAATTAAAAATAGGTACTGTGGGGCTTCCCTGGTGGCGCAGTGGTTGAGAGTCCGCCTGCCGATGCAGGGGACACGGGTTCATGCCCGGGTCCGGGAGGATCCCACATTCTGCGGAGCGGCTGGGCCTGTGAGCCATGGCCGCTGAGCCTGCGCGTCTGGAGCCTGTGCTCCGTGATGGGAGAGGCCACAACAGTGAGAGGCCCTCGTATGGCAAAAAAAAAAAAAAAAAAAAAAAGGTACTGTGTACTTATTGTGAAATTTAGTTCTAGGTTTTATACTTTATTCCTAGATATTATTCCTGGCTTGTTGAATAACCATAAGGAAATAATCTAATCATTATAGTGTTAATTTGGTTGAACTAATTACTGTTTTACTCAAAATGCATAAAGTAGAGCTTTTTGAAACATGAGTAAAAATAGAAACTAACAGAGTAGTAAACAAAATTACTATGTATGATTTTTTTTTGTTGTTTAATATTATGGTTTTTTTTTTAACTTGATGTATGACAGAATCAGGATTTTAAATTATTAGCTGAAAGAAGGAAATTGTGGAACCTAGGTCTGTGGCTAGACTGGGGAGCCCAGATTTAGGCAACAAACATTGAGTGAGCTGCATGATATTCATTGCTAGGATATGGTAAAAGTCAACTCAGACACAATAGAAATGTTACGTTCCCAAAGAGGCCTTGAAGAGGTGTCAGTGGAAACTCTGTGATCACACCCTCTGTTGGCAGCGTAATAACTGTCTACCCTGGTTTCACGTACCCACAGTTTTGAAGGATTTTGCAAAATTTATCATTTCTTTTAATTAAAAAATAGATGTCTGGCACCATATGTCAGGTGAGATAAGAATCTAAGGGGGCATCCCCAAATCAACCAAGCCTAAATGGGCAAATCTTATAACATGTTAGGAATTTCTGGACTACAGTATTCTCTGTTATCTTTAGTTATTCTGGTATGCTTAGCCAGCACCCTATATTAAAATTGTTTCGTTTTAGAGAATTCCCTGGTGGTCCAGGGGTTAGGACTCTGCACTTCCACTGCAGGGGGCACGGGTTCGATCCCTGGTTGGGGAACTAAGATCCCGCATGCTGTGTGGTGCAGCCAAGAAAAAAAAAAAATTGCTTATTTTAGAAAATTGTACCTTTGTTATTTATTTTCGTTGTTTTTTCATATTATTGGAAAAATAAAAATATAAAGTCTATCTATGCATATTTAACTATGATTCCACCAGAACTATTCTGAGAATATATTAGGAAGGTTGTGGGAAATACAAAAGCTTCATTATGTGATTTACTAAAGTGAAATACATATAATGAAAACAAATGGGATAGGCATTACTGTAGTTGGAACTCATATATGATATTATGGTTTCAAATCAATTTATTCCTCAGGTATGTTTACCTTCTTCACATGTAGCTGGTTGGTTTTGTTTTTACCATCTCCCTTATAATATGGGAATGAAGAAAGAAAATGAGAGTGTAAGCAAGTCAAATTTGTTGTGTCTGAGAAGCCTGGTGAAAGGCTGTTAAGAGTTGCCATCTAATAGCCTTCTTTTATATTTGGTTAATATTAAATGCACATTAAATAACTTTGTCATACATTATCTCATTTGGATCTCACACAACCCTGTGAAGTAGATGGTGAAAATATTAACATTCATACTTTACAGAGCAAAGACCCAAAGATAAAGTGACTTGCCCAAGGCGTTGTACTTAGAAAATTGGAGGATTTGACCTGAAAATAGAAATGACTAAGGTGAGGTGTGTGGTTTAGGAAATAGTAATAAATAAACAAGTTTGGGATGATTAGGTATAATGTTTCGTCTATCTGTCATATATCCTTCTGTCACTGGCATGAGTAATTAAGACTACATTTTTCTCTTTAAACCAAAATGTCTTACTAGTTTTATAGTGAGAAAAGGCTTATCTTTAGAGAAATGAGGAGACAGAAGCAGAAGGGAGTATGACGGGTTTGGAAGTAACATTTACCCAGCACCTGTTACATGTTAAGCTCTGCATGAGGCACTGTGCACAAGTGAGAGAGGAATTCTTATTCCCACTAGATACATGGCAAAACTGAGGCTCAAAAAGGTTTAAGTTCAATAACTAGTGCAGCTTTAGTTACCCAGCTACTAATGAAGAAGCAAGAATTTGAACTTGGGCCAAAGCCCATTCCTTTCCTCTATACAAGGCTGTCTGTGAAATGCAAATCTAATAGTAAAGCCTTTTCAACAACTGAACTGTAAGATGGAAACCAGGTGCCTCTCTTGTTTCACTACAATCTCACCATGTAATTAACAAATCATTATTGCTTGCAGAACCTTATTGATTCAACTCTGTAGAGCTCTTTTCTGATTGGCTATGATTAACGTAGTGCTTAGAGCTGGAAAGGACTTCAGAGATTTAGAATTTACAAACTGAAGATAGAGATCAGAATCCTTTTGTGGAACATTTTCAAAATGTACATGCCACCTTCTGAATAAGTATGTCTGAGGTGTGGATGGGTGTGTGTGTGTTTGGAAAAGTTTCCCAGGTAATCTGATGTACTTTTCCGGTGAAGAATCATTTCTCTTGTCTAACCCCTTAATTGTGTAGATGAAAGAGTTTCCTTGGAAGGAAGAAAAATACTTCTGATTTAAGATTGCCTTGGTTAACATAGGCAGTTAGAAAATGTAAGCCTTAATGAGTCTGTTTCCTCAGTTCTAAGCTCATATTTCACTACCATCAACTTGCAATTTAGTTTCTGACTTAATGACTGGGGGCTTTAGGTAGACCTTTATTTTCCAAACAAATCTCTGTTTTTCTATAATGTAGATGAATGAACAATGCTCTGTACTGTGTTTTGGGTTCAGAAATTGGGAGAAGCTCTTTAATGATAATAATTCAAGTTAGTTGCAAACAGCTGCAGCAGAGAGAGAGCAGACAGAGCTGCTGGGTCCAATGCTGGAAGCCACACTGAGGTTTGTACAGTGTCAATGGGACCAAGACTTAGTTCTAGGCAGGAAGATAATTTTTTCACCCACTAAGTTGATTTTACCTGCGTATATATCTGAACTGCTTAACAGCATGCATAGTTCATGACTTGGCTTCAGCTCCCACTCTGGTCGTCTTTAACGACTTTCAAACATGATTTCACAAATCCTGAGGTTTATGCAAATATAAAAATTTCCTTTTTTTATATGGGTAAAGCAGGCTCCTGGAGACAACTGGAAAGCAAGAGGGTCTTCTCCTTACATTGGATAGTTGGGAAAAATCCCATGGAGGAATCTGTTATTTGTGGAAGAGAATAGTGAACAGTTAATTTTAAGCTTAGTTGAGACCATCCACCTTAGTTGATCAAAAGCTAACTGGGGCTCTCTTTTCATTCATTAGACCCCAAATTCAGCTTCTGTAACAACACCAATCAAGATGTTTAGTAACATAGGATCCAAATAAAATATTTTTGGTTCAAGTGACTTGCTTTATAATCTACCTTTTATTAAAACAGATTCACCTTTTTTCATTTTTTTAAAGAATTTTATTGAAGTATAGTTGGTTTACAGTGTTGTGTTTAATTTCTGCTGTATAGCAAAGTGACTCAGTTATACATATATATTCTTTATCATATCCTTTTCCATTACGTTTTGTCACAGGATATTGACTATAATTCTCTGTGCTATGCAGTAGGACCTTGTTGTTTATCCATCCTATATATAATAGTTTGCAAAAACAGATTCAGTTTTTAAAGGGAGTCCTATGGCTAATTTCACATTTTCCTTTCTCAAAGAGGATCTTCTACTGTTCTTTCGATATCATGTAAAATAAAGATTTTTCCTGTTAAGATTATTCTTAATGATCAGGAGTAAATATGAGTGTCCATATCTGCTCAACTGGTTAAAGAGAATGACCTTAATTCAGGTAAAATGTCATGAACTGATTCTTGTAGGGAAAAAGTATAATGCTACATATTGCCTTGCAGAACTTAGAATTCTTTCATCACTATAAGAAAAGGGACAAATATAAGCAGAGAGAAATAGATAACAAAAAGATTGTGCATGTAAGCATAGTAAAGTGTAGTCAGGTGCAGAATGAACAGAAAACTTTTGCTTTGGTTAGGGAAACTACTCCTAGATATAGTATACCGTTCTTCGGAGCAAGCGCTATGCAAGCTACATGCCATAATTCCTTGAACAGAGTGAGATTTTCTACTTCTGTGATGACTTGGAAAAAGCAAAACAAAGCTAAAAATCCCCAAACGCAACAGCCAAGTATTCACCATTTTTGTATGAAATTAAGGCTTCTATATTTGAATATTACATTTTTAAGAGAACATATCTTGATTTTAGCATGGCCAATGCAACCAGTGAAAAGTCCTCGTTTATTTTTATAAACTCAGTAAGTTAGGATTGTAGGCTTTATAAAGCTAGATGGAACCTTAGAAATCATCCTTTGTCAATTGTTATTTTACAAATGAGGAAACTGATGTAGCTTGCCGGGGTCATTAGTTATCTGGTGGTTGAACAAAGGCTGGTGCTGAAGGTTCTTGATTCTTGGTGACATTCTTCTTAGCTACTTTCTGCGTATGATGGGAAAAAAAACTAGGTACGTAATAAAATTGTGTATTGAATCAGAGAATGTCAATATCCGGTTATTCATGTTTCAGAAATATAGTGTGTGGTAGTAACGCTGTTCTCTAAATATTTCTGTTTTTCTGCCTTCAGTATTGCATTTTCTGACCCCCATGTGGTTGGATGGGATCATGTGACCAGTTTGACCAATGATTTGCTAGCAGGATTGTGTGTCATTTCTGAGGGGGAGTGTTTAATCTACGGTATGAGACCCTCTGAGAATCTAGCTGCTCCATTGGCCTGAATGAGAATGATGTGCAGTGCCCCCTGCTGAGCCAGAACAGACATTTAGCTTGAGTGAGAAAACCCTTTTTGTTTTTTCTTTTTTTTTAAAACATTTTTATTGGATTATAATTGCTTTACAATGGTGTATTAGTTTCTGCTTTATAACAAAGTGAATCAGTTATACATATACATATATCCCCATATCTCTTCCCTCTTGCGTCTCCCTCCTTATCCCACCCTTCTAGCTGGTCACAAAGCACCAAGCTGATCACCCTGTGCTATGCGATTGCTTCCCACTACCTGTTTTACATTTGGTACTGTATATATGTCCATATATACACTACCACTCTCTCACTTTGTCCCAGCTTACCCGTTCCCCTCCCCGTGTCAAGTCCATTCTCTAGTAGGTCTGTGTCTTTATTCCCATCTTGCCCCTAGGTTCTTCATAACCTTTTTTTTTTTTTCAGCTTCCATATATATGTTAGCATACGGTATTTGTTTTTCGCTTTCTGACTTACTTCACTCTGTATGACAGGCTCTAGGTCCACCCACCTCACTACAAATAACTCAATTGCATTTCTTTTTATGGCTGAGTAA
This sequence comes from Monodon monoceros, assembly GCF_005190385.1. Classification (NCBI taxonomy): domain Eukaryota; kingdom Metazoa; phylum Chordata; class Mammalia; order Artiodactyla; family Monodontidae; genus Monodon; species Monodon monoceros. Next base: position 15,033,686 of record NW_021703780.1, read on the forward strand.
TATTCCATTGTATATGTGTGCCACATCTTCTTTATCCATTTATGTGTGTATGGACACTTAGGTTACTTCCATGTCCTGGCTATTGTAAATAGAGCTGCAGTGAACATTGCGGTACATGACTCTTTTTGAATTATGGTTTTCTCAGGGTATATGGCCAGTAGTAGGATTGCTGGGTCGTACGGTAGGTCTATTTGTAGTTTTTTCAGGAACCTCCATACTGTTTTCCATAGTGGCTGTATCAATTTACATTCCCACCAACGTGCAAGAGGGTTCCCTTTTCTCCACACCCTCTCCAGCATTTATTGTTTGTAGATTTTTTGATGATGGCCATTCTGACCAATGTGAGATGATATCGCATTGTAGTTTTGATTTGCATTTCTCTAATGATTAATGATGTTGAGCATTCTTTCATGTGTTTGCTGGCAATCTGTATACCTTCTTTGGAGAAATGTCTATTTAGGTCTTCTGCCCATTTTTGGATTGGGTTGTTTGTTTTTTTGATATTGAGCTGCCTGAGCTGCTTGTAAATTTTGGAGATTAATCCTTTGTCAGTTGCTTCATTTGCAAATGTTTTCTCCCATTCTGAGGGTTGTCTTTTCATCTTGTTTATGGTTTCTTTTGCTGTGCAAAAGCTTTTAAGTTTCATTAGGTCCCATTTGTTGATTTTTGTTTTTATTTCCATTTCTCGAGGAGGTGGGTCAGAAAGGATCTTGCTGTGATTTATGTCATAGAGTGTTCTGCCTGTATTTTCCTCTAAGAGTTTTATAGTGTCTGGCCTTACATTTAGGTCTTTAATCCATTTTGAGTTTATTTTTGTGTATGGTGTTAGGGAGTGTTCTAATTCATCCTTTTACATGTAGCTGTCCAGTTTTCCCAGCACCACTTATTGAAGAGGCTGTCTTTTCTCCATTGTATATTCTTGCCTCCTTTATCCAAGGTAAGGTGACCATATGTGCGTGGGTTTATATCTGGGCTTCCTATCCTGTTCCATTGATCTATAGTTCTGTTTTTGTGCCAGTACCAGACTGTCTTGATCACTGTAGCTTTGTAGTATAGTCTGAAGTCAGGGAGCCTGATTCCTCCAGCTCCGTTTTTCTTTCTCAAGATTGATTTGGCTAATCGTCGTCTTTTGTGTTTCCATATAAATTGTGAAATTTTTTTGTTCTAGTTCTGTGAAAAATGGCAGTGGTAGTTTGATAGGGATTGCATTGAATCTGTAGATTGTTTTGGGTAGTATAGTCATTTTCACAATGTTGATTCTTCCAATCCAAGAACATGGTATATCTCTCCATCTATTTGTGTCATCTTTAATTTCTTTCATCAGTGTCTTATAATTTTATGCATACAGGTCTTTTGTCTCCTTAGGTAGGTTTATTCCTAGGTATTTTATTCTTTTTGTTGCAGTAGTAAATGGGAGTTTTAATTTCACTTTCGGATTTTTCATCATTAGTGCAGAGGAATGCAAGAGATTTCTGTGCATTAATTCTGTATCCTGCTACTTTACCAAATTCATTGATTAGCTCTAGTAGTTTTCTGGGAGCATCTTTAGGATTCTCTGTGTATAGTATGTATAGTATGTCACCTGCAGACAGTGACAGCTTTACTTCTTCTTTTCCAATTTGGATTCCTTTTATTTCCTTTTCTTTGATTGCTGTGGCTAAAACTTCCAAAACTATGTTGAATAATAGTGGTGAGAGTGGGCAACCTTGTCTTGTTCCTGATCTTAGTGGAAATGCTTTCAGCTTTTCAGCACTGAGGACTATGTTGGCTGTGGGTGTGTCATATATGGCCTTTATTATGTTTAGGAAAGTTCCCTCTATGCCTACTTTCTGGAGGATTTTTATCATAAATGGGTGTTGAATTTTGTCGAAAGCTTTCTCTGCATCTATTGAGATGATCATATGGTTTTTCTCCTTCAATTTTTCAATATGGTGTATCACATTGACTGATTTGCGTACATTGAAGAATCCTTGCATTCCTGGGATAAACCCCACTTGGTCATGGTGTATGATCCTTTTAATGTGCTGTTGGATTCTGTCTGCTAGTATTTTGTTGAGGATTTTTGCATCTGTGTTCATCAGTGATATTGGTCTGTAGTTTTCTTTTTTTGTGACATCTTTGTCTGGTTTTGGTATCAGGGTGATGGTGGCCTCGTAGAATGAGTTTGGGAGTGTTCCTCCCTCTTCTATATTTTGGAAGAGTGTGAGAAGGATAGGTGTTAGCTCTTCTTTAAATGTTTGATAGAATTCCTCTGTGAAGCCATCTAGTCCTGGGCTTTTGTTTGTTGGAAGATTTTTAATCTTCCAACAAACAAATTTTTGATTAATTTTTAATCAATTGTGATTGGTCTGTTCATATTTTCTCTTTCTTCCTGGTTCAGCCTCGGAAGGTTGTGCATTTCTAAGAATTTGTCCATTTCTTCCAGGTTGTCCATTTTATTGGTATAGAGTTGCTTGTAGTAATCTCTCATGATCCTTTGTATTTCTGCAGTACCAGTTGTTACTTCTCCTTTTTCATTTCTAGTTCTATTGATTTGAGTCTTCTCCCTTTTTTTCTTGATGAGTCTGGCTAATGGTTTATCAATTTTGTTTATCTTCTCAAAGAACCAGCTTTTAGTTTTATTGATCTTTGCTATCGTTTCCTTCATTTGTTTTTCATTTATTTCTGATCTGATCTTTATGATTTCTTTCCTTCTGCTAACTTTGGGATTTTTTTGTTCTTCTTTCTCTAATTGCTTTAAGTGTAAGGTTAGGTTGTTTATCGCAGATGTTTCTTGTTTCTTAAGGTAGGATTGTATTGCTATAAACTTCCCCCTTAGAACTGCTTTTGCTGCATCCCATAGGGTTTGGGTCATCGTGTTTTCATTGTCATTTGTTTCTAGGTATTTTTTTGATTTCCTCTTTGATTTCTTCAGTGATCTCTTGGTTATTTAGTAGTGTATTGTTTAGCCTCCATGTGTTTGTATTTTTTACAGATTCTTTCCTGTAATTGATATCTAGTCTCACAGCGTTGTGGTCAGAAAAGATACTTGATACGATTTCAATTTTCTTAAATTTACCAAGGCTTGATTTGTGACCCAAGATATGATCTATCCTGGAGAATGTTCCATGAGCACTTGAGAAGAAAGTGTATTCTGTTGGTTTTGGATGGAATGTCCTATAAATATCAATTAAGTCCATCTTGTTTAATGTATCATTTAGACCCTTTTTGTTTTAAGGCACTAAGATTTAGGGCTTACTTTATTCTCAGGTTATAAACTTGCTAAGGGGTGTTTTCTTTCAAGGAAGAAAATGCTTCTAATTCAAGCTATAGCATTAAAGGGAAATGAAGAATTTAGGCAACACATTTGACAATTTAGGACAAAAAGAATGATACGGTTTTTTTTTCTTTTTTTGCTTTTTAAGGGTATGTTTTTTTGTTTTTTTTTTGGTGGGGGCGGTTAATGTTTCTGTATCATTATCTTGAATCTCCCCTTTGGTTATTTTTTATCACCTATGGTAGCAAACTATGCCTGGAGTGACTGCTGCAACCAATCTCAAAATTTTTTGAACTATTATTATTTTAAGTCACAACTAAGACTCACTAAATTAAAGTAAGAGTCAAGGAATCTGGGTCCCGTTTTCATATTGCTGCTGCATGACTTTCATCCTGTCTGGGTTTTAGGATGCACATCTATAAATAGGTGTTGAAACAAATCATCTTGAATATTTTTCTAGCACTGTTGATCTGTAATTCCAGGAAATCAGAGTCATGTCGCTAGCTATTTTGGGTTAGGGATCTTAAGCAGAATTTTAAAATATAAAAACCAGGTCTAAGAATATCTTGGTCTAACAATTCAATTATAAACAATGCTTAAATCATCCCAAACTTTGTCCCAAAACATGATATACTGTATTTTCAGAGGTCTTTTGTAAGTGCTATCTATGTTTTTAAAAGTATATATTTTCCAGGTTTTTCTCATATGTAAGTGTATCTCCCATATATTTAAGAGCGTTCTTCTTTGGCATTCAGAAAAAGTTTCCCAAGGATGCAGTGGAACTGTTTGTCTATTTTGTTTAACTTCCTTTTTTTATCTCTCCATTTTTTAAAAAGAGATGTGGATGCCAAGATCTTTAACTTTTTCAAGAGATTTGTCAACTTTATCTAAATTTACTTCTGCTGAGTTCTAAGACCCTGGGAAAGTAGTGGCAGGCTCCCTTTTTGATGGAAGTGCACCAGTGGCTGCGCTTAAAGTTCAGCCATCAAATCTTCAGAGTGTTTTGTTTGCAGTCAATGTGGATGGAAGGATCAAGTGACAAAGGCTTTAGGATCAATGGCCATGTGCCTTAATGGTGGAAGCGGTGTCACAGGTTTCTTGCTCTGGCTGTTGACTGACTTTTCTCAGAGCCAAAACTAAGCTGGCTACAGAACCATCAAGCCATAGCCCCGGGCCAGGAGGGGCAAATCTAAGTTATATTAATGTCGTTGCTATCCTCATGGATTGGTAAAGGGGCGAAGTGATCTATGAAAGCCGGTTCAGTTGTTTGCTTTTACATAGACAATGTAATGGATTGTTCATTTTGTACTTTTTTTTGGTATTGCAGTTTCATATAGTTGGTATTGGAGCCTGATATTCTTTTACCTTAGGGAGCTATTAATGATGGAGAAAGTTACTCATAATGATTGTCATTCTTGTTGTTTGTAAAATACACTTCTAAGAATCAGAAATTGCCTGAAAATATAAGCCTACTGAATTGCACTGATTTAATGGCAAATAAAATGCTCTTTATGTAATAAAACTCAGTTTTTAGGAAAGCAGAGTGTGACATTTGGACAACTGTTACTTATTTTGTATTCCTAAAACATTATTTTCATTTTCTGCTTTCTTCTGAATCTTAAATATAAAGACAGTTTTGGTGCGTTTACCTAAAGAAAAAAAAATAACTCAACATGGATACAAACATTACTCAGTCACAAGAATTTTTATTGAGCTTAAAGTCCCGCGTACAAAAGCACCATTCAGTGCTTTAAAGAGCTTGAAAAGAGTGATCTTAACGGTACAATCTTATCGTCTTCAACTTGTCATCTTACCTGGTCTTAAACATTGGCTACTTACAATGGAGTGCAGTGTTAGAAAAAGTGATTCAGTGCCTCCAGATTTCACTTAATTCTGAGGAATGCATAAACCCCCAAGGCCAAGGTAACGCACTGTAGGCTTTCTGTATATTTGTGAACCACAATCGTGGGGTCTCTTGATAGGTATGAGAGGTATGTGGAGTGAGGTATTTACTAACTCCTTTATGCGCCAGCACTCAACTGAGCTAAGCCAGAATCCACATGTCACAACTTGGGTGGCTTAATTGGTAAGGACTGTAAACTGGATGGAATGCAGTAACACAGAGGATGTCCTGAATGTGTTCAGATTTGATGGTATGAGAGAGAGGTGCATTTTGTATGATTATTTTCAGTGGAACACTTGCTGTTTTAGATATTCTATCTTAGCCTTCTAAAAACAAGCAGTGCCGTTTGCTTGATTTGTTATCATAGCCATTTCTCCAAGTCCAATGGAGGATATTAAGCAAACCCTAATAAATACATTACTCTGGGCTTTCAGTTAATAGACCCATAAGATTTCTCTTAGCTCAGCAAGTATTCACAGAGGGGATGAGCTATATTCTTAGGGTACTTAGCGTTTGAGGTCAGTGCAGATTTTTTTCATTCACACTTGAGAGGTTTTACAACACACTCAAATAACTGTACCTACGTACCCTAAGGGGACGTTGACAATAGTAGGTTTGATACTTGGGAAAAAGAATTTTGAGCTTATCAAAGTAAAAGCAAATTAAAGAGGAGGCAAGCAATAATTCTTGCATAAATGTTCTGTTAACTGATCTCTGTTGGGCTCTGAGGGCAAGAGTGAGCTGTTTCTCCTGGGCGAGTGTTGGATGCCTAGCTTGTATCAGCTGCTGTTGCCGAGTGTCAATTATGCAGGGCCCCGCCCCCTTCCACTTTCAGAAGAAGAATAGAACTAATTGAAGCATGAGGATGCAATGCATTCCTAAATATATTTACTCCAAAGCAGCAATCTCTTCCACATCCTGCAAAGCAACCAAGAAGGACTTTTTTTTTTGTCACTTAGAGTTTGACATTGGATTTGAAACTCTAAGGCTCAAATATGCCGAAAAAATATAATACAAATAATCCAGTTTGTATATAGTTCAAATCTTTTCATAATGATCTCTATGAAACCATTCACGTTCTTTCACTATGTTGGAATTGTGCTATGTTAACTTTTACCTAAGACAACCAGTTTTAGAGAGTGCCTTCTGACAATGGTTATTTGCCGTGTCGATTGGGTCTGCATCCACATGCACCTTTAGGCCAAATCATAAACTTGGTAAAGTTTGCATCTTTCTTCTTAATTTTCTTTGTCCATTAAGTTTTCTCTCCTGCTCAGAAGCCCTCACCCTCATTCCAATAAAATCCCAGTATTGGGCAAAGTCCCTCCCTAACCACAGTAAAAGAAATCTGATCTTCAGAAGGTAGATACAACTAAAACACAAAGGTATTATTAATCAAAAATAATGAGCAGAAATAGGAAACCTCTAACTTTAATGCCCTTGGACTAGCTTCATCTTACAAGAGGGATGTCTTCATAGTTCGAGATGTACTTAGAACCAGAAGACCTGGATCCAAGCCTGGCTTAGTCCTGCTCTCAGCTCCATCGTTCTCAGCTTCAATTTATGTCTCGTACTTGGGGGCTGCTGTGATTCTGCAAGGTGGTGTGGTAGAAGTGTTTTGTAAAACATGAAGTACTATGCAAGCCTTCTTTTTTTAAAAAATTGCTTTAAAACCATGCAAGGAACTCTAAGTAGGAAGTCAGAAGTACTAACCTTTGGGACTTGGAAAAGTCTTCTAACCATGCCAGGTCTGTTTCCTCATCATGAAAACCTGGAGGTTGAACCAGAATATCTATAAAGTCCTTTTCAACCCCAGGCATTTTACAGTTCCATGAAATAAAACACTGACACCTAGTACCGGGAACACAGAAGGTGGCATGAGTTCGAACCAAGAGGTGAATTAGAGGAGTAAAAGAGATGGCAATTATGGGGGAATTGGCCTTACTCCTCCCAGAGGTCTGCAGAAGCTGCATAGCGAGGGGTAGATGGGGTCTGTGTGGCAGGAGCCCTAGGAAGTGGGGGCATGAGTGTGGAAGTGTTCGCAGGTTTGGGGTGAAGATTGCAGTGTGTCTGAGTGATTAGGATGATTAGACATTTGGGGGCAATGTTGCCAGGTGGGGTGGATCTAAGGCTGCAGAGATTTTGGTAGCGGCAAGTGCAGGGGTGAAAGAGGCAAGATATTCCTATTACAGCACCACCAGCGCTGTAGAATCTGAACCTGTTTCCCCTCTCCAATCCACTGGGCAGTGAGAATGATCAACTCAGATTACTTTTCTTCCCTGCTTAAAACCCTTTAATGGCTTTCATTGTATTGAGATTAAACTATGAATTCCTTAAGTGGGCTTTCAGGTGCCTGAAGGAATCCGCCTCCCTTCCACTCTGCCTCTTTCTTTCTGAATTCCAGCCATGCTGGCTAGTTTGAAGTCACCAAGGTTTTCCTGCACCAGGACATTATCGTGTGCTCTTCCCCACTATTCTTCGGAAGGTTAGCTTTGATTCTTTGGGAGCTTAGCTGGAGTATTCAGACAGGCTTTCTCTGACCTTACTACGCATAGTAATCTCTGCCCCTTTCTAAACCCTATATTTGTTTTTTCAACAAACACAGCTATAATCTGTAGTCATTATGCTCTTGAACAGTGTCTGACTAAAGAATTCTTTTGTCAAATGATTGAATGAATGAATGAGAAGCTCACATTCTTTTCTTTTTCTTTCTTCTCTTCCTATAGCTTTATTTTGTCTTTCCCTCATAGTTTGAAACTCTTTATAGCTTTTATAAATTTTTTGATTATAAAAGTAGTTTATATCCATGTCAGAAAAAATTCAATAATGCTTAAGTATGTAAGGAAGAAAATAAAAGTCACTGAAATTCCATCACCCAGAGAAAATCAGAACTAACTTTTTGTTGTATATACTTAAAATCTACTTCTAGGGACTTCCCTGGTGATACAGTGGTTAAGAATCCGCCTGCCAATGCAGGGGACACAGGTTCGAGCCCTGGTCCGGGAAGATCCCACATGCCGCAGAGCAGCTAAGCCCGTGTGCCACAACTACTGAGCCTGCACTATAGAGCCCGCGAGCCATAACTACTGAGCCCGCGTGCCACAACTACAGAAGCCTGCGCGCTTAGAGCCCGTGCTCCGCAACAAGAGAAACCACCGCAATGAGAAGCGCACGTTCTGCAATGAAGAGTAGCCCCTGACCAACGCAACTAGAGAAAAGCCCATGCACAGCAACGAAGACCCAATGCAGCCAAAAATAAATAAAATAAATAACTTTAAAAAAAAGAAGTGTATTTATTTATGTTTTCCTTGTGGTGTGCAGGCTTCTCTTGTTGCAGAGCACGGGCTCTAGGCGCATGGGCTTCTGTAGTTGTGGCGCATGGGCTTAGTTGCTCCGCAGCATGTGGGATCTTCCCGGACCAGGGATCGAACCCATGTCCCCTGCATGGCAGGTGGATTCTTAACCACTGTGCCACCAGGCAAGTCCAAAAAAATCTACTTCTTAATTTTGGAAAGCAGTTGAGATCAGTATTTTTCTTTTCAAAATTTAAAACCAAGTTGCTTTCCTCTTTAAAAGCCCTTCAGTTAGTTGGGTCTGTGCATCCTTCCCAGGAGCCTTTTCTCCCGTTGACATTGGTACTATTCTTTTCTGCCTAGAAGTTAGGCTGATCCTGCCTTTTTCAGGCGTAATCCGGTGGCACTTATATTTGGTTAAAAAAAGGTAACTGTTATTCTTGTCTTTTTTTTAAAAATAAATTTATTTATAAATTTATTTATTTTTTGGCTGCGTTGGGTCTTCGTTGCTGTGCACGGACTTTCTCTAGTTGTGGCGAGCGGGGGCTACTCTTTGTTGCGGTGCGCAGGCTTCTCATTGCGGTGGCTTCTCTTTTTGCGGAGCATGGGCTCTAGGCACGTGGGCTTCAGTAGTTGCAGCACGTGGGCTCAGTAGTTGTGGCTCGCGGGCTCTAGAGCGCAGGCTCAGTAGTTTTGGCACACGGGCTTAGTTGCTCCGCAGCATATGGGATCTTCCCTGGCCAGGGCTCGAACCCATGTCTCCTGCATTGGCAGGAGGATTCTTAACCACTGCGCCACCAGGGAAGTCCCTATTCTTGTCTTTAGCTTCCAGCATTGCAGACTGGGCATTTAAATGCCTTGGATTGTGTATCTGGAGAAGCTAACAGCTGCATGAGCTATTTCCAATACTTTTTAAGATCCACCCAGGATATGACCATAGGAATGCTTGTCGTTTTTTTTGGAGGGGGTGGGTATAGATGTAAAATTGGTGAGCGATAAGCAGAGGTGAAAACTAGGTGAGAAATTCTTCAACAGATTGTAGGCTTGCCATCTGATATCTGGGAAAACTGCATTCCTTTGAGCAGCTCTAAGAATGCTCATCTGCCTGAACTTAGGTCAGCCACAGATGGGGAGTGCTTTGGAGACTCAAGGAACATCAGTACGTCTCCAAAACAAACAGAGCAAACAAATTCCACTCTCTCCTGCCATGTATATGTGGCAAAACCAGCACTATATGTGCTATGCAATACTGCTGTTCTCCTAACATCCATGTATACCTAGCACTGTTGCAACATATATATGTTGGAGAATAGCACTGTTGCATAGTCTGTAAATTATTAGCCAACCAACCAACCAAGAAAGAAAAACAAATGAGAAACCTTGATTTTTCTCTTAAAAAATGAGAACATTTGGATCAGTTAGGGGACCATGGGCAAGTCCTTCCCTTCTTTGAAATATTGAAACACACAGTTGAACTGTGTTGCTAGTTCTTTATATTCACCTCCAGCTCAATCCATAAACGACTCATTGACATTGTTTTGGGATCTGATTGGACTGAGAAATCCCCGTTATATTTTAGTAGGGCCAATTTCATGGATTTTCTCAAAATATTTTGCAAGCTAAAGCCTAATAGAAGTTTAAATTGAATCTTTATTTCTGTCCTTTTCCGTATAACATTAAATTATGTGATATTCTAGGAAGTTTTTGTTTGGGAAAGGATGTTTAAAGTTAGAACTATTTTTCTTGGCTATAATTACTTTAAAAAACTATCACTCCTAGGTTTTGACTATTTGTGTTGGTGAGGGGAGGGGGCAGGTAGTTAGCATTTGCATAGTTACTTGATGTAAGAATGTATCTCGCCCTTGGAAGTGGGTGGCAGGTACTGTGGGTGGCCGGCTCACTTCCTTTATCGTTTCATTGGTTTCAGACTTACAAATGTGAATTAACATCAACCCCCAGAAGCTCTTCATCTGTGGCTGATGGGACTTAGGGTGTCCTTACTCCAGCTCCTTCACCCCTTGGGTGGGATGATTCTAAGGCTTATTTGTCTCAGAGTTTCCTGGTGGACTTAAGTCCCAGGGTATGGCTTAGCCTTTGTTAGCTCTCCTTCCTTTCTTGCTGCTCCCCTACCAGTAATTCCTATACCTCCTTAGTAAACTATTTGCAATCAAATCTTTGTCTCAAATCAAATCAAATCAAATCCCCGCTTTGGGGGGTACCTAATCTAAAGCAAACCTCTTACCTTCAGGCAACATTTTCATCTATATTATCCCAGGTAGATAAAACACTCCTGGCTTAATGCACTTAACAGGTACTTTATATATTTTCATTATCTGGTAGCACATACTGTTAATTGTTTAACATTAAAGACATAACTAAATAATGTCTTTGTTGTTATTTTCCTTTTTAAAGGGAAAGCTTTTGAACATCTAAAACATGATTGAAACAATGAAAATACAGTAAAAGCATCAGAAAACTAAGTACCTAGGTTAAGCACCATCATATTTTAAGAGTTCCCAGTCTCAACAGTGACACTTTAAGACAGAACAGAATACATACCAAGTGCTACATTTAGTGACTAAACTTATTATACTTTTATTGTTGCTTTTCTTAGCATCTTCTATATTATAGGATAGCCAGGGACTTATAAATAATTTATAATTTTTTTGTGAAGGTAAGGTTTGAGGTCAAATACCACTTAAGTCACATTAACGTAAGAGCTCTACATTATGGTCTGCCCCTTAAGTGTCTAGGATACCACTGAATGAAAAATAAAAGATTTTGCAGAATTGGAGATTAAACATACAAAAGTCACCTGCTCCTTGAAAGATAGGGGTAAGTATAACTTGGGGCAGTTAATTGCTTGGCTTTGCAGCTATAGTTTGGCCTTCTAAATGTGCCAGCTATCATGAAAGTGCACAGCCTTGGCCACGTGGGTAGTGGAGTCAGAGGTCATGATGGAACCAGATTCAAGATCACTGACTGTAAGATTCAGTCTGTGTTGGGTCAGAAGTGTATCTGCAACGTAGGGAGAGAGGCAGCCCAATGTGGTGACTGGGGAGTGCAGGCCAAGGGGTGGTGGGGGAGAGCCTGGGTGCAGATCCTGACTCTGCCACTTACTGTCCCCAGTAAAATAAGGATAATTCCAACCCTTCAGGGTGTTTGTAAAGATTAGATTGACAAAATGATTCAGGCACAGTGCCTGATAAATAGTAAGCTCTTGGAAAATGGTAGTTGCTATAAGGGTGGTTTATTGTCCAAACCAGTACACTTTCAAAAATGAAAAGGGGTACTAAGATGAGACATAATATATAATATATATAAATACATTTTAATAATTATATATTGACTGCAAAATTAGTCTTATTATGTGGGTAGGCCCACAGTTCTATTTAAAAATGTTTGAAAATGAAATTCTTTCCAAGAATTAAAAATAAATAGCCATGTACATTAAAGCAAAACTTAAAAAACTTTATAATGTTTTATTCGAACAATAAAAGTAAGTGGAGTGATGATTTTTGATACGTATTCACATACTTAATCAGTATTTTAGTCATAGCTGAGTCTAATACCACATCACTGGCATTTTTTGAAGAAGACATTTTTTTTCTAACATGGACATATTCTTTTGTTTGTTTTTAAAATTGAAATATGGTTGATTTATGATGCTGTGTTGGTTTCAGGTATATAGCAAAGTGGTTCAGTTATATATGTATATATATGTCTCTGTATATAGCTATTCTTTTTCAGTATAATGAAAAAATTATAGGTCATTACAGTATGCTGAATATACAGTGCTATACAGTGATCTCTGTGCTATACAGTAGATCCTTATTGTTTTTCTATTTTATACATTGTAGTGTGTATCTGTTAATCCCAAACTCTTGATTTATCCCTCTGTCCTCCCCCTTTCCCCTTTGATAACTGTAAGTTTATTTTCTGGAAGTTTGTTTTTTATGTCTGTGAGTCTATTTCTGCTTTGTAAATAAGTTCATTTGTATCATTTTTTATAGATTCCTTATGTAAATTATATCATACAGTAGTTGCTTTTCTATGTCTCATTTACTTCATTAAGTATGATACCCTCCAGGTCCATTTACATTGTTGCAAATGGCAAAATTTCATTGTTCTTTTTATGGCTGAGTAATATTCCATTGTGTATATATACCACATCTTCTTTATCCATTCGTCTGTTGATGGACACTTAGGTTGTTTGCATATATTGGCTACTGTAAATAATGCTTCTATAAACATTGGGGTGCATGTACCTTTTTGAATTATTTTTTTTTGTTTTCTTCGAATATATGCTCAGAAGTGGGATTGCTGGATCATATGGTAGTTCTATTTTTAGTTTTTTGAGGAACCTCCATGCTGTTCTCCATAGTGGCTGCACCAATTTACATTCCCACCAGCAGTGTACCAGGGTTCCCTTTTCTCCACATCCTTGCCAGTGTGTGTTATTTGTGGTCTTTTTGATAATGGCCGTTCTGACAGGTGTGAGGTGGTATGTCATTGTGGTTTTGATTGGGATTTATCTGATGATTAGTGATGTTGAGCATCTTTTCATCTGCCTGTTGGCCATCTGGATGTCTTCTTTGCAAAAAACGTCTATTCAGGTCTTCTGCCCATTTTTAAATAGGGTCGCTTGTTTTTTTGGTATTGAGTTGTATGAGCTGTTTATATAGTTTGGATATTAACTCCTTAAAGGTCATATCGTTTGCAAATATCTTCTCCCATTCAGTAGGCTGTCTCTTCATTTTGTTGATGATTTCCTTTGCTGTGCAAAAGCTTTTAATTAGGTCCCATTTGTTTCCTTTTTGCAAGTTTGTTTTTCAATAATTGTAATTCTCCAAAAGCTTAGAAATCTGAAGGTTTCTGGTGCTCCTTGAATCCTTAATTAAAATTTCTAACTGATATTGAACAGAATGCACCCCAAATCTAGAGGTCTCGTTTACAAAAATGTTCAGTATCTTAGGCAGGACACAGATTAATTTATTAAGTAGTTTCAACTGATGATGGGCAGCAAAGAGAAAAGTCTGGTACTGCCATGCTGTTGTGTGTGTGTATGTGTGTTTAATTCCACATCAGCTTCATCCCCAGTTTTGTAATTTAATTACTTGACATATTCAAAATTTGTAAAATTTGACAAGTTAGAGCTTCCATTTCAATCAGTAAAATAACGCAACTTCTTTGGATGAAATTGTTACTTATATATATACTCTAACCAATTCCAATTATTTTTCTGTTCCATATCTTAATTAAGATATCTAATTTAAAATTTAGTAAAATATTGTTTTTACCGTGGACACCATGGTCCACCAAAATTATATTATCAAAATATAATATGTTTTGATTCAAAAACAAATACTTTTACTTTTAATGTTGAACTTTTAAACTAAATCTGCAGGAAGTTTTAGATGTTTCATCTTAAACAGACTAAATTCCCAAAAGCTTTGATTCCATGAAGTGGATTAAAAAAATTAAACCCTTATTGGAATTAGTTGATCTAAGTGAAGCCTTGATAACACTGAGATAAAATTAGCAAAATTGAATTGTTTATGAAATTCTTCTGCTTTCACTACCAGCACATTGTAGCTTTTGCTTTACTTTTTGTGCATGAAGAGAAAAACTTGAAATAAAAAATTGACAAAGTCAATTTCGAAGAGCATTCACTGGATCTAAATGTTATGTAAGCACCTTCTACAGCTGCATGTGATAAACAAAACTATAAGTACAGGGTTCTGAAAACAGCTACTGATTTTTGACTTGTATGATAATATAATGCTTCTTCAGCCAGTTGGTGTTTTTGAGTTTTCACTCGGTTATTGATATCACTTTCCTTATGGTTCCTCATGGCTGTAGGAGGTGGCAAATGATGACATTTTGTGCAGTTTTACATTCATCGTTCACGTACTTGAGAATTGAAAATTCAGCACTTTTAGTATTTTGCTAAACATAAACTTCCATTTTTTGAGCTCATTGCTGTTGAAGGGCCTATTATGAAATAAAAAGGCAAAGCCAAACAGTAACATAATGAATAGTTGTAGATATACATCATACAAGAAATGACCAATTCCAAGTGTCCAGATTGGTCTCTACATGCTTGAAGGCAGCACACTTGACCTCTTTTCCCTGCAACTATTTCACCTTCCCCCTCCCCATAATTTCCCACCTTTCCCATTGACCCTACTAGCTGTGCCTTGGCAGTTTTGTGGGCCTGACCGTGGGTCTGGCACACCTAGCTGGTAAATCCAAAGGGTACAGCATGGCAGTTATCAGAGAGTTCTCTCACCACCACCAGAGGCTGGAGGGTTTAGCTCTCCCTGGCAGCTCCTGTTTGAGTACATTTTCTTCTGTGAGCAGATGCCCTGCTATCCTGAAAGGGAGGTGTTAGTTCCAAGTATTTGGAAAGGGCTGGGGAAATTGGGTCATTGCTGGTCACCTTGGAGATTTAACCACTGTCGTTAGAGCGACAGCTCTGTTCACTGCTTGTCTTAGCTTGAGCTGCTATAACAAAGTACAGTAGACTGGGTGGCTTAAAGAACAGAAATTTATTTCTCACAGTTGTGGAGGCTGGCAAGTCCATCAAGGTGCCAGCAGATTCAGTGTCTGGTGAGGGCCTGCTTCTTTGTTTGTAGATGGTCATCTTCTCGTTATGTCCTCAGTGTTTGCAGTGAGAGAGACACACACACACAGATTCCTTCCTTTTCTTATAAGACCACTACTTCCATTTTAAGGGCCCCACCCTCGTGACTCCATCTAAACCTAGTTACCTCACACTGGGAATTGGGGCTTCAACCTATGACTTTTGGGGGTGCACACCATTCAGTTCTTGGCACTGCTCATGTGCCTTATGCACTACTACTGGACAAGACAATAGAAGGAGCATGGAAACACAAAGTGGAGGGCTACTAAATCAATCCCAGCTTATTTTAATGAGCCTATTCATAATAATTTGATTATGATTACTAATAGTAATTCATTAAAGTGAAAATACCCAGGCAAATGTTAAGCTAAACAAGATGGCAGGACAACTGGCCAAAAGCAGGACTGTCTAAGGCAAAAAGTCCTAGCCATTATCAC
Source organism: Monodon monoceros (assembly GCF_005190385.1). Lineage (NCBI taxonomy): Eukaryota > Metazoa > Chordata > Mammalia > Artiodactyla > Monodontidae > Monodon > Monodon monoceros. The sequence goes on from NW_021703780.1 coordinate 15,049,221, forward strand.
TAGGAAGGATGGCACCGTATCTTAAAAGAAGTCTTTAACGCTAGGAACACTAGAACACTAGAGGACGCTTTAGACAGTAATTAAGGAACACTAGAGGGCGCTTTAGACTGTAATTAAGAATCTTGCTTTATTTACGCAAGGAAACATTATAGGATGTTACAAGCTTCAGTAGTGAATGGTTTATAAAAATTTAGGTAAGTCCGTATAAGTTGATTTCACTATTCCAAGAACATGATCAGATTCAACACAAATGTTTTGGAGTGTGTGTGTCCGCATGCTGGAGGTTATGATAATCCTATTTTATTATTCTTTAATTGAAGTATAGTTGATTTACAGTAATAATCGTATTTTTGTTTTACGTCAGAATGTCTTTTTTTCCTTAAATCTTCAGGAGTGCCTTAAGATTAGATAAAGATTAGGCTGCAATCTGTCCTCATTAGTTGGGGTTTTGTTTTTTCTTGAAGGAGGGGCAGGGCAAGGGAGGGCTGTACAGCCAATTAAAACAGCTATAACATGGTCCTTCTTTAGAGATAACCCTGATGATACTGTTTTACATACGTGTGGCACCCATTATTCTTATGATATGTGTTAAGTACGGGTGGATTATTAGGCAAGGACTCCAGTCTTCAGGGCAGCAGTACAAACAGTGGGGAAAAACATTGTTTGACTCTTCGTCTGGTCTTGGAGCCCCTGGTTCTGTCCCTGTCGCTGTGATTTTGGGAGATCTTAGGCTCTTTCTGGGCCTGTTTCTTAGTAAAGTGGTGGGGTCGACCTAAATGACTCAGTCTTTTTCAAGTCTAAAATTCTCTTATCCTGACTTTTACACCTAACGTCGATTAGTCTTAAATTTACATTCGCATATAGGTGCCCTGTCTAGAAGTTACCTTCAGTTCAAATCATAAAGTCTGTGACTCTGTGAAAACTTGATTCAGGAGAATGTGGGGAGGTAGTGACTGCTCCCTGATCAAGTTATTTTTGCAGTACGCGGGCCTCTCACTCTTGTGGCCTCTCCCGTTGCGGAGCATAGGCTCCGGACGCGCGCAGGCTCAGCGGCCAGGGCTCACGGGCCCAGCCGCTCCGCGGCATGTAGGATCCTCCCTGACTGGGGCACAAACCCTGTGTCCCCTGCATCGGCAGGCGGACTCTCAACCACTGCGCCACCAGGGAAGCCCCGATCAAGTTCTTTATAGTGGCTTATTTTACATTAGAAACAGATAGCTCTTTGTCACCTGGTAGAAAATACTCATACAAGCACTGCTCCCCAACCTCAAACTTCCCTTGAAGTAAAAGTGATGGTCAAATGCTTATATTCATTGCATTTGCTGCTAGGATTCAGGCTAGATAAACAGTGAGAGGCCAAAAATCACTTGAGATTTTCATTTAAGTCTAATTAGTCTATTTCTGATGCTATGAAAACACCGGAGATGACTCTTTGCCAGGTAGATGTAAGCCCCCTCTGCCCTCAGGTAATTGAGGCCAGACTGTTTAGGGATCTGAATATTGTTGCTACATTGTTTTTTTTAACTTCCCAAGAATTCTCAGACATTCCTGACTGAGTTCTACTTCTAAAATAAACATGCTGAATGGTGTACCCTTTACATGGAAAAATGAAATGTTAGTGACATTCATCTCTATTGGAAGAAAAATAATTTGGTTGGTGGAGTTGTAAAACTCCTGTCTTATATAGAGATAAAAAAGTGACTTTTAACACATTTCTCAATTGGTGGCATTTTCAGTAGTCTTCTGCATGTCTCTCTGTGTGTCTGTGTCTGTGTGTGCATCTGTGTGCTTGTGTTTGCATGCCTTGTGTCTGCAGGTGTCTCTGTGCGCTCATGCTTCACATAGACAGTCACTCACAATTAGTAACTCCTGCATGATAACTTGTTTTAGATCTTGCAAGTTTCTTCACACTTCGTAGTTTCACCATCTGTGGTGGTGAAATCAAAATGAAGGAGATCCCAAAGGAAACTTCCATCTCTTGGCAATTTCTTCATGACTCATAATATCTGAACTGAGCTTTGGGAGCAGAGGCAGAGTAGGGGAGGGAAGGACACCGAGGCTGAACCAGAGAGGAGGGAAGGCAGGAGTTGGGATGGGTCTCACACCTGGGAACTGCGGCAGGTGGGCAAGTAGATCACCCCAGAAGGCTACAGAGGTCAGTGTCAGGAAGATGCTGCCCATCCATTCATTAACCCTGTACTGAGTACTTAGTTTGTTGCCAGGTGTGTGGTTGGTGAAATGAATGTGGAAGTGCCTTCCTTCAAGCATTTTAAGGATCAGTTGGTGAAACAAACATAGAAATAAACCCTGATAAAATCACAAATGCTAAGAGGAGAGCCACGGGAGCTCCAGGGGTTCAGGCTATGAGGAGATGACCTCACTAATATGCTAATGCCCCGTGTCTTTCAAGGAAAGACACGGGTTCCAAGTGGACAGCAGGCTTTCCAAGGTGTGAATGGAGGGACCATGAACCCCAGTCCCTTGTGCAGTGTGGTCCAGGGGAGGATGTGAGTTGGGGGATGGCAGAAGTGCCTTCAAGAGATGGAGCTCTCAGTTCTTTCAACACATCGTAAAGTCTTTGATGGACATGCTGGCTTGAGTTCAAGATGGTGCTTTCTAAACCCATTTTTTCTATTCCTTAGAGAACCTTCATTTGCTTAAGGAGTACAACCATTTCCTCAGGCATTTATGTAAAAACTCATTTTATTACTTGTCCTTAAAAATTTCTTAAAAATAACACTGGGGGAAGAGACAAATCGATAACAATATTTCTACTGTCGTTTTTAACAAGATCGTTTTTGAGCTTATCAGTCAAGACTCTCAGTTGCAAGTGACTGAAACTCCACTCAAACTAGCAGATGCGAAAGAAATTTGTGGGCTCACATAATTGGGAAGTCTGAGGGGGTAGGGGAGGAATTACTGGATCAGAGATTCAAATATGACCATGGAACTCTCCACCTCCCTCAGCTCTATTCACCTCTATTTACAGTTTTGCATCCTACAGTTTTTTAAAAAAATTCTTTCTTGAGAATTCTAGTGAGGTGGAGAACTTTGGTTGGATTAGCATGTGCCAGATGGCTGGCTGGTATTTTGACCACTATAGTACAAGTGATGAAAAAACTGTAGAGAAAATTATAAAATGTAAAGTCATCTTCTTGTGCCCCATTCCTCTACGTTTGTAGGACAAAAATGTCAAACACTGGGAATAAAAAATGTCCCCTGTTGGCAATGAGCAAGGAAAATTGAGGGTGATAAACTGATTCAGATAAAACGAGAACAGCAACTTACTCAGAATGCTAATATGTGCTTAGGTATTTTTCCTAAACCTTTTGTGTGTAGCACATTCAAATTTTATCACAACCCTATGAGATGGGCGTGACTGTTATCCCCACTTTATGGATGAGGAAACTGAGGTGCAGTGGGAGTTGGGGGGGCTGCCCAGCGTCAAACACTAGTGCCTGGAAGTTTGTCTTCAGACATGTGCTCTAAACAATGAAGTTAAACGCAGTTGCATGGCATAATAATTAGTGATTAAAGTCTAATGAATGAAGACACGAAGATATGAAACACATGGTAAAGAAGGAAAGAGGGAAAATACCACTTCATATTTTTTTTTTCTCCATATTTTATTCAGTGAATCTCACCCCAGCTCCGAAGGGTCTAGTGGAGTCCATCAGGGTTGGGAAAGGATTTGCCTGGGTCACATCAAGGTTTGCCTGAAAATAGTGGATTCAGATTCAAGGCTACCCGCTAATTCAACCCTTGGGAGTTTGGCTCATGGATGGAATAAAGGGAGCATGGGAACACGAATGGGGTCCACTTCTGGAAAGAACAGGCAAAATTCGAGGGGGAGACACTGCTTGGACTCCCTTGGCAGCTCTGACCTGACTCAGGAGAAAGTCGAGTCCTCTGTGACCCTCCACGGGCTGGCCAGGAGCCAGGCTTCACTGGGTTGACAAATGTGTCCACCCCTCGTGGAACCAGAGCAGATGGACAGACACTGAACTTCAGGACTAAAACTGGTTTCATTGAGCAGTGGGTGAGGTGGGAGTAGGGGAGGTATGTGTGAGGTTGTCTCCCTTTGTAAAATTTTTTCTGTTGTATAATTTTAAAAGTGTGGTTAAATATGCAAAACATAAAATCGACTGTTTCTACATGTACAATTCAGTGGCATTAAGTACATTCACCACGGTGTGTAACCATCACCGCTACCTATTTCTAAAACTTTTTCATTTTCCCAAATAGAAACTCCCCATTCCCCTCTCCCCGCTGCCAGCCCCTGGTCACCTCTATTCTACTTTCAGTCTCTGTGGATTTGCCTATTTCAGGTTCCTCATATCAGTGGAATTATATGATATTTGTGCCTTTGTGTCTGGCTTCTTTCATTTAGCATAATGTGCTGAAGGCTCATTCATGTAGCCTGTGTCAGAGCTTTATTTCTTTGTTAAAATTGGAAGACGGGAGAGGAGATGGCATGAGGGGGTCTGGGCTTGTCCTCTTCTGGTGGCCAGGGGAGAAAGCAGAACAGGGGTGCCGTCCTCCTGCCCTTGAAGAAATTCCAGGTTGTCGCTTGGCTGTTCCTTGCCATGTCCCACGGCCATTGAGTGGTGTGATTCATCACCCCTCACCCCAACCTATCCCCCAATTCCTTCTCTTTAAAATACAAGAACTAGGAGATTGGCTTGATTTCACAGTGACAGAGTCGGGGAGGCAGTGGCTTTGAGGTAGGGAAAAGACCTGTTACTTATTCACTCTTGAATGTGAATTTGTGTCACCAGACCGTTCTCCAGTACCCTCAGCAGAAGTAAGCAAATAAGAATGATGGAGTTGGAGTAGAGGGTAGGGTATGGCTGTCGTTCTGGAGCACAGGTACGGCAGCCCTATTCAGACACCACCAAAGCCCCAGGCCTGTGGGGAGATGGAAGGAGAAAAGGGGAAGCTGGGATTGTGAGGAGGGGGCCGGAGGAGCCAGCCCTGCCCTGGCGTGTCTTCACCGGCACCAGGCGGGACACTACCCTTGCCCACCCAGCAGCTGTCACTTAAAGCATCTAAGGTGGCTAGCCCACCTGGAGTCTTGCTAGGGTGTGGGGAGAGCTGGATTTTGCAGCCTCCCTCCTCCCTCCTTTGCAGATTCTCTGGTGATAGAGACATGGAAGAAGTTTCCAAGGGTGACTCTGGGTCAAGCAGTGCAAAAGAGAAGCTCTTTGTGGAGACAGTTTCTGTTCTGTTCATCTGTCCTCACGTTCACTTCCAGCTCTGAGCTCCCCTGGCCGTGACTCTGAAGAGCCTTCCACATAGGTTTCCATACTCGCTGCCACTCTCGAAGCAGGAGGGACCTCCTTCCACCTCACTGCTGTTCTCTCTTGGCTTTTTCACATTGGATGGGTTTGTGGAAAGGCAGCCAGCCTTGGCTGCAGTACGCATGGGGTGGGGAGACAGGAAGGAGGTTTCTGGGTCTGTGTTGCTGACCTAATTCTACATTCTGTTTTCATTGAATGAGTTGATTATTTTTATATCACTTACTGGTAAGTGAATGACCTGCACTCCTTTCAATTTTTCCATGTCCAAACTTCCAGTTCCTGACCACATTTTACATGCACTTGAAAATTGCATGTAATCCCTTCTTATACTCTTTCTTTTCCTTTTAAGCCCATGGGAACAATATTGCCTGCTTATTATTGGAACAGCAGCTTTGCTGCTGGTGTTATCAAACCCTGGTCTTACACGTAATTTGTATGAGGAATAAATTAACATTTACTGTCAAGACTTTAAAGGCGCTGTCTTCATCATGTCGCATTTTAATATTTAAGGTACCAATGGAATCTTTTCAGTTTAATCACCTTCCTTGAAGTGATTAAATCTGCATCACTTGATCTGACTTTCTTTCACCAACTCAGAAAACTGGTTCCTTGTTAAACAAGTTAGTTATTTGTTTCCTAAAGTTATACTCACTGTACTTTTTGTGTTTGACTTTGCTTTTTATGTTTCAATTTCAATGAAAAACATTTAAAAAAAACACTTGAAGAATATATGTTCTCTTTGTATTTTGAAACTGTGATACTCCTGTTATTTTGATGTTAGGTTGAACATTGGAGAGACTTTCTAAGTTTAAGTTCAAACTCATCAGCATCATGGCTTTCTTGTTTCTAAAACTTGCTCAATTACGCCTCATTTCTGCTGGTATGACATAATAAAAAGACTCTCCTGTCTTGTGTAACTTTGATTTTTCTATCTCCTCCCTGCTTTTCAGTAAACTTTGAGATTCTTTTCAGTCCTAAAAATTAAGTGGGAATAGTAATTCCATTCAGTATGGTTTTTAAAAATGTTTAATAAACAATATGTCATTGCTTAAAAATTAATTTTAAAAATTGGGACATTAAAAAACTTATGGCAGCATTAATTCCCTCCAGTTACATATATTGGGAGTGTGATCGGTTTATTTATGTGTGTGAGACCTATGTTAAAAGTAAATAAATACATTTAGTACCCCTTTAAAGAACAAGCCCCCCTCCCGCATAAAAAGGATACATTTATTTTACAAGAAGTGATAAAACGTATATTTTGTAAGAAATAGAATTTCAAAGTTATTTAATATCAGGTATTTTTTGCATATTAAATGTGCAATGTAGTATTTGTGTTTCCTTTTCCTGTTACAAAAGAAGATAATGACTTTAGTGGGGAAAGCAGAAAAAAAGCTTTTGGGTCTCTGTCCTTCACTCTGACTGTATTCCTTTATTGTAGACATATTAACTGAGTAGACTGCTCTAATTACAGAGTTCATTTTTGTAGCAGGCTCAACTAATTCAGTTTAAAATCAGATTAAAACAAAACTTTCTTCTTGTGTGTCCAAACCCATAGTTTAGACTGTTCTGAACTTTTATTTTTTTAATTTTTATTTATTTTTGGCTGCAGTGGGTCTTCGTTGCTGTGTGCTGGCTCTCTCTGGTTGTGTCGAGTGGGGGCTACTCTTCATTGCGGTGCGCGGGCCTCTCACTGCAGCGGCTTCTCCCGTTGTGGAGCACGGGCTCTAAGAGCGCGAGCCTCAGTAGTTGTGGCACGCGTGCTCAGTAGTTGTGGCACATGGGCTCAGCCGCTCCGTGGCATGTGGGATCCTCCCAGGCCAGGGCTCGAACCCGTGTCCCCTGCATTGGCAGGCGGACTCCCAACCACTGCACCACCAGGGAAGCCCCTGTTCTGAACTTTTAAAAGAATGTTCGGCCAGTTTTTTCCTCCAACCACAATTTGATATAATTTCCTTAAAAAGCAAGAAAATTGTGCCACATTCAAAGATCCCAGCAGTTGTTTAGGGGCTATTTCTGTTGATGGGGAGAAAGTAAGTGGACCACCATGTACTGTAAATAATAGCGAGAATGAGGGCTGGGAAACCAGGGGTGAGTCTGGTTCAACTCAGAGGAAGAGCTGGCAAAGTTGAATTCTCCATCTTTGACCTTAGCATTTCAGTGGTCTTTGGTTTTATATGGACTTTCTCAAGTTCCTTCTTGAGTCATTTCAGCTGTAGAGTTTCTCTTCCTTTTGCTACTTTGAGAATTGAGGCTTTGGAAGCAGGGACTCCCCTAGCCACAAAAACTCCACGGTAGCTCAATGTCCTGCAAAGCAAACATCTTCCCACTTCCCCGTGTAACTTCTACATTTGCTTTGTGATTTGTTCAATTCTGAAAGGAGGGGCTCTGGCTTAAGCAACTGTGAGAAGGAAACTGTTAGCTCTAGTTCATAGCATAGCAGGAGGAGAATATAACTATGTCAACTTGGAGATCTTTACTAAATAAAGAAACAAGGGATTGGTTTAAATATGTAGAGAAGTTATAAAGAGGAAATTTGGAATGGTGATTAAGACCAGAACCATTGGCCTTAGGTAAACCTGGTTCAAAATTTGCCTTAACCATTGACTAGCCAGGTGACCTTGGTGTGTCTAAAGGATTTTCATCTGTAAAGACAAGAATATATAACGTTTAGAGGATATTGTAGGGCTAACATATCTATTGTGATACCTAGCACAAAGAAAGTTCTGTAAATGTGTCATTCGTTCATAAATATTGTCATGTGTGTACAGAGAAAAACAGACATTACTAATTTTTTTGCGGCTGTCTAGTTGAAATAAGAAGGATAGATATTGTTTTCAGTGTTAAAGGTACTCACGGATAAGATAATTTGACATGACATTCACTGGTACTGATACACCGGAGGGAATTTCCCTGTCTCCTGCCTGTAAACTACTGCTGTCTTTTAAGTTCAGCTCTATCACCTTCCGATCCTCCAGATGGCGATCCCTCTTTCCTCTGTTTCCTTTGTAGCAGGCCACTATTTATTGTTACCTTTATCTCAGGGTTTCTGTACTCTCCCCTTTTGGACTGTGAGCATTTTGAAACAGGGATTCTTTTATTTATATTTAATCCCACCCCCCTCCCGAAACACTGTGTAGCACAGGACCTGGCGCAGAGGTAACTATTACTTGGGTTGAAATGGATTGAATTTAATGAAATCAAATGCCTGTATAGAAAATAGGCCATTCAAAATATTTGGGGCTCACAAGACTGCTGGCTAAGTCTGCTAAGTGTCTCATTTTTACAGCCTTGTTTTGGGTTCCAGGCCCCCGGTCTTGGTTTAGCACCAAGACTGCACACCAAATTTGATGCCACTTAGGACTGCAATTGTCACTGCAGACAGAAAACTTGACGTGATGCAGCTGTCAGCAGATGTCAGGTTTCTAGAGGCTTTACAAGGGGATCGGCTCTTCTTTGGGATAGGAACAGCCATGTAGTTCCGTCTATTGGAATTAAGAAAAGATTGCCCATGTGACAACTGGGAATAAGGGCTCAGGTACAAGCTGAGGAATTGTGCTCAGAGGTCATGGTTTTCCTGGTGAGACTGCTGGAATGGGTTTAATACTTGTTTTTAACCTGCACATAGGGGTGTCTCTTTATTTGTAGCCTCTGTGGAGGCCCAGGTTTACTCTTGTCCTTCAGTATCCTTGTTAAGGAAATGGGAATAAGTTATTCCACTTATGATGGCAGTCAAAAATAACACTGACAGTTATATCTTTAAATTTGAAAAATACCTATGTTTGAGCCATTTTGATGTATAATATTTTTTATTTAATTGCCACATCTGTTATTTAGATTGTAGTTTAAGTATAGATTCCTTTGTGATGTTGTACTTTGGTATTCTTGAGAGGCATCAATACAATTTAAATAGATGTTCTTCTACCTGCTATAATTCTTCACTCTCTATTCAGTGAGTCTACATTTCTAATCTTATTCAGGAATTGACTTAAAATGCCTTTTTTTTTTCCTGACCATGGCCCAGCAAGTATGGGAAAGTAGGAGTGGCCTGCCATGAGGGGACACAATGAGGGTTGTGTTTTCTGTGTATAATTGTAAAACAGTAATGAAACTAATAGTTGGTCTCCTTTTTAATATCACCGTGTGAGAACAATCCTAAATAAATGTCAGTGATAAAATACTTTTCCCTGAAAAAACTCTTTCATTGGCCTAAGTTCTAAACAATTTCTATGTTTATTGTTGTTTTAATAACACATTTGTAAGCTATGAACTTAGCACATTTGTGTTACTTACTCTTTAATACACATTGTTTCTATGTGGAAGTTAATTTTGAGAAGACCTACTTGAACACTGAACTACATACTTAAAAAAAAATATTATCTTGAATGGTTTCTGAAGGTCAGTATCCAGGAGTGTCTTAGGTTCATGGTTCTGGCTCGGCACCTGTCATGAGGTTGCAATGAAGATTTTTGCTGTGGCTGCATCATTTGAATGCTTACTTGGGAGTAAGATCTGCTTCCAGCTTGGTCTTCAGTTCCTCACTGGCTGTTGGTCGGAGGTCTCAGTTCCTCACCGGTTGGGCCTCTCCAACAGGGCTGTTCATTGTGGCATCTGGCTTCTCCCTGTGTGAGCCATACATACACATTCACTTTGACAGTAAGTTCCTAAAAGTTCAGAACTGTTTGAGCTCACCTCAGGTGTAGTTCAAGTCTCTGGTCCCTCTGGTGCCACACATGTCTGTGCTTAAATCATAGATTTGAAGTCAACAGTGATAACCACAATGATGGCACAGAGGAAGAAATCTACTTCAACATGTCACTCTTTGTGACCATTTGGAGATTCTATTTGTATTTAAAATTTGAAACAGTGCAAATCACAAGGGGTACAATTTTTATTTGTAAGTGTGAATTTTAACTTATACATGACATATTTTATTGAATTTGAATAGCAACTTTAAAATTAAAATTTATTTTAAAAAATTCTTGTTTTAAAACTAAAGAAGGAACAAAAAGATACAATGTCACATCAGTATGATTTAGTAGTTTACCAAAATTGTACCTTTTTCAGACATTTCATTTTTATTGAAATTTGCTTATTCAGTTATTGTAATAATATTCATTATATATAAGGTAAATTCATGTTCATTAATCATGTATAAAGATAGACTAATATGTAGATAAGTTTTTCCCTCTTTATTCTAAAAAGATATATTAAAGCGTATTTGATTCATCTTTTCCCCCTTTTTTGAATGGCGATTTCTTTTCTTTTTTATTCTTTATTTTTATTATTATTATTTTTTTTGCGGTACGCAGGCCTCTCACTGTTTTGGCTTCTCCCGTTACGGAGCACAGGCTCCGGACGCGCAGGCTCAGTGGCCATGGCTCACAGGTCCAGCCGCTCCACGGCATGTGGGATCTTCCCGGACCAGGGCACGAACCCGTGTCCCCTGCATCAGTAGGCGGACTCTCAACCACTGCGCCACCGGGGAAACCCTATTCTTTATTTTTTATTGGCATGATTACATATACATATTGAGTTCAATAAAATAAAAGTGTCTCTGCCTATTCCCCTCTTCTGGCCACTGTTTCCTTTTATAATTCTAACCAATAAGATAATTTTGTTGTATAGAGAAGGGTGGTATTAGATTTACTCCAGGTCGAATTTGCTAGGTATGATGTTGCTTCTGGGATAATTTTCCACATAGTTTTTCACCATCTCTGATAACTTTCCTTGTACTCCATTCTTAGTCAAAAATAGCATATCCTGCTTTTCTATCATGATACAGCCCTGAAAAACCTGTATGTAATCGGAATCTTTGGAAAACATATTATTTGGAACATGCAAGTCATCCATTTTCTTTTCAGCAGGCTTACACCCCACTTGCCTTTTTACTCTTAAAAGAGAAGTTAGGAAGCACCCGTAAAGGAATATTCTGTGTTCTGAGCAGAGAAGATTAGATGCTTTTCCCACCCACCCTTCTCCTTGCCCTACTTAAGGGAGACATAGCTTCTTTTAGCCCCGAAGCAACTTTGTTCCATCCTCGCAGGTCTTCCCTGGTCCTAAAAACTCTATTTCTACAACTCTGAAGTCACAGGCCAACTTCTTACCCACCTAGAACCAGAACAGCAAAAAGCTCCGTGCCAAAGACAGTCCATGAACTATTCTGGCCAAAGATGACATTTCTGGTTTCCCTGATATAGTCTGGGGACGTGGTAGATGGAAACCATATCTGGGAACAGGCGTGTAATATGTGCTTGATTATATTGGCTCAATGAATGAGCTCTACAGACTCAATGTTAATCAACCAGGACTTCCTGAATATTCCTTAACTCTTCCTAAGGGATAGTATCATCAAGTCCTTTGAGTCTCTTCCTATCCACAGGCTTCTGTATATTCACTTGTGAGTTTTCCCAAACGTGTTTTTAGAAGAGCTCTTTTAATAGAATGGTTTGGGTAGAACTTCTTTGTAACTTATTCTATTAGTTCAAAATATGAAAAATACATATGATGGGGTGGGGGTGTCTTGCTATCTGGATATCACTGTCATACTGTCAGAGCCCAGCCGACCGCCCAATCCTTTCATTTTCCCTGCTTTGTTGGGCACAGGTGAACCCTCCCTATTCTTTGACTTTTTCCCACAGAGTCTACTTTCTATTAGATGACAGTAATTGTTAATCAGAGATGCTCATCTGAGTGAATATATTAGCTACAGAGTGTATCATTGTCTCAGATCAAACAGCCATCTCCTGAAGATGTTTAAGGAGAACGAACAATGGTCCCAGTTTCAGGCTAGAAGGGGAAAAGTCACACGGTGTCTCTGGAGAAGGAATTCTGGCTTCAGCGTTAGAAAGATCAGGGTGTAAATCTTGGCTCCATAACATCTTAGCTTGGTGATCTTGGGCAAATGACTGACCTCTCTGATTCTCATCTCAAAAATGAGGGTGATACTTCCAATTGGCAGGGTTGCTGTTTGAATTAGGTGGGCTAACAGATGGTAGAATGCTTAGCACATAGTAAGCTGTTAATTAGCAGTGTAATTGTGATATTTAGGGCCATCTTAGGCTTCTCTGAAGCCTCATGCTATGTGTGAGCGTCTGCCTGGGTAGCTGATATAAAGCTCTGGTTTTCCTTAGCATTATTAGGAAAACTCTTTTAATAGTAAATGGTATCCAAACACTTGGGAATTATGAGTCTGGGTGTTAGTTTTATTATTTGCTTCGTGTAGGTTGTTTTATTATTCTTAAATCATCTCCCTTTGAATTTATTGGCGTCTCTTCCAGCATATGTGATGCTGATCACCGAATAATTTGAAAGTTAAAAGGATGGTGAATTCAGGTGGAGGCAAGAGCTTCTCTCCAAAAGAAGGTCAAAGTTTGCCACTTAGGGCTTCCCTGTTGGTGCAGTGGTTGAGAGTCCGCCTGCGGATGCAGGGGACACGGGTTCGTGCCCCGGTCCGGGAGGATCCCACATGCCACGGAGCGGCTGGGCCTGTGAGCCATGGCCGCTGAGCCTGCGCGTCCGGAGCCTGTGCTCCACAACGGGAGAGGCCACAACAGTGAGAGGCCCGCGTACCATTAAAAAAAAAAAAAAAAAAAAAAAGTTTGTCACTTAAAGATGAGGGTTGTTTTACATATAGTCACAATAAAGGTAAGAAAATACTTTTCGGGGTGGGTCTCATATATATTTACATATACAGGGTCTTTGGACTGCCCCAAGAGAGGCACATAATTATAACTTGTATCTATGCTAAAATGATGAGCCTCAGGATTTTCAACTTGAAAGGGAGAAAAAGGCTGTTACTCTCCCTTTTACGAAAACCCCTACTGAAATATGAAGGAGCTTTAGAAGCCTCTCATAAAAGATCCTGAGAAAGCCATCTGGGCTGTTTATTTAACTCATTAATCCAGTGTATTTAATTCCTTTGGGCTAGGGAGGAAAATTATTTTTTCCTTAAAAAAGTAATTTCCGTATTACATGAAACACTCTGGTGTCTATTTTTAATGAATGAATATGAGAGCTGGGAAAGCCATTTAATTTGCCGATGTGTCGGTTTCTTTCTCTATAAAATGAGGGAGTTCGACTGGGTGCTCAGACCTCTTCTGTTCTCAGGGGCTCTGATTTGTAATGCAAATTATAAGGATTGAATGACTGTTGAACATCTGTTAGTCATTCCCTACCCTTTAAATGAAGGTTGACTGCCCTCTAGAAGATTGTATACTTCTAATAGTCCAAGGAAAGAAGTCATTTAAACTTACATAAATGAGAAAAAAAGGCGGCAAGAGAATTTTGACTTTGCAGTTTGTTTTTTGTTTTTTTTTTCCTTATCAACCAGCTAGTCATTGCTGCTTCTTTGACGTTAAATAAATGCTTGTTTCCACTGAATTTTCTGGGCGGCTTGTCAGGATTGTTGGGCTTTGCTCTTTTAGAACATGTGATGTTAAAAACTTTTTCCCTCCTCTGGAAATTCTTAATATGTGCCCACTGGCAGTCATACCACATTATTTTCTGTAGATTTTGTTACAAATTTGCTTCATAAAGCTTAAAAATGAAAAGCTCAAGGAAACTGGTATTCATTTAAGTGACATTTTAAGTCCATACTTTCTATTAAATTTGATTTTCTCTTCTATTCTTTAAATTTCACTTAACTTTTACTCTTTTGGTGATAACTTTGAAAGAAACATGTTATGTTACTCCTTGTTAGACTTTACATTTAGTTAGAATATGTATTACGTTTTACCAAGTGTTTCACTCATAAACTCAATTGATCCTCACTTAAACCAGTGTAAGTCGCATGACAAGTTTATAAAGTTAAGCAACTAATTATCAACCTTTTATAGATTAGGAAACTTAGGGAGGTTAAATATCTTGCTGGCCACATTGACATGGAAATCTATAGTCTGATTTCAACCTCCATGCTTTTTCCACTTCACCAGCTCAGTTCAAATCGGCAAGACTGCTGTAACACACATTCGAAACGTTTTCAGAAGAACCCCAGACAATGAATTTGTCAAGGTAGACTTTACTTACTGTGACACTTTGGACTAATGGATTTTCTTTCTTTCTTAAAATATACTATGTTGGTCACTCCTAATTCTTTCCTAAAGCTGGCCCTGTAAAATAGATACATTTTTCAATTTAAAAGTTTCAAAATGTTCACCTTAGGAGGATTCCATAGGCCACACTCAATTCATTTCATTCAACAATTAAATGAGGCTCCATGCTTCTAGGGGCTGAGGAAGCAGCAGTGACTTGAAGAAGTAAAAATTCCAGCCCTCATGGAGCTGACATTCTAAGGGCCAGGGGTAGGGAGAAAGATAATACAACAAATAAGTAAAAACATAGGTGTCATTGGATGGGGATATGTGATATGGCGAAAAATAAAGGGATTGCAGTTTTTAAAAGACTTTGATTGAGACCTCGTAGAATGATTTTGGGAGTGTTCCTCTCTCTGCTATATTTTGGAAGAGTTTGAGAAGGATAGGTGTTAGCTCTTCTCTAAATGTTTGATAGAATTTGCCTGTGAAGCCATCTGGTCCAGGGCTTTTGTTTGTTGGAAGGTTCTTAATCACAGTTTCAATTTCAGTGCTTGTGATTGGTCTGTTCATATTTTGTATTTCTTCCTGGTTCAGACTCGGAAGGTTGTGTTTTTCTAAGAATTTGTCCATTTCTTCCAGGTTGTCCATTTTATTGACATATAGTTGCTTGTAGTAATCTCTCATGATCCTTTGTATTTCTGCAGTGTCAGTTGTTACTTCTCCTTTTTCATTTCTAATTGTATTGATTTGGGTCTTCTCCATTTTTTTCTTGTTGAGTCTGGCTAGTGGTTTATCAATTTTGTTTATCTTCTCAAAGAACCAGCTTTTAGTTTTATTGATCTTTGCTACTGTTTCCTTCATTTGTTTTTCATTTATTTCTGATCTGATCTTTATGATTTCTTTCCTTCTGCTAACTTTGGGGTTTTTTTGTTCTTCTTTCTCTAATTGCTTTAGGTATAAGGTTAGGTTGTTTATTTCAGATGTTTCTTGTTTCTTGAGGTATGATTGTATTGTTATAAACTTCCGTCTCAGAAGTGCTTTTGCTGCATCCCATAGGTTTTGGGTCGTCGTGTTTTCATTGTCATTTGTTTCTAGGTATTTTTTGATTTCCTCTTTGATTTCTTCAGTGATCTCTTGGTTAGTAAGTAGTGTATTGTTTAGCCTCCATGTGTTTGTATTTTTTACAAATTTTTTTCCTGTAATATCTAGTCTCATAGCATTGTGGTCGGAAAAGATAACTTGATAGATTTCAATTTTCTTAAATTTACCAAGGCTTGATTTGTGACCCGAGATATGATCTATCCTGGAGAATGTTCCATGAGCACTTGACAAAAATGTATATTCTGTTGTTTTCAGGTGGAATGTCCTATAAATATCAATTACGTCCCTCTTGTTTAATGTATCATTTAAAGCTTGTGTTTCCTTATTGATTTTCATTTTGGATGATCTGTCCATTGGTGAAAGTGGGTATTAAAGTCCCCTACTATGACTGTTACTATCGATTTCCCCTTTTATGTCTGCTAGCATTTGCTTTATGTATTGAGGTGCTCTTATGTTGGGTGCATAAATATTTACAATTGTTATACATTCTTCTTGGATTGATCCCTTGATCATTATGTAGTGTCCTTCTTTGACTCTTGTAATAGTCTTTATTTTAAAGCCTGTTTTGTCTGATATGAGAATTGCTACTCCAGCTTTCTTTTGATTTCCATTTGCATGGAACATCTTTTTCCATCCCCTCACCATCACCCTGATACCAAAACCAGACAAAGATGTCACAAAAAAAGAAAACTACAGGCGAATATCACTGATGAACATAGATGCAAAAATCATCAACAAAATACTAGCAAACAGAATCCAATAGCACATTAAAAGGATCATACACCATGATCAAGTGGGGTTTATCCCAGAAATGCAAGGATTCTTCAGTATACTCAAATCAGTCAATGTGATACACCATATTAACAAATTGAAGGAGAAAAACCATATGATCATCTCAATAGATGCAGAAAAAGCTTCTGACAAAATCCAACAGCCATTTATGATAAAAACCCTCCAGAAAGTAGGCATAGAGGGAACTTACCTCAACATAAAAAGGCGATATATGATAAACCCACAGCCAATATTGTTCTCAGTGGTGAAAAACTGAAACCATTTCCACTAATATCAGGAATAAGACAAGGTTGCCCACTCTCACCACTATTATTCAACATAGTTTTGGAAGTTTTAGCCACAGCAATCAGACAAGTAAAAGAGATAAAAGGAATCCAAACTGGAAAAGAAGAAGTAAAACTGTCACTGTTTGCAGATGACATGATACTATACTATACATAGAGAATCCTAAAGATGCTCCCAGAAAACTACTAGAGCTAATCAATGAATTTGGTAAAGTAGCAGGATACAAAATTAATGCACAGAAATCTCTTGCATTCCTATACACTAATGATGAGGAATCTGAAAGAGAAATTAAGGAGACACTCCCATTTCCCACTGCAACAAAAAGAATGAAATACCTAGGATACCTACCTAAGGAGACAAAAGACCTGTATGCAGAAAACTATAAGACACTGATGAAAGAAATTAAAGATGATACAAACAGTTGGAGAGATATACCATGTTCTTGGAATAGAAGAATCAACATTGTGAAAATGACTATACTACCTAAAGCAATCTACATTTCAGTGCAATCCCTATCAAACTACCAGTAGCATTTTTTACAGAACTAGAACAAAAAATTTCACAATTTGTGTGGAAATAAAAGACCCTGATTAGCCAAAGCAATCTTGAGAAAGAAAAACGGAGCTGGAGGAATCAGGCTCCCTGACATCAGACTATTCTACAAAGCTACAGTAATCAGGACAGTCTGGTACTGGCACAAAAACAGAAATATAGATCAATGGAACAGGATAGAAAGCCCAGAGATAAACCCACACACATATGGTCACCTTATTTTTGATAAAGGGGGCAAGAATATACAGTGGAGCAAAGAGAACCTCTTCAACAAGTGGTGCTGGGAAAACTGGACAGCTACATGTAAAAGAATGAAATTAGAACACTCCTAACACCATACAAAAAAATCAACTCAAAATGGACTAAAGAACTAAATGTAAGGCCAGACACTATCAAAATCTTAGAGGAAAACCTAAGCAGAACACTCTATGACATAAATCACAGCAAGATCCTTTTTGACCCACCTCCTAGAGAAATGGAAATAAAAGCAAAAATCAACAAATGGGGGCTTTCCTGGTGGTGCAGTAGTTGAGAATCTGCCTGCCAATGCAGGGGACACAGGTTCGAGCCCTGGTCTGGGAAGATCCCACATCCCACGGAGCAACTAGGCACGTGTGCCACAACTACTGAGCCTGCGCATCTGCAGCTTGTGCTCTGCAACAAGAGAGGCCGCGACATTGAGAGGCCCGCGCACTGCGATGAAGAGTGGCCCCCGCTTGCCGCAACTAGAGAAAGCCCTCGCACAGAAACGAAGACCCAACACAGCCATAAATAAACAAATTAATTAATTAATTAATTATAAAAAAAACAACAAATGGGACGTAATGAAACTTAAAAGCTTTTGCACAGCAAAGGAAATCATAAACAAGACCAAAAGACAACCCTCAGAATGGGAGTAAATATTTGCAAATGAAGCAACTGACAAAGGATTAATCTCCAAAATTTACAAGCAGCTCAGGCAGCTCAATATCAAAAAACAAACAACCCAATCCAAAAATGGGCAGAAGACCTAAATAGACATTTCTCCAAAGAAGATATACAGATTGCCAACAAACACATGAAAGGATGCTCAGTATCACTGATCATTAGAGAAATGCAAATCTAAACTACAATGAGGTATCACCTCACACAGGTCAGAATGGCCACCATCAAAAAATCTACAAACAGGGCTTCCCTGGTGGCACAGTGGTTGAGAGTCCGCCTGCCGATGCAGGGGACACGGGTTCGTGCCCCGGTCCAGGAAGATCCCACATGCCGCTGAGCAGCTGGGCCCGTGAGCCATGGCTGCTGAGCCTGCGCGTCTGGAGCCTGTGCTCCGCAACGGGAGAGGCCACAACGGTGAGAGGCCCGTGTACCGAAAAAAAAAAAAATCTACAAACAATAAATGCTCGTGAGGGTGTGGAGAAGAGGGAACCCTCTTGCACTGTTGGTGGGAATGTAACTTGATACAACCACTATGGAAAACAGTATGGAGGTTCCTTATAAAACTAAAAATAGAACTACCATACGACCCAGCAATCCCACTACTGGGCATATACCCTAAGAAGACCATAATTCAAAAAGAATCATGTACCAAAATGTTTATTGCAACTCTATTTACAATAGCCAGGACATGGAAGCAACCTAATTGTCCATTGACAGATGAATGGATAAAAAATATGTGACACACACACAAAAATATGTGACACATATTTACAATGGAACATTACTCAGCCATAAAAAGAAACGAAATTGAGTTATTTGTAGTGAGATGGATGGACCTAGAGACTGTCATACAGAGTGAAGTAAGTCAGAAAGAGAAAAACAAATACTGTATGCTAACACTTATATATGGAATCTAAAAAACAACAAATGGTTATGAAGAACTTAGGGGCAGGACGGGAATAAAGATGCAGACGTACTAGAGAATGGACTTGAGGACACAGGGAGGGGGAAGGGTAAGCTGGGATTAAGTGAGAGAGTGGCATGGACTTATATATACTACCAAATGTAAAACAGAGAGCTAGTGGGAAGCAGCCACATAGCACAGGGAGATAAGTTCGGTGCTTTGTGAACACCTAGAGGGGTAGGATAGGGTGGGAGGGAGGGAGATGCAAGAGGGAAGAGAGATGGGGTTATATGTATATGTATAGCTGATTCACTTTGTTATAAAGCTGAAACTAACACACCATTGTAAAGCAATTATGCTCCAATAAAGATGTTAAAAAAAAAAAAAAAGTGGTTGAGAAGATGACATTTAAGCGTGGACCTGAAGGAGGCAGGTGAGGGTGGAGCCTGTACATAAATGGGAGAGGACGGTGGGGGAAACCGTCCTGGTGGGGGAAACAGCAAGTGCAAAAGCCTTGAGGTGGACACGCTTCTTCACAGTCAGCGAAACCCTTACAATTGGAGCAAAAGAGCTAATACAGTGATTATGTTAGGAACCTCAGCATGTAGTAAACAGGCACCTGGATGGGCCTTTGTGTGAATATAAGGTTTTATGATGCTTTTAGTGTTAAATAGTGAAAATGATACCTGCCCCCCAACTCTTTACATAAAGGGAAGCATCATTGCTGAGTTTGTCAACTCATATAGCAATTTCAGCCTTCTTTAGAGTATAATATTTTTCTGAATAGGGAATACATTCCTAAAGCATAAAATTCCAAGGATACGTAAGGGTGTATAAGTTAAAACTATCCCTTCTGTATCCCAGACACCCAGCTCTTCTCCTGGGAGGCAGGATTATTACCACTTTTTTCTGTGCCTAGAGACAATCTAAGCCCATAGATACAACCACAGCAGAGGTTGCGGGTACCAGCTTTGGAGCCAGACTACATGCATTTTGGTCCTGGTGTTGGTACTTGCTACCTGTTTTGACGTGGGCCCACAGCTAAAAGTCCAGATGCCTCCATTCCCTCATGTGTAGAACGGAGGGAATAGTCATAGGGTTGTTGTGAGAATTAAATGAGATTATATGTTTACATAACATATAAATATAGGAAATATTATATACATATAAAGAATTTAGCACAGTTTCTAGCAAAGAGTAAATACTCAATAAATGTTAGTTATCATCAGATATTCTTATAGGAAGCTTTTAAAATAATCCCATTATACAGATGTGGAAAATGAGTCTTAGGTCAAGAAATTTCCTAGGAAACTGGGCTAGTAGGTGAAGGCACAGTGATGCTCAATCAGTGTTCTAATACCACACTCCAGGGTTTCCCAGATGAGGGTCAATGAGATGGCTGTCTTATGGGTCTTCCTTTCAACCACATATAGTGTTAAATGCCAGACGAACGTCGATGTAGAAAGACATGTAGGTGTTTGCCTGAGAGCCTAATCAAATCCATTTCTTCAATTTTTTTGTGGTTTTAGCCAAGGCTATTTCACAAATGCATAATGTTTTGGTTTTTTACTTTGAGCAACTTCCATTCTTCCAACCAATGTTTATTCAGCATGTGTTATGTTCCATGCAGTGTATTAGGTACAGTGGGTGAAAAAACTAGACAAAGTCCCTGCCCTCTGATGGTTACAGCTAAGTGGGTGACATAGACAAGGGGATATGTAAAATACAAGGTCATTTGCTCTCATAGGGATTTGTCCAGTTTGGGCAAAGTTGATTTCCTTAAGCCAGTAGGTGTTTCCCAAAAAACTTTTCTTTTTTTTTTTTTGAGAATTCATCCAGTTTGCTGTTCATGGATGTACATCAAATAATTCTTAGAAGCAGTAGGCTTGTTTTTTATTTGTTATGCCTAGAACGTACTAAATATTCGGTGAGGTTGCTTGCTTTGAAGGTTCAGTGAGTTGCAAGCAGGTATTGCATTGTTTGCCAACGGGGAAGGCACTACCAGTGTAGCACGTAAGGGAGATGATGACTTTATAATGTACAAAGGGAAAACAGTAAGTATGGATTTGAAACAGAATGTATTAAACATGGGACATGGAAGTGCTGTCTGCCTTGAAACAATGTTCAATTCTGAACACTGTCAGCTATTTTTTCTTGAATGGAGGAAGTAAAAAAGGCTTGAACCATGAATTCTGGTTTGCCTGATTTATATGGTCTACTCAGCCCTCCATGCCCAGGAGGAATAAAACACATAATGGAAGGTTTGAAAAACAATAAACTCTTCAACCAACCTTTTTTTCTTTTTTCTTTCTCCCTCCTCCCTCTTCTCCCCCTTCCCCCTTTTTGGGGTAATGCTTGTTTTGCAAATTTGCTAATAAGTCATGGTAGGAGCTCAATAAAAAAGGAGTGAAGTATAGAATGATTTTAAATATTTACTTATTATTATTTATTGCCTTTAGTGAAAAATGATTGCATATGTTTCCGTTTGATCGCTAGCCCTTCTTTTAGGCTTGTTACACTTTGCTTCCTTTTCTATTCTCCTCACTCCTGTGATTCTGCTGGTTTCACATACCTAACTCACCTGCTCTTCGTCTTGGATGGGGACACAACTCTCATGGAAATTTAACATTTACATCCCTGCTTCAGTTAAGAGCGAGGTTGACCTGTGGAACTTTGCCTACCTTTCAGTTCCAGTTAATGCCTTTGGGCCCAGAGTGGTCCACAGCCCACATGAAAAGACCAAACAGTTCATATTCTAGGATCAGAGCTATTACTCTTGAATGATTATCCTGAAATCAAGTTTTTTTTTCTTTAGCCAGCCAGCCTAGACCTCCCCTTTCCAACTGCTCTGGAACTCATCCGTGTATCTAATCCTTGCTTTCTTTTAGACCCTTTCTGGTCAGCTGTTCAGTGGAGAGTTCCAGTTCTGCTAGGGCTTCCACATGTGCTCTGTGACCTAGCAAATAGCATTGATCTCCATAACCCTGGAGGCCCTGTGGATTTCCTTGTGGCTCTTCCTTTTTTTTTTTTTTAGATTTTTTTTTTTGATGTGGACCATTTTTAAAATCTTTATTGAATTTGTTACAATATTGCTTCTGTTTTATGTTTTGGTTTTTTGGCCAGGAGGCATGTGGGATCTTATCTCCCCCACCAGGGATTGAACCTGCACCCCCTGCATTGGAAGGCGAAGTCCCAACCACTGGACCACCAGGGAAGCCCCCTGTGGCTCTTCTTAGACAGCTGTGTTACTTTGGGATTGGCAGGGTGTGGTGTCCCTAAACAGAGGTAGGAGAAAGGTGGCCACTCATCGCTGTTTTCCATAAAGACACAGTCTCTCTTGGCCTCTTGCCAAAGGCTTTTGAAATGCCTTGGAGTTCAGGGCATTGGGTTTGCGGCCCCTTTCTCCCTCCTGTACCACTGCTCAGGAAGAAACCGGAAGCAGGACAAAAGGTATTGCTCTTGTGTTGCCCTGCAGGAATTGGAAACATCACTTTATCTTTCAAGGCAGCTTGTGTCATGTCATCCGCCAAAGTGGGTGGACCTCCACCATTTGTCCTGACTTGTTAAGATTCACTGTGAGAAGCAGTACATGTGAGTGAAGGTCCGTCTCTTCCCGAGACCTCAGGAAGCCCTATCCTATCTTGGAATCAGAGATCTCCACAGCTCTACCTCGTTGAAGAATCCTTCCAGAGCCAGTCCCAGTGCCTCCCTACTCAGCCTGCTCTTGCCTCAACTCGCTAAACCCACAACTGGCTAATTCTCCAGTATCTTGCCTGCCAAGTCTACTTGGAAGGTCTCTTTGGCTGCTTTCTTTGTTTTTTTTGCCTAATGCCCTACAACTGTTAAGTCTTCCCATCGCTGAGTAAGGCAGGAGAGTGTGTCCATGACGATAGGCGTTATATCTGACTCTTGGATTAGATGAAATAATAAAGCTTCTAGCCCAGTACTTAGAACACGGGGTAGGGATTCCGGAATCCTTTCTGTGTTCTTTTTCCAGCAGCAAGCGATGCATAGGCAGGCTCTTCAGCTTTTGTTTGGTGAGCCCTGTTACGGTGTGGATGTTGGTCCCCCACGTTTGGATTCCAATTTATCCTCTTCCTGTGACTTTGGCTAACAGGCAGTTTGTTTAACCTCTCTGCCCCAGTTTCCTTATCTCTAGAGTTAGCATTAAGAAGAGTTCCTCTTCCTAATGGTGCTGTGAAAATTAAATTAGTTAATATATTAGGTGCTGATAAGACCATGTACATAGTGCTAAGTGAGTGGGAGAAA
Source organism: Monodon monoceros (assembly GCF_005190385.1). Lineage (NCBI taxonomy): Eukaryota > Metazoa > Chordata > Mammalia > Artiodactyla > Monodontidae > Monodon > Monodon monoceros. The sequence continues at coordinate 15,072,383 of NW_021703780.1, forward strand.
TAATTTGTTATATTAGTAACAGAAGGGAGGTTGCAGCAGTCACTGCCACGTAAAGCAGTGGCTTTCATCACCATGTAGCATAAAGTGAGGTGAGTTCCCTTTCCCTACATAGGAAAACCCAGGTTAGATTGGAGTTGAGTGCATGGAATAGGGGTTCCAAAACGGAGGTCAAAGGGTCCATTGGAGCAGTCTTGCTGGGGATAGGAGTTTCTGACTCAGCTGAGTAAGATAGGCACATTTCTCAAACCCCTTTGTAAGAATCACCCGGGGCACCTGTGTGACATGTAGAATCTAGAGCTGTACCCCAGGCAGACCTAGTGGATCAGAATCTTCAGGGAGCGTCTTGGAATCTGATGTGTAACAACCCAGACAAATAGTACCACCTGGAAACACCAAACACTCAATCACCTGGGAGGCTTGAAAGAACACTGATGCCTGAGTCTCATGCAATGGACATTCTGATTTGATTGTTTTGGGGTCTTGGTGGACAGTGTACAGGCAATGAGGACTTTTTTTTAAGCTTATCACAGAAATCTAATGTGAGCCAGAGTTGAAAACCACTATAATAGAGAGTGAAAATCAGACTTAAGTCAGTATTTCCCAGAATCAGTTGGGGTGTGTGTTAAAAATAGAGATTTAAAAGCTCCAGCCTGCTGAATCTGACTCTCTGGTAGTAGGGAATGAGCTGGGCTGAGGGTGGGGTAGGGAGAGTGAGACCCTGCAAACAGTCTTTCCCGATGATTCTTCTGCATGCTAGACTTTGAGAACTATGCACCACATGGCATTTTCCTGTAGTAGGCATGAGTGGAAACAGCTGAATGAATGAAATGGGATCACTATTTCCTTTTTTGCTAAACCAATCTGTTAGAAATATGCTTCTTCATGTACTGTTTGTAAATTCAATACTTACTCTCCATTGATTGGTATAGGGTTTCTAGAGAGTTGTCTCTCTTTTTTTTTTTTTTTTGAGGTACGCGGGCCTCTCACTGCTGTGGCCTCTCCCGTTGCGGAACACAGGCTCCGGACGCGCAGGCTCAGCAGCCATGGCTCACGGGCCCAGCCGCTCCGCGGCATGTGGGATCTTCCCGGACCGGGGCATGAACCCGTGTCCCCTGCATTGGCAGGCGGACTCAACCACTGCGCCACCAGGGAAGCCCGAGTTGTCTCATTTTTAATATGCTTTGACTTGACCTGACAGAACTTGATGGGAGTTATTTTTGGGTTTTTGCACGGTCTCATGAACGTAACAGGTCAGATGATGAAACCAGGGAAAAGTGCTGTAGAACAGTCACCTGGGCTGAGCAGGTTGTAGTTCAGCGTGGGTGCCTGTATTCCCAAGGCTATCAAACCAAAGGTCTGAAAAAGCTGGGGCTGACAAAAAGGAGGAAGTGGAAGTTTGAAAGATTAGAAGTTTTATGTAGCTGTTCTGAAGACAGAAACCCTGTCACTTCTCTCAGATGGCAACCTTGCATGTGGGCTGGAGTCCTGTGTACTTTTGCTCAGCACTGCATCCCCAGGGCTTAACGTGTGTGGTACTCAACCGGGGCTCCATAAATAGTTTAGAAACGAGAATCCTTCCTACTGTGGCAACAGTGTAAGTGCAGTGTTTCGCCTTTTCCATTAAGACTGAGGGAAACAACGGTTTCTTCAGAGAGCTAATCTAGGAAATGTATATGCACTAGGTCAGTACAGAGATTGATCAGGTCCCCTTGGAGGGAATGACTCCGCAGTCTGCAAAACCAGCTCATAAACTAATTGAAGGTGTCTTATTTGCACATATAATCTGTTCCTCCCACTGGAGGTGGGAGGAGATTAAGTGTGGAAGCGTAGGTAAGAATCTCTGGAACTGCATATTGGCTGTACCTATGTGAGCCCCGTCCAGAGGAAAGAGTGAACTGCCAAGGCTAATGCAACCACTGAGTGATAGTAGTGGGTTTCTCTCTATTCTGGAGATGGATGCGTCAGGCGTCCAAAGCCTGATGGCATTAACAGTTAAGTGGTTGACCTCTCTCGTGATCTAACTGATACTCAGCTCATCGATAAACTTGACACTTGGGTTTCTCATGTAGCTCGTTCAGACCCTTGCTATTCAAAGTGTGGTTCGTGGCCCAGCAGCACTGGCATCACCTGGGAGCTTCTTAGAAATGCAGACTCTCGGGCTTCCCTGGTGGCGCAGTGGTTGGGAGTCCGCCTGCCGATGCAGGGGACGCGGGTTTGTGCCCCGGTCCGGGAGGATCCCACATGCCGCGGAGCGGCTGGGCTCGTGAGCCATGGCCGCTGAGCCTGCGCGTCCGGAGCCTGTGCTCCGCGACGGGAGAGGCTACGACAGTGACAGGCCTGCGTACCACAAAAAAAAAAAAAAGGAAATGCAGACTCTAATGCCCCACCCCACCAAGCCCAGTGTGTTGGGTTTGCCTGACAGTGTGGCATTCTCTTTTTCTGTATCATACCCACGGATGTTTAGTATGAGTCAGCATCCATGGGATTGATTAACTTCAAGATACCAGCAAGTAGTTGCCGAGCCTGTCAGGCTGAGGGCTGACCCTGGCAGAGATGAATTCACCAAGGCAATGTCACTGAATGGGTGACCAGTTGGCCCTCTTCAGGAGTCCTCCCTTTGTGTTGGGTGCTGCCTTTTAATTTCAGCACTGACGCCTGCTACATGTTGCCTTCGATAACTGTATGGGGCTCATTTCCTTTCTGGCACGTACACTCCAGTGAACTTGCCTCCTTTTCAGCTGCGGGAACATACTTCCTGCAGCTGCTCTGCAGCCACCTACGACTTCAGCAGTTTCTGAGGGTCTTTGCAGTGGCAAAGAAGGGAGCCTTACTTGTTGAAATTCTATAGGGCACGTTTGTCTATAGATTATTATTATCATGTTTTAAATTAACCAACAATCATACTTTATCCAGACTTCCTTAATGTCTACCTGATGCCCTTTTTCTGTCCCAGGATCTCGTCGAAGTTACCATATTACATTTAATCATTATCTCTTCTTAGGCTCCTCTTGGCTAAATTTCTCAGACTTTCCTTGTTTTCGGTGACCTTGACAGTTTTGAGGAGTACTGTGAGGTATTTTTAGACTCTCCCTCAATTGCGATTTAGGATTTGTCTGATGCTTTTCTTAGTGATTAGACTGGGATTATGGGTTTTCAGGAGGAACGACCACAGGAATAAAGTGTCATTCTTATCATATCAAAGGTACCTACTATCAACATGACTTGTCGCTGTTGATGTTGGCCTTGATCACCTGACTGAGGTGGTGTTGGCAGGTTTATCCACTTTAAAGTTATTCTTTCTCCCTCTTTCCCTACAGTACACTTCAGAAGGAAGTCTCTGTGTCATTCACACTTAAGAATCGGGGAGTTATGTGCCACTTCCTTGAGGGTGGAGTATCTACATCAATTATTTGGAGTTCTGTATGAGAGATTGGTCAATTCTCCATTATTTATTTATATCAGTATGGACTCATGAATGCCTATTTTATGCTTTGTATTTTTTTTTATGCTTTGTATTTATAATCCAATAGTACTTTGTTGCTCAAATTATAGATTTTTTTAATGTCCATTATAAACGCAGGACTGTTGCCGTTGACTGGGTCTAGGCCTACCTGCAGGCAAAGGAGATAACTGCTTACCTGGAATGATTTCAGTGGTACTTACCACCAGTCCTAAAGCTGGTGCCGTTTGAAATACTTTGTTACTCCTTGTATTAGTTTGCTAGAGCTGCCGTGACAAAGTACCAGTCTGGGTGGCTTAAACAATAAACATTTATTATCTTACAGTCCTGGAGGCTAGGAGTCCAGCATCAAGGTGTTGGCAAGGTTGATTTCTTTTGAGGCCTCTCTCCTTGGCTTGTCAATGACCATGTTCTCCCTGTGCTGTTACCTGGTTTTCCCTCTGTCTGTGTCCTAATCACCTCTTCTTATAAGGGCACCGGTATCATTGGAGTAGGACCCACCCTAATGACCTCATTTTAACTTAATTACCTCTTTAAAGACTCTATTTTCATATCACATTCTGAGGTACCAGGGGTTAGGACTTCAACATATGAATTTTGGGAGGACACACTTCAGCTCATAACACTTCCTGAGGGAGTCTTGGATACACATTTTCACCAGGCATTAACTAGAAGGGACACTCATTGGTTATGTTTTTAGTTTATTTTATTAACACTACCATTGTTGCCATGAGGCAATAGTGTATACCTCCTCTGAGATGGTCTGAGACATCAACAGTTGGGGGCAAGGGAATTGGAATTGGCTGCTTTGCAGAGGGAATGCTATGATTAGAACCCTAAACTGTGGGTACCTAAATGGGTATGAAAGGAGATAGAGGATTTGCATGGCAAGCTGCATAAGGGGGGTGGTGGGACACTAAAATAGGAAGTTGGTAGTAATGAACTTTCTGTGCAAGATGGCCCTGACCATTATCGGTTTAGCTGTTTGATCGTGCACAGAGTCTATAAGAATGGCCTCAGGGTCAAATATAATACGCAAGAAAGTTGGGTGACTTATATTGCAGTGGTGACTGCCTCTTAGTATGCATGCTACTCAATGTGATGTCGAAGAATCTCTGTCTCTATTCTTAGTTTAGGGTTATGCTGAAAAAGACCTGGCTTTGTGCACACTTTGCCCAGAAGGGGTATGAATATTGTGTATTGAATGCGTATCCCTAAATTCTAAGTCTAGTCTTTGAAGCTGAGTCCACTGTGACATTATAGACAACTGATCCTGCTACTGCATGTGGTTTGGTGTCTTTGGCTTGTTCAACTTTAGCAGAAGATAATGGTGTCAAGCTTTAGAACTTCATGTTTCTAAGGCCAGTAACAATTCAGCACACCATACGACGAGGGTTTTTTATTTTAATAAATTTATTTATTTATTTATTTTTGGCTGCATTGGGTCTTTGCTGCTGTGCATGGGCTTTCTCTAGTTGTGGCGAGCGGGGACTACTCTTCGTTGTGGTGCGTGGGCTTCTCATTGCAGTGGCTTCTCTTGTTGTGGAGCACGGGCTCTAGGTGCACGGGCTTCAGTAGTTGTGGCATGTGGGCTCAGTAGTTGTGGCACATGGGCTTTAGAGCCCAGGCTCAGTATTTGTGGTGCACGGGCTCTAGAGTGCAGGCTCAGTAGTTGTGGCGCATGGGCTTAGTTGCTCCACGGCATGTGGGATCTTCCTGGACCAGGGTTTGAACCCATGTCCCCTGCATTGGCAGGTGAATTCTTAACCACTGCGCTACCAGGGAAGTCCCAGCAATGAGGTTGATTCAAGCAAAAAAGAGCAAGATGGAATTGAGAGAGCCTGAGTTATGTTGCTGATTTCTTTATCTGTGGCAGAGACTACTATAATAGTTGCCTTCCCGAATTCCATTTTCAGCTTCTCCTTTAGGCATAGAACTTTATCTCAGTTAAAGAGTGGACTTCCCAGCCTCCACTGCAGCCAGGTGTGTCCACATAATTATGGTTCAGCCAATCATATGTAAGTGTTTGGGAAATTCCAGAAAGGCTATTGAAAAGGAGGGGCACACATTCTTTTCCTTTCTCCTTCTTATAGCCCTGAATATGATGGCTGGAGTCCCAGCAGCCATCTTGGACCATGAAGGGATGTTAAAATCAGAAACCCAACACAGGACTGTAGAACGGGAAGTCAGAATAAACTCAGGCCCTGGATGACTCAAAGAGCTGCAATACATGCACTATTATGTGCAGACTTTCAAAAAATAGTTTTTAATATGAAAGAGAAAAAGAAAACTTCTATCTTGAGATACTTCTTTTTTTTTTTTTTCTGTTATATGCAGCCAAACCTAATTCTTACTTAATGAACCTTGGGTACACATTGAGCTCATCTGGGGAAATCTATTTAAAAATACTGTGCCTGGGCCCCACCCCAGATTCTGATTTCATTGGTTTGGCAAAGGAACCAGGCAAGTGTTCATAAAAAGCATGCTTAGGTGATTTGAGTGTGTGACCTGAGTTGAGAACTACAGTCTAATCTTATGCGCTATCTCCTCCAAATAACTATTCTGTTTAAGAATTGTGTTTTCTGATATCACTGGGGTACTTATTCTATCTCTGTAGCTGTATTTGGGAAGGGAACAGTACTAGGGATATCCTAAATGAGAACTAATTTGAAATCGTTTGTGATTTAGCTATTGAAAACAATTTTGGAGATTTGAATGATAATGCAGATATCAACATATTCTAAGAACTCAGAAAGCATCAAAATAATGACAATATTCATGAAGGCTGCACAAGATGGCTTCATTTCTGAGGAAACAGTAAAACTCTAGCCTTCCATGCTTCTTTTCCCTCTACCAAATTCAACCATACTTCTGAGGATTACAAAGAGTTTGGCAACAGGGTACTGGGAGGTAAATATGTCTTTAAAGCTAAGCTGTAACTGAGCTATGCTGAGGGAGAACACAGAGAGCTTTACGTTTTTATTTTCCATTAACATAGTAATGTTGGGTATCTGAGGAGGATTGATGGGGTATAAAAACCCAGTGTAATTTCTGAGGCTATCAATCATACCTATTTAACAGTGCTTTCCCCCTTCTGTATGGTATTCTTCTAGTTCTGGTCCTTTTTTTCCCCCAAAGAGTTAGACTGCTAACCCCTAATTTTATTTTAGAATGCATACTATAAAGATTGTGTTTTATTGATCAGTGTCTAATATTTATGACTTTGTGTTTGTCAATAGCTGGATCAGTTTTTGTCATATGTGGGTAAGAGAAATTTCAGATATGATGTCAAAACTCCCCTTTCTTCAGTTTCTTCTGAGTTATTTGCTATAAACTTTTCAGTGGGAATTCAAGAGTGAGAAGTAAATAACCAAGTAGTATATAGTCGATTCGCGAATGATCAAGAAAGTTAACGTAGTGGGTTTCATTCTTTTAAAAGCAGTTTCCGTCTAAGCATCCTAGCATTTTAGAAATAATGAGTATTAATGGACACAGATATATTATTACATTAGAAATAATCAGTATGTTAGAAATACACTAAGGGACAGAAGTGCCTTTGTGGGAGCAGTGGGACTCAGGATGAGTCTTGGCCATCTGTGTGTCAGGTAACAGACATACAGACCTTGGTTGCAGCTGTAGACCCTGCAGTGGTCCAAGAACCAGGTCCAGTCCTCCTCAGCCATGGTCTAGGAGCCATGGAAAACACTGGAAGACACCGTCTTAGACAATCACGCAAGGATGAGAGAGCCTTTGTGGAAGTCCAGGTTCCTAGAGGAGAGCTTCTAGCACACTGTTGAAGCAAAAACATGCATTTGGACACAGTGGAGAGGGTAAGAGGAAAAACTTGACTTTACCCGCGCAAAGCCTCCCTCCCGCAAGGTGGTACAACTTAGGGCCAGGAGAGAACTTTTCAGCCCACAATTTTTTTTTTCTCTCTCTCTCTCTCTCTCTCTTTTTTTTTGGGTGGGGGCTGTGCCATGCGGCTTGTGGGATCTTAGTTCCCCTGAGCAGGGATAGATCCCAGGCCCTGGCAGTGGGAGCACCGAGTCCTAACCACTGGACTTCCAGGGAAGTCCTCCACAATTTCTCTTGTAAGGGGAAAAATGAGAGCAGGCGAGTGAGCATCTGGTTCCCTCCACTGTGCGGGATGCTGCCAAAGAGGCTCAATCCTCTATCTCCCCGTCTAGAGTACTGCACCATGAGCTGTATGACTTGGACGTGGAAAGAGGCTGGCCATTTTTTTTATCCTTTGCTATTGCTTTCTCTATTATTTCTTTCTCCTCTCTTCATTAGTGTTCCTAAGGGGTTAGTTTCTAAGCTCTCTTTACCTCCAACTTGAGTTACTCAGTGGTTATATCATTCACATTCATGGCTTCAATAATTGTAAATAGGCAGGCTGCTCCTGAGTCAGTATTTTACTTTTCTCCAACCCCCTGCTACCACCAGCATCATTTCTCACCTGGACTACTGAAACATATTCTTACCTAGAAGCACCTGCATTAAATTTTGCTTCCGTTCAGTCTATTTCTACACTGCAGCCAGGGTGATATTTAAAAAATAAAGATGTGCTAATGTCAAGTTGCTTAAAAAGTCTTCCCATGGTCTTCTAGTTTAGCTCTTAAGCTTGCAGATTGCTTCCCCGTCATCTGGTCTACCTCTTCATCCTAAATTCAAAGTACTCATCTTCAACCTCTCTGTAATCCAGCGCTATTGAATTCTGTAAATCCCTCAAATGCACCATGCTTTTCTGCCGCCTGCTCTTTAGACATGCAGTTTTCTCTACCTTGAAATTCCTCTTTTCCTATTTACTTCCTGACTCCTGTTCTTCCAGGTCTCAGCTTAAATGTCACCTCCATAGGGAGGTGACGGCACTGGATGGCTATGGATCAGAATCACCTGGAGGGCTTTTGTTAAAATCACCAGGTGACACTGCTGCTGCTGCTACAGGGACCATACTTGGAAACCATTGTTCTAGATTAAGCTAAGTTTGGGCTCCAGCTGAGTGCTTCCATAGCACCTGTGCATCTCCTAGCATAACACTCCTCGCACTTTATTATTAGCCCTGAAAAATAACTAAAAAATGATTATCCTTTCTTTGTGAGGTCAGACACTCTGGCTTTCTTGTTTACCTTTGTATCCCTAGGGTCTAGCACTGTGCCTAGCACATAATAAGGATTTATTTAAAACTCACTGAATGAATGAATGAATGAATAAAAGGCTATGTTTGAGTAAGAAGGCTGTATCTAGATTATTTATGAGTCATTTAAGGCAGTAATAATACGGAGATAAGACTAGGGTTTGCCCTATGTATCGATCTTTACCTTGTTTCAAGTTTGTTTGGTTTTGGTTAACTACACATTCAAAATGTAATTGAGGGCAGTATATGTGCCTTGAAATGTCACTATAATTCTTCTCATCTCTACCACTACCTTCAACATCTGTAAGAAGCAACAAGTGAATATATTTTGGCTGATTGTGGTACATGACAATTCCATGAAAATCTGACACTCACTTGTGGGATGTACATGTGTGAGCTCACGTGTTTCTGTGTATGGGGGTGTATATTTTAGAAATGTCTTTGAGTAGAAGAGAATCGAAGAAGACCAGAAGTTGTGCAATGTATAGAGCTCCATTGCCAAAAAATGTAATTCTTCAGAATTGACAAAGCAGAGACTTCCTTCAGCCCTGATAAGGTTGTTGTAGATTGAATTTTGGGGGATGTTCTGAAGTGGATCAAAATTCTTTTATTGCCTGCACGCTATCTTGAGTTTTTTATTTCTTGAGTGAAAAATGAGCACAAATCGTAATTTATATTTACAGAATAGCGTAAGTTTATCATTTATTGAATATTTACTATATGAATCATAATCCTAGAAATGAAAGACACGCTTTCTGCGCTCATTCACAGTTTAGTGTGACAGACATGCAAGTAAATGCTTAACATACAGTAGGGTAAGTGCTGTAGAAGAGTATGTACAGACTACCCGGGGAATATCCAAGCACCCCTCCCGGACAAGTGAGGATCTGTTGCATTGCATAGTAAGGATATTAACCTGGGTGTGTGGGGTGCTTAATGCAGGTTACCTCTTATATGTGAGACGGCAGAATATGGCTACTGTACAGCTTCAGCCAAACGCAGAGATTATTTGTCCCTAAATCCAAATTCCAAATTCCTGATAGAGAAAATCTGATTGGCTCTACTTCAGACAGACATCCATTCTGGGTCCAATCAGCTTTAGCTGAAAGAGACGGAATTACATCGTCCAAACATGGCTGCCATGGGATTTGGAGGCACCATCCTTTACTGGTAGGAGTGTCTGACTCTTGTCTTTTCTCACTCATCTAGTTTGACTACTGATTCTGGCTACTCTAATTGTTACATGGAGATGTCTAAGAGTTCCCCTCCAGGTTCGACCCATGATTATAGCTCTTTGAAGAGAAAACAGGACTAGGATAGGCTTGGCTAGTATGTTGTTATGTCAGTGATCATCCCGTCTTGAGGTACATCATTGTTGTCCCCTCAATCTTATTCTTCATAGCTCAGTTGGTTCTACACAGACACACACGGACACACACACAGACACACACTTAGACATAGGGAGTATGCTTACAGTTTCTGCTCAGAAGAAACCACTTGCCTCCTTGGAACTCAGCTTTTGATTTAAGCTGCAATGGTAACAATTCTACTGACTCTTTGCCAATATAAAGCGAATAAAACCCTCCCCCAACCTGTTTTCATTACTGTCTTTTTTTTTCTTAACATTTTTATTGGAGTATAATTGCTTTACAATGGTGTGTTAGCGTCTGCTTATAACAAAGTGAATCAGCTATACATATACATATATCCCCATATCTCCTCCCTCTTGCTTTATTGTCTCTTTATGATGATGTTGAGAGTCCTTTCCCCAGTGGTCACTGCTTATCAAGAAGTGAGTCCAATTTCTCTCATTGAGCGCAGTGAGAAGAACAAATTCACCTGGGGCTCTTAGGAACCAGTGGTGGTCACCAACTACTTTCTCATTTGAAGCAGCTTCTAAGGAAGGAGGTCAAATCTTAACACCCAGTTATACATGTGTATACTTTCTATATATTCTTCTGCAGCTGTAAAGAGAAACTCAAGGGGAAATATTTATTGTTACATTTTTTGTAGGTGGCCCAAACTTATGAATATTAAGTGTTCCAAAAGTTTATTTGTGGGTCAGTGGTTTAAAACTTGGAACTCATTTCACTATGGAAACAGCATTACATTTGATAGTTTAGGTTTCTAGCCAAACTGTAAATGATCATTTGGTCTACAACACAACTGAAATGGTTTCCTTGCCCTTAAAATGAGCGTCTCGACTCTTCTATGTCAAAAGCCCTGAATTCACTAACTTCCTTAATTCTAATTCCCCTGTATTTCTCTACAGTTTGATAATCTCTGGACTTCCCTTTTTTTTTCTCACTCTAAAGAAGGTAGGAAGAAACCATGGAGGTGTGCAGATGGACGATAGGTGTGGGCTCCAAGTGCTGAAGGATGCAGGGATACTAGATGGCACAAAAGGAAGGGTAGGGTGGAGAGTAGTGAGTTTGATGTTCTTAGTGACTCTCATAGGAAAGATAGGGAAGTCTTGTGGGGGGAAGAGTAGAAGGGGGAGAATATATGGCTGCAACATTTGATAAATAGGTATTGTCATTAGTTAGTCAATGTCTGCGTGTAAATATTTTTTCTTGTATGCAGTTGAGTCGTTCTTTGCCTTCGATCAGCCTGTAGTAAATTAATAATGAATTTTACAGTATTCCCCATTGGTTTAGCTGAATTCCTGAACTCCCCTCCCTGGGCTGAGGCAACATGACTGCATAGAAGTCCAGCCAGATAACGGAAGGTGTGCCCTGGCCTCTAATTGCGCGGCCGTGTTAGGTAATCACTGTGTGCCTTCGTGGGGCTCCTGCGTATGTGGCTTTAGCAGATTGATTTCATCCCCTTTTTTGACTTGGACCCAGACAACTTTACATTCTCGGCAAAACAGATGGACAAGGGTGAAACAGGATCTTGTACTAAAATAATCTTTGAGTCATACTCTGTTCACTCTTCCAGGAAACTTGCCCCTTCCTTCTTGCAGAAGGCTACTGCTGAGATGTAATGCCCTGAGTTGCAGAACTCTCAATGTACGTTTTCTTTTTTCTTCTTGGTCGAGATTGGGCTTTTGCTAAGATAGGAGTATTGTCTAATTTGTTTTGGTACAACACCTGGCTGTTTGCCCAAAGTAGAGGTCTAAAAATAGGAATAAACGTTTTACATCAACCTTCTAATTTTGTCCTCCTTCCAAAAAAGATCCTGACATGAGAACAAGGGGAGCTTGATTTCACCTATAAGTTTATTTTGGGAAGCAAGGGATCCTCTAGCAGAAGATCAGGTGACTTGGTTATTAGGTTCTAGTCCACGTTGTGCCAGTAACTGCCTCTTTGACCCCAGGAGGGTCAGTTCATTTTTCAGTGCTCAGTTTTCTCATCTGTAAAAGGGCAAGGCTACAACTTCAACTGAGAGGCGGCTGCGTGTACTCAGTAAGAGGATGTATGTGAAAGCACTCAGATGAGGTCACATTGCTATAGTAACCGAGGTTTTGATTAGTTTTTAGAGATTAGAACTATCCTTCCTCAATATAATATAAACTATAACAAAATAGTTTATATTATATTGTAACAAGGATTAATTTGCTTAAAGGTTTATTTGTTTTAAACCTAGGGTATTGTGCTCAACACCTTTTATTCTGTCCTTGCAGAAAAGAGGTAATAATGTTCATTCCTTTGTCATTTCATCTTCCATTTGATTTTCTTTTTATTGATTGATTTATACATACTGTAGTATAATTGACATATAGCATTATAGTGGTTTCAGGTGTGCAACATAATGATTTTGAAAAAAGTTTTTATTGGAGTATAGTTGACTATTTGATTTTCTTGAATGCAGTATAAAATAAACATAGCATAATTCAGGACATGATGCAGATCAGTGCCTCTGTTTATTTGGGGCATTGATTGTTACCATGCTTTCTGATAAGAGACATAAGCTGACGTGATGGCAAAGGAACATCTGGAGCAATCTGTACTGTTCAACTGAAACAATCAGCATGAACGGGGTAGGCAGCCACCCAAGCTTACCACATTCTTTTGGGGATGATGTTATCTGATTTCTGCGTCCTCATTTCTAATTTTGGTAGCTGTAGGTAAGTACTGCAACATCTATGTTGTCCAAGGTAGGTCCTTGACAACCACCCCCCGCCGCCTGACCCCAATCCCAACAGAATGGTCTAGGAGCCTTGCACCCAAGTTTCTACCATTTGTCTTGATTTGTTCTCATCCTTACATGGAAAGGTGAGTGACTCTCTCCTGTTTAGCCCGTTTCTCAGTTTGCTATGTTAATATCTCACATGACTGAACGATTTATCTTTATTCACTAATGCCTATTACAGCAGTCATAACGTACCCTTTTTACGACATATATACACTACTATGTATAAAATAGATAACTAGGGACTTCCCTGGTAGCACAGAGGCTAAGAATCCACCTGCCAATGCAGGGGACATGGGTTCGATTGCTGTTATGGGAAGATCCCACATGCCGTGGAGCACCTAAGCCCGTGAGCCACAGCTACTGAGCCTGCATACCACAACTACTGAAGCCCGCGCGCCTAGAACCTAGAGAAGCCACTGCAGTGAGAAGCCACTGCAGTGAGAAGCCCGTGCATTGCAACAAAGAGTAGCCCCCGCTCACTGCAACTGGAGAAAGCCCGTGCACAGCAACGAAGACCTAACGCAGCCAAAAATAAAATTAATTACTTAATTAAAAAAAATAGGTAACTAATGACAACCTACTGTATAGCACAGGGAACTCAGTGCTCTGTAGTGACCTAAATGGGAAGGAAATCTAAAAAAGAGGGGATATATGTATACACATAGCTGACTCACTTTGCTGTACAGCAGAAACTAACACAACATTGTAAATCAACTATACTCCAATAAAAAAACCAGCCTTGGGAGGAGCTTCAAGATGGCGGAAGACTACGACGTGGAGATCACCTTCCTCCCCACAAATACATCAGAAGTACATCTACATGTGGAACAGCTCCTACAGAACACCTACTGAACGCTGGCAGAAGACCTCAGACCTCCCAAAAGGCAAGAAAACCCCCACGTACCTGGGTAGGGCAAAAGAAAAAAAAAGCAGAGACAAAGAATAGGGACGGGACCTGCACCAGTGGCAGGGAGCTGTGAAGGAGGAATGGTTTCCACACACTAGAAGCCCCTTCGCGGGCGGAGACTGCGGGTGGCGGAGGGGGAAGCTTCAGAGCCGCGGAGGAGAGCACAGCCACAGGGGTGCGGAGGGCAAAGCAGAGAGATTCCCGCACAGAGGATCGGTGCCGACCGGCACTCACCAGCCCAAGAGGCTTGTCTGCTTACCCGCCGGGGCGGGCGGGGTGGGAGCTGAGGCTCGGGCTTCGGTCGGATCGCAAGGAGAGGACTGGGGTTGGCGGCATGAACACAGCCTGAAGGGGCTAGTGCGCCACAGCTAGCCGGGAGGGAGTCCAGGAAAAATTCTGGAGCTGCCGAAGAGGCAAGAGATTTTTTCTTCCCTCCTTGTTTCCTGGTGCGTGAGGAGAGGGGATTAAGAGCGCCACTTAAAGGAGCTCCAGAGACGGGCGCGAGCCGCGGCTAACAGCGCGGACCCGAGACGGGCATGAGATGCTAAGGCTGCTGGTGCCACCACCAGGAAGCCGGTGTGCAAGCACAGGTCACTATACACACCTCCCCTCCCGGGAGCCTGTGCAGCCCGCCACTGCCAGGGTCCCGGGATCCAGGGACAACTTCCCCGGAAGAACGCACGGCGTGCCTCACGCTGGTGCAACGTCATGCTGGCCTCTGCTGCCTCAGGCTCGCCCCGCATCCTTACGCCTCCCTCCCCCCCGGCCTGAGTGAGCCAGAGCCCCCGAATCAGCTGCTCCTTTAACCCCGTCCTGTCTGAGCGAAAAACAGACGCCCTCAGGCGACCTACACGCAGAGGCGGGGCAGATCCAAAGCTGAACCCCAGGAGCTGTGCGAACAAAGAAGAGAAAGGGGAATCTCTCCCAGCAGCCTCAGGAGCAGTGCATTAAATCTCCACAATCAACGTGATGTACCCTGCATCTGTGGAATACCTGAATAGACAACGAATCATCCCAAATTGACGAGGTGGACTTTGGGAGCAATGATAAATATATTTTTCCCCCTCTTTCTCTTTTTGTGAGTGTGTATGTGTATGCTTCTGTGTGTGATTTTGTCTGTATAGCTTTGCTTTTACCATTTGGCCTAGGGTTCTGTCTGTCCGTTTTTTGTTTTTTTTTTAATATAGTTTTTAGCACTTTATCATTGGTGTATTTGTTTTTTGGTTTGGTTGCTCTCTTCTTTTTTTTTTATTACTTAAAAAAATTTTTTAATAATTATTTTTTATTTTAATAACTTTTACTTTATTTTATTTTATCTTCTTCTTTCTTTTTTTTCTCCCTTTTATTCTGAGCCGTGTGGATGACAGGCGCTTGGTGCTCCAGCATCAGGGCTATGCCTCTGAGGTGGGAGAGCCAAGTTCAGGCCACTGGTCCACAAGAGACCTCCCAGCTCCATGTAATATCAAACGGTGAAAATCTCCCCGAGATCTCCATCTCAACGCCAAAACCCAGCTCCGCTCAACGACCAGCAAGATACAGAGCTGGACACTCTATGCCAGACAGCTAGCAAGACAGAAACACAACCCCATCCATTAGCAGAGAAGCTGCCTAAAATCATAATAAGGCCACAGACACCCCAGAACACACCACCAGATGTGGACCTGCCCACCAGAAAGACAAGATCCAAGCTCATCCACCAGAACACAGGCACAAGTCCCCTCCACCAGGAAGCCAACACAACCCACTGAACCAACCTTAGCCACTGGAACAGACACCAAAAACCACGGGAACTATGAACCTGCAGCCTGCGAAAAGGAGACCCCAAACACAGTAAGTTAAGCAAAAGGAGAAGACAGAGAAATACACAGCAGACGAAGGAGAACGGCAAAAACCCACCAGACCTAACAAATGAAGAGGAAATAGGCAGTCTACCTGAAAAAGAATTCAGAATAATGACAGGAAAGATGATCTAAAATCTTGGAAATAGAGTGGAGAAAATACAAGAAACATTTAACAAGGGCCTAGAAGAACTAAAGAGCAAACAAACAGTGATGAACAACACAACAAATGAAATTAAAAATTCTCTAGAAGGGATCAATAGCAGAATAACTGAGTCAGAAGAACGGATAAGTGACCTGGAAGATAAAATAGTGGAAATAACTACTGCAGAGCAGAATAAAGAAAAAGGAATGAAAAGAACTGAGGAGACTCTCAGAGACCTCTGGGACAACATTAAGCACACCAACATTCGAATTATAGGGGTCCCAGAAGAAGAAGAGAAAAAGAAAGAGACTGAGAAAATATTTGCAGAGATTATAGCTGAAAACTTCCCTAATATGGGAAAGGAAATAGTTAATCAAGTCCAGGAAGCACAGAGAGTCGCATACAGGATAAATCCAAGGAGAAACACGCCAAGACACATATTAATCAAACTATCAAAAATTAAATACAAAGAAAACATATTAAAAGCAGCAAGGGAAAAACAACACACAAGGGAATCCCCATAAGGTTAACAGCTGACCTTTCAACAGAAACTCTGCAATCCAGAAGGGAGTGGCAGGACATATTTAAAGTGATGAAGGAGAAAAACCTACAAACAAGATTATTCTACCCAGCAAAAATCTCTTTCAGATTTGACGGAGAAATTAAAAACTTTATAGACAAGCAAAAGGTAAGAGAATTCAGCACCACCAAACCAGCTTTACGACAAATGCTAAAGGAACTTCTCTAGGCAGGAAACACAAGAGAAGGAAAAGACCTACAATAATAAACCCAAAACAATTAAGAAAATGGTAATAGGAACATACATATCAATAATTACCTTAAATGTAAATGGATTAAATGCTCCCACCAAAAGACATAGACTGGCTGAACGGATACAAAAACAAGACCCGTATATATGCTGTCCACAAGAGACCCACTTGAGACCCAGGGACACATACAGACTGAAAGTAAGGGGATGGAAAAAGATATTCCATGCAAATGGAAATTAAAAGAAAGCTGGAGTAGCAATTCTCATAAAAGACAAAATAGACTTTAAAATAAAGACTATTACAGGAGACAAAGAAGGACACTACATAATGATCAAGCAATCAATCCAAGAAGAAGATATAACAATTGTAAATATTTATACCTAACATAGGAGCACTTCAATACATAAGGCAAATACAGCCATAAAAGGGGAAATCGACAGTAACACAATCACAGTAGGGGACTTTAACACCCCAATTTCACCAATGGATAGATCATCCAAAATGAAAATAAATAAGGACACACAAGCTTTAAATGATACATTAAACAGGATGGACTTAATTGATATTTATAGGACATTCCATCCAAAACAGCAGAATACAAATTCTTCTCAAGTGCTCATGGAACATTCTCCAGGATAGATCATATATCAGGTCACAAATCAAGCCTTGATAAATTTAAGAAAATTGAAATCGTATCAAGTATCTTTTCCGAGCACAACGCTATGAGACGAGATATCAATTACAGGAAAAAAAATCTGTAAAAAATACAAACACGTGGAGGCTAAACAATACACTACTTACTAACCAAGAGATCACTGAAGAAATCAAAGAGGAAATCAAAAAATACCTAGAAACAAATGACAATGAAAGCACGACGACCCAAAACCTATGGGATGCAGCAAAAGCACTTCTGAGACGGAAGTTTATAGCAATACAATCCTACCTTAAGAAACAAGAAATATCTGAAATAAACAACCTAACCTTACACCTAAAGCAATTAGAGAAAGAAGAACAAAAAAACCCCAAAGTTAGCAGAAGGAAAGAAATCATAAAGATTAGATCAGAAATAAATGAAAGAGAAATGAAGGAAATGATAGCAAAGATCAATAAAACTAAAAGCTGGTTCTTTGAGAAGATGAACAAAATTGATAAACCATTAGCCACACTCATCAAGAAAAAAAGGAGAAGACTCAAATCAATAGAATTAGAAATGTAGAAGGAGAGGTAACAACTGACACTGAAGAAATACAAAGGATCATGAGAGATTACTACAAGCAACTATATGCCAATAAAATGGACAACCTGGAAGAAATGGACAAATTCTTAGAAAAGCACAACCTTCTAAGGCTGAATCAGGAAGAAATAGAAAATATAAACAGACCAATCACAAGCACTGAAATTGAGAATGTGATTTAAAATTTTCCAACAAACAAAAGCCCAGGACCCGATGGCTTCACAGGTGAATTCTATCAAATATTTCAAGAAGAGCTAACACCTATCCTTCTCAAACTCTTCCCAAAATAGCAGAGGGAGAAACACTCTGAAACTCATTCTACGAGGCCACCATCACCCTGATACCAAAACCAAACAAAGATGTCACAAGGAAAGAAAACTACAGGCCAATATCACTGATGAACCTAGATGCAAAAATCCTCAACAAAATACTAGCAAACCGAATCCAGCAGCACATTGAAAGGATCATACACCCTGATCAAGTGGGGTTTATCCCAGGAATGCAAGGATTCTTCAATATACGCAAATCAATCAATGTGATACACCATATTAACAAATTGAAGGAGAAAAACCATATGATCATCTTAATAAATGCAGAGAAAGCTTTTGAAAAAATTCAACACCCATTTATGATAAAAACCCTCCAGAAAGTAGGTATAGAGGGAGCTTACATCAACATAATAAAGGCCATATATGACAAACAGACAGCCAACATCATCCTCAGTGGTGAAAAACTGAAACCATTTCCACTAATATCAGGAACAAGACAAGGTTGCCCACTGTCACCACTGTTATTCAACATAATTTTGGAAGTTTTAGTCACAGCAATCAGAGAAGAAAAAGAAATAAAAGGAATCCAAATCAGAAAAGAAGAAGTAAAGCTGTCACTATTTGCAGATGACACGATACTATACATAGAGAATCCTAAAGATGCTACCAGCAAACTACTAGAGCTAATCAATGAATTTGGTAAAGTAGCAGGATACAAAATTAATACACATAAATCTCTTGTATTCCTCTACATTAATGATGAAAAATCTGAAAGTGAAATTAAGAAAACACTCTCCTTTACCATTGCAACAAAAGGAATAAAATATCTAGGAATAAACAAACCTAAGGAGACAAAAGACCTGTATGCAGAAAATTATAAGACACTGATGAAAGAAATTAAAGATGATACAAATAGATGGAGGGATATACTATGTTCTTGGATTGGAGGAATCAACACTGTGAAAATGACTATACTACCAAAAGCAATCTACAGATTCAATGCAATCCCTATCAAACTACCACTGCTATTTTTCACAGAACTAGAGCAAAAAATTTCACAATGTGTAGGGGAACACAAAAGACCCCGAATAGCCAAAGCAATCTTGATAAAGAAAAACGGAGCTTGAGGAATTAGGCTCCCTGACTTCAGACTATACTACAAAGCTATAGTAATCAAGACAGTCTGGTAGTGGCACAAAAACAGAAATATAGATCAATGGAACAGGATCGAAAGCCAAGAGATAAACCCACGCACATATGGTCACCTTACCTTTGATAAAGGAGGCAGGAATATACAGTGGAGAAAAGACAGCCTCTTCAATAAGTGGTGCTGGGTAAACTGGACAGCTACACATAAAAGACTGAAATTAGAACACTCCCTAACACCATACACAGAAATAAACTCAAAATGGATTAAAGACCTAAATGTAAGGCCAGACACTATAAAACTCTTAGAGGAAAACATAGGCAGAACACTGTATGACATAAATCACAGCAAGATCCTTTTTGACCCACCTCCTAGAGAAATGGAAATAAAAACAAAAATCAACAAATGGGACCTAATGAAACTTAAAAGCTTTTGCACAGCAAAGGAAACCATAAATAAGACACAAACACAACCCTCAGAATGGGAGAAAATATTTGCAAATGAAGCAACTGACAAAGGATTAATCTCCAAAATTTATAAGCAGCTCAGGCAGCTCAATATCAAAAAACAAAAAACCCAATCCAATAATGGGCAGAAGACCTAAGTAGGCATTTCTCCAAAGAAGATATACAGATTGCCAACAAACACATGAAAGAATGCTCAATATCATTAATCATTAGAGAAATGCAAATCAAAACTACAATGCGATATCATCTCACACCGGTCGGAATGGCCATCATCAGAATGTCTACAAACAATAAATGCTGGTGAGGGTGTGGGGAAAAGGGAACGCTCTTGCACTGTTGGTGGGAATGTAAATTGATACAGCCACTATGGGGAATAGTATGGAGGTTCCTTAAAAAACTAAAAATAGACCTATCATACGACACAGCAATCCCAGTACTGGGCATATACCCTGGGAGAACCATAATTCAAAAAGAGTCATGTACCAAAATGTTCATTGCAGGTCTGTTTACAATAGCCAGGACATGGAAGCAACCTAAGTGTCCATCAACAGATGAATGGATAAAGAAGATTTGACACATATATACAATGGAATATTACTCAGCCATAAAAAGAAACGAAAATCAGTTATTTGTAGTGAGGTGGATTGACCTAGAGTCTGTCATACAGAGTGAAGTAAGTCAGAAAGAGAAAAACAAATACTGTATACTAACACACATATATGGAATCTAAAAGAAAAAATAATAACTTTTTTGTCTTTAGATAAAAGTTGAAAGTCTTAACATATCACTGATAAGCCTCTTTGGGTTTAAGAAAGCCCTGGATATTAACAGCATTTAGGAATAAAGTTAGGATTGACTTTCTCTGATTATCTTTTGCTTTTATAATAGCTTGAACAAAGTTTTATTAGTGAGTCATTTTAGTTTTTTTTTTTTTAATCAAATGCCTTGGCTAGCAATTTTTTTCTGCCATCAACAAAGCTTATCTGTTATCCATCTCTATACCATTACTCATGCAATTTCTTTTTCCCAGTGTCTCACACTTCTACCCATTCAACTCTTCCTGTCCTACAGGGTGGGGCTCACAAAACTGCCTTCCTGGATCCTGTGGCACTGCTCTGACTTTTCCTACACCACTTGAAGTCTGATGTTTTATTTATTTTTATAGTCCCAGTACTTAGTAAAGAACCTGGTCGATAATAGGAGCTTAATGAATGTTTACTGAAGAAAGGAATGGGTGCTCTAATAGTGTGAGAGCATTGTCCTAACGGAGGAAGACCAGAGGAGGCCATCTAACCGGATGGGGGAGGAGTTAGGTAGAGGGAGGTGGCCCCAGAAAAGATACACCGTGAGTGACATTTTGTGAAATGAGGAGCTCTTCATTCGGTGAAAAAGGTGGGGAAGAATGGCCTCGGCTAATGAAGGACCAGAGGAACTTGTGAGTGGGAAATTCAGAGTGCCTGAAAATAGCTTAGTATGGCTGGAATTTAGATGCAAAATGATAAGGGCAGAAGATGAATCTAAAAGGGTAGGCAGGTTATATGTTACTTTGAATTTTGTGCCAATTAAAATTATTTAGGGTATTAGCCAGAGTTACCTCTGTAATGTGCTGGGTCAATTGGATAATACTAGATGGGATTAGATCTCCTGAGGTCATTTGATTAGATGACTTATTATTTAATTAATTTTTTTGTAACAGTTATTTCAGAGGAAATGGATGGGCATATCGGTCCATGTTTGAAACAAAAGTTTGCTGAAATCACAAACTGAAATCTTAGAAGTTTTAAGGGGTTCTTCTCAACTTAGAGGTAAAAATATTGGAGTCTTAATTTAATTCTAAATGGACTATATCATGAGAGAAATTTATAGCCGAATTTATGTTTTAATGAGCCTTTCCTATATATCCATTACTAACCATTTAAAAATGCACGCACATAAATGTAGGTTATTTTCTGTAATCATGACTTTTGTGCAGATTAAAAGAGATAATGTATGCAAAATGCTTAGTATCAAGTACCTTGCCTGGCACACAGTAGATGCTCAAGGATATAATCTGTTTATTCCTCAAACACACCAGGCCTGAGGGAGTTTCCACTTTACCTTTATGAACTTTCAGGAAAAACTTTAAAAAAACAACTCCTTGCCTCCAAGTGTATCTATGCTGAAATATCTGCTAATTCTTTTGTAAGAGTTTGGAATTTCCTTGGTGTTTTTAAACAAGATTTCCTCTCTTAAATGTGCTCATTGTCTGCATCTTAGATCACCAAGGCTGATCTGATTTGAGTACAGAGTCTTCAAAGCTTTGGTGGGACTAAATATTTTAGCAGTTACTTGCATTTAAAATAGTACTCGCCCCTTTCACCTCCAGGTTTCAGTGAATCATGCTGAGGCACTCTTGACATGCAAGACAAATGTGTTTCTCTTGGATTTGTAGATGGACAGCAGGTTTGCCTGATGCTTATTCAATGTCTACTAATGCTGTGGAAGAATTGAGATGCCAGGTTGGAAAATGAAAACTTGAACCAGGTGCTTGCTGGGCACCATTCAGGAGTATTGCATGTCTTTGGTTTGTTTTGATTAAATTCCCAGGTGAAATAATCATCTGGCTGTTAAAAATAATTAATTGCCTTGTTTTCTACTTAGAGATGTAATGGTTCCAGATTTGCAAGTGAGAATTCTTGTTGCAACATGAGCCGTTGTTACTTCTGGGAGTTAGCCTTTAGGTGAGCAGGGCAGGTTACCTGGTCACATCACCTTTCAGGGAGTATTTCTTTGGCGATGTGCAATTTTCCAAACACCAATGACTAGAAATAGAATTATTAACCTACTTGGCAAAAACAAAGCAAAACTATAACAAATATAAAAAGTAGAGTATTTTTTTGGATCACATTCCCTCAACATAATCCAATTAAATTAGAAATTAATAGTAAAAATATGACCCCCCCCAAACCACTTGGAAACTAAGAAACTCTCCCAGATAAACCTTTGATAAGAGAATGAAAAAGAAAGCAATAAAAAATTGGAAATACCCAAATCTTTAGGGCATAGCATATACCCTAAACTTTACTCAAAGGAGAACTTATAAAGGAAAACTTATAAAGGAACAGATAAAGTTTTAAAAGTTGGAATTAATGGAATGGAGAAAAAATAGATAAAACGGCTAAAGACAAAAAACTGGAAAAACAAAAACATACAACATTAGGAATGAGGAAACAGACACGACTACAGAAGCAGGAGAGTTGGAAAAATTATAAGAATTATACATGAAGACTATGTGCAAAACTCTGTAGAAACAAGTTTGAAAATATTGAAGAAATAGACAATTTTATAAGTAAAACATAAATGACCAATGTTGACTCATGTAGAAAATTCAAACAGATCAATTACTATAGAAGTCCCAGTTTGTGCCAGTTGTTGTGTCCCATTTGGCATTGGTTCTGGACTTTATTTTTAATGAAGTATTATTATCTTAAAATGATCTAAAATAAGATGAGATAGTAAGCCTCCACCTTATAACATCAGGTTTTACTACATGGTCTCCTCTAATAGCATGTGAGATGTATCTGTTGAAAAGAGTGCTTTTACTTTAACACATGCTTAAATGTGAAAGATGGTAGTATAACCCTGTTTTTATCCCTAATTCTCTCCAAGTGCAAGTTAACTTACACCTCCCTTTGAAGAACAGCATGCAAAGCACTTACTGAGAAAATGAAATGCATTCCTACAGTGGTGGCTGAGAACAACTAACTCATTCCAGTCTTCATGGTGGTGGGAGAAGTTCTTGATGTTGCTAACCCTGTCAGCTACTTGGTAGACCAGTTATGCCACGCTCCCCACTGTGACCTGTGAAAAGCAGGAAGCTGCCACGCTGACCACTGGTGAGGTCAGTGGGAAGTGTAGAAAGTCTTACTCCTCCTGGTACAGCAGTTTTGTCATTTTTGTAGGGTACAAATCGATAGCTATTTATTTTATTGTTTAAAACTTTAACATTTATTTTGGGATAATCCCCTTTGGCAGAAAATGAACTAAAGAAGTACAAAGTTTAATGAAAAATTAAGTACTGAATTTCTGTTTCTTAAGAACGATGGTGATGAATGTATAATTCACACATCTACTGGAGCAGCATCCATATCTACTTCAAAAATTTGTAATTATTTTAAGAATGCTTTGCCCAACCATTGTAAAACAATTATACTCTAATAAAAATGTTAAAAAAAAAAAAGAATACTTTGCCCAGAGACCATGATTTAACACATGCAGTCACAGAAGGTGTCATTATATTTCATTCTGTGAAGCATGGCTTTTCATTTAGATCAAATGACTCTTCTAAAACTATTCCACCCATTTTCAATGTTAAGTTTTCTTATGCATGTAGAAAAGTGAAGTAATAGCTGTTAATCTGTTGGCCCCATTAGCAAAAGAGGAATTTTCACAGATTATGCTAGATTTATATAAATATTATCAGATTCTTCAAATAGAAATTCAGTTAAACTTTTTACCTGAATGGTTTAATTATTTTCATATAATTCATGGAATCAAAGTAAAGCTTTAGAATAGTTATTCTAATGAAATTTAAATATTTAATATTATTGTGAATTCTGTTGTAAATTTGTTTTAAAATTATCATCAAAAATAAAATTATTTTTAAAACAGCTTTATTGAGGCAGACTTTATATACCAAAATTTCACCCATTTTAAGTTTTGCTTTTTCCAGACTTTTAGCAAATTTATACAGTTGTACAACCATCACTACCATCCAGCTTTAGAACACTTCTATCACCCCCAAACTGCAAAGGGTGCTCTCTTTGCAGCCAATCCACACTTTCACATTCAGCCCCAGGAAGCCACTGAAAATGATTTATTTTTTAAAATACAAATAAGGATTTTGGTGGCACACAATGTCAGAATACATACAGTGGAATTACTAAAATAAGGAATCCACGGAGAGAAATTTGCACAAATAACTGCACATATAACTCAATATTTCTTTCAAGCAAACTGCAATAGAAATAGAAATCATTGCCAAATTTTACAAATATTTTTCTACATTCACTAAGTAGTTGAACTACAACATTTTTGTGATGAAGCTGATGTTGAAGATAAAAAAAATCCTTCAGTGTACAGTATGTGTTTTCTCTTTTTTGCCGTCCACTGTCAATCAGATTTTAGAAATGTTTTGTGTCTTTGAAGAACTACTTCAAAATACCTTTGGCCTCGGAATCAACAAATCGATTATTGGAAGAGAATAGATTCAGGAACAGATCATTCAAAATATGGAAAACTGAATATTTGATACATGTTGCAGCCCAATTCAGTGGGAAAATCCTGGTTACCTAATAAATTGTTCTGCTTATAGGTAATTCTCTATCTGGTTAAAATATAACAGTAATTATCATATACTATTTAAAGATAATTCCCTAATGGATTAAAGACATTAAAAAACCCCAAAATCTCACAAGAATCTGGGGAAGCCCACATGTACAATCTAAACCTTGGGAGACCTCTTTAATCAAGACTGGAAACCCCAGAAGCTCTATGAGAAAAGGAAGGTATATCAGAATATATACCATCCGAAACCGTTTCCTGGAAATAGTAACATAAAATAAATCAATAGAAATCAGCTATGTCTGGAAAAAAGTATTTTTAAACTATATTGCAGGCAAAGTGTTAATGTGTATAATTTACAAAGAGCTCTTGTAAATAGACAGGAAAAACATGAACTACCCTAAAGCAAAATGAAGACTATGAATAGACAACAGAGCTAAGATAAATGGTTTGTGTGTGTGTGTGTGTGTGTGTGTGTGTGTGTGTTTAGCAAACATCAGTGTGATGAAATGAGCACAGAGGAAACGTTTAGAAGACACCATAGGCTGTTAACTTTGGTACATGATGTGAGTAGAAAGTGGGAAAAATATTATGACACTGTTCTCACAGACTACTCAGGGAGATAGACACATCAGTAATTTGAGTGCTGTGTTAAGTTCCATGGTTGGGGAATAAAGGGACCTGAGTTAGAGGAGGAAGGAAAGACCCATGATCTGAATAGAGACACTCTGGGCAGAAGATTATTTTCTTTATTACTGGCCTTATGAGATCATTAACTATGTGCAACTAGCAACAGTGACTTTCATGAGATAAGTATAGTTTTGTGGGTCAGGAATATATTAAAATGATTGTGGCACTTGTGGAAAAAGGCGCTTTGTAACACCGTGGAGCATGACTGCAATCATTGCTTATTTAAACTGATCTTTGTATATTTAATCTGAGTATGATTCCTCTCCAGAGGCCAAGGGGAATGAGAAGGATCCACTAAAGGAACACTGATTTGTAAGAAGGCTCTATGAGATTTCATTTTGTTCGGGATGCAGGCACTGTTGCACAGAGTCTGGTTTTTGCTGCAATTGTTAATATCTACATGGAGGATTTTAGGTGGAGGGTGGTAGATATGGAAGGGAAATCGACTTTCCCAGGAGGGGATTTTTTTTTTTTTCTCGTGTAGGATTCAGAATAGGACGCCTGCCTTTCAAGGTATGTGCATTTCTTCAACCAGCATTCACGGAGCCCTCGCTTCCATGCCCTTAACTTTGGTTTCTTTGATCTCTTGCGGATGATAGAATTTGTTAGCTCTCTCTGGCTCCTGGTTTCACTGGGGACTTTATGATTCACTGTTTTTCAGGAAGAGGGAGGAGATGAAGGAAAGGGAGAAGGCAGGAAAAGAAGGGAATCAGCCAACTACATCACAGAGAAGACTTAACTTTTTAAGGTGCCTTTCAAAATAAAGTCCCACTGGAAAACTCAACATTTATAATATTCCCATGTATGGGTAATTTGATCCTTGTAGATTGGAATCTTAATTCCAAGAATGAAGTTCCTCATGATTTAAGGCAAGAAATAGTTGGACTTTTATTTCAGCTGAGTCCTTTTATCTATAGGATATGGGTACACAGCACTGAGTCCTTCATTTTCTACAAACCAATTGGTACACTGGCTGGGCTGATGATTTATGGGAACATTGGGGAATTTTTTCATTGATTGTCTGATATGCAAGAATTTGGAGGAGATGGTAATTTTAATAGAAGGATTAATGTAAACTTTGCAAACATAAGGATTCTCAAGATGATTTCATCTGACTTTCTAGTGGTGAATTTAAATTCAGGGCTAACATAGTCATTTTTTTCTAGAGTTAGGTGATGAACAAGAGTGCTGAATCCCATTTTCTCATCAGTCCATAACCCCAGCTTGCTAGTGGTGTTATATGTAGGATGTTAGGAGTCTTGTTCAGCCCTTCACCTCGGGTCATGATGGGCTCTTGTGTGGAATGATGGCAATGGCAGTGTGAGATTATTCTGGTCAGGTTTTTCTTTAAAAAAATTTTTTTTAATTTAATTTTTATTTTATATTGGGGTATAGTTGATTTACAATGTTGTGTTAGTTGCAGGTGTACAGCAAAGTGTTTCAGTTATACATATATCCATTCTTTTTCAGATTCTTTTCCCATATAAGTTATTACAGAATATTGAGTAGAGTTCCCTGTGCTATTACAGTAGGTCCTTGTTGATTATCTATCTTATATACAGTAGTGTGTATGTGTTAATCCCAACCTCCTAATTTAACCCCTCTCCCCCACCTTTCCCTTTTGTTAACCATAAATTTGTTTTTGAAGTCTGTGAGTCTGTTTCTGTTTTGTAAATAACTTCACGTGCATCATCTTTTTTAGATTCCACCACATATAAATGATATCATATGATATCTATTTCTCTGTCTGACTTACTCAGTATGATAATCTCTAGGTGCATCCATGTTGCTGCAAATGGCATTATTTCATTCTTTTTTTTATTCCATTCTATATATGTACCACATCTTCTTTATCCATTCATCTATCGATGGGCATTTAGGTTGCTTCCATGTCCTGGCTATTGTAAATAGTGCTGCAGTGAACATTGGGGTGCATGTGTCTTTTTGAATTATGGTTTTCTCTGAATATATGCCCAGGAGTGGGATTGCTGGATCATACGGTAGTTCTATTTTTAGTTTTTTAAGGAACCTCCATACTGTTCTGCATAGTGGTTGTACCAATTTACATTCCCACCAACAGTGTAGAAAGATTCCTTTTTCTCCACACCCTTCCAGCATTTATTGTTTGTAGACATTTGATGATGACCATTCTGGTCAGGTTTTTCTTATTGGGTCCCAGCTGGTTTTGACTTGCTCTGTGAGATGTTGAGATGCTCTTGTATGCATGAAATAAACCAAAATGATATGTTTCCAGCTTTTTGAAAACTCTTATTATCAAGTCAGATGTAGCTGGGTGATCATTTCTGGGTCATATTTTGACTTTCCATGTAGTTTGATTGTCATGCCACTCTGAACGAATCTCTGGCATAATTTCTCTTATATTATTTTGTGATGTTTTTAGTCTTATTTTTGTATTGTGTCTTAGTTCTATACTCAATACCCTCAATAAATGTTGAATGTATGTATAAGATGAGCCCCATTAGATCCAACAGAAAAATGTGAATGAAATGGTAGCTCTAAATGAGAAATGACCAAATTGTCACTGGCAGAATACCGTGACCTTTGCCTTAAATCTTTTCCCATGGAGAGAGAATTGCACCTGTTGCAGAAGCTGGTTTCCCAGTACTTGTGTTCTTTCATCTGATTTCTTGAAACTCAACAAATCATTAAAAAAAATTTTTTTAATGTTTTATCGCAGGATGTAATTAAGATGTCAAGTCTAAGGTGTGTGTTACTAACATATACTAAGGTAGACGAGAAGAGTAATTTCAGTGGCATCAGAATGAATCTTGATATTTCTTTATATTAATTAATGAGAGTAATTCTCCAAAAAGAAATTCCATTGTTGATTTCCTTCTTACGTAGGACTACAATGTATGTTATATATATATATATAATCTGTTACATGTTACATTTTATATAATATGGCATATATTACATAAGTATCTTACACATGCATATCTAGTAATCTAGTCATTATATTTCTATATTTGCATTTTGGCTATATAAGTATGTGTTAGATTCATCTTGGTCTTGCTTTTACATGACTTTAGGTATGTTACAAGTTAATACAATTCCTGTGGTTTGGATTACTTACCATTAATGCCAAGATTTTGTTTGCCTTTTCTTTAGGAAGGTCTGTGATTCAGATTAGGAAATTCTCTATTGTGATGAAAGTCAATATGACTGCAATCTCTGGTGAACAATTTATTATATTATGTCTATCATTGCTCAGAAAGATAAAAAAATATTTTTATAGATTGAGGTGACTGGATTTTACTTCTCAGTCTGAGATATCAAATGTTACATCTACTTTTGTAGTCTGAGAGAAGCAGTTCCTTCTTAGGCTTATATGAGGGCTCCTCTTCTACCTACATTTTAAATAAATACTGGCGTTCCTTTGGGCTCTCTTTTCTGATCCCTTTCTTTTCTTTTTTTCTCTCCTTTTCCCTTCCTTCTAAGGTGAACAATGCTGATTGAGTTTCTTTTGTGTATCAGGCCAGGGCCATGCTGTACAGCTGAGCAGGTTGTGTACCACACAATTCTAGGAGGTGACATTCACTGCCCTACCTTCACAACTCATGTAGTGCCATCAGACACTGTGCTAGCTACTTCACAAACCTCTCATTGAGCCTCACAACAACCTATGAGATGGATATCATCATTCCTATTTTATGCATGAGCAAACTGAGTTTTGGGTATGTTAAATAACTTGTTTAAGGTTACGTAATAATTGGTGGGTGATAGAGTGTGTATGGGTCGAAAGCCCCTTTGTCCCTCTACAGCTTGCAACCTTTTGTGGGTGACCTCAGCTCTTGGTAATCTCATCCGTGGTCACCACCTAAATGGTGGTAATTCCTAAAAGACCCTCTACTCCAGATCTCTCTCTGTTGACAGCCTACTAGACAAGTCTTCTATATGTCCCAGAGACACCTCAGATTCTGCAGGATTTAATGGAATCATTTTCCTTATGCTGCTCCTCCTTTATTCTCACTCTCAATTAGTGGTACCAGCAACCTGGGCTCTTCTTTCTCCCTCATTCCCTACATCCAATCAGGTATCAGGTCCCATTAATTCTGTTTCTGAGCTCTCTCTCCATTTGTTCATTTCCTTTTCATGCCAGTTGCCACTATGTTAGTTCAAGCCCTCATTCTTTACTTCTGAATGCATCTGCTCTGTCTGAATTATGAAAAGTGTCACCTAAAGTCTGACATCTGTAGGCATTTGCAGTGGCTCTTGCCTCTGACTGGTTCACCTTTTTCCACCTTCCCCACTTGGCTCCTTGAAGTATCAGCTTTAAGTCACTTTCTCA
This sequence comes from Monodon monoceros, assembly GCF_005190385.1. Classification (NCBI taxonomy): domain Eukaryota; kingdom Metazoa; phylum Chordata; class Mammalia; order Artiodactyla; family Monodontidae; genus Monodon; species Monodon monoceros. The sequence continues at coordinate 15,102,218 of NW_021703780.1, forward strand.
GGGAAGGCCTTCCTTGATTCTTTTTACCAGCCCCTTTCCTTTAGTTAAATTCTTCTCTGTGCTCCCAAAGCACATCATGTTTCAGTCTGTTGTATCACATACATACACACCATAGTATCCTGATAATTGATTTGCTTGTCTGACTCCTTCCCTGGACTGAGAGCTCTTTGAGGACAGGGACTGTGTCCAACTTATGTCTGTCTTCCTAACATCAAGCAGCTTGTCTGGGAGGAGATCAATACATGCTTGAGAGGATGATGCACACTGTGGATTTGTTAGGCAGATCTGAAAGAGTTTTGATTACCATAGCTTTGTAATATAGTTTGAAATCAGGAAGTGTGATTCCTCCAGCTTTGTTCTCACAAGATTGCTTTGGCTATCTGGGGTCTTTTGTGGTTCCACACAAATTTTGGGATTGTTTGTCCTATTTCTGTGAAAAATGCCATTGAAATTTTGATAGGATTGCATTGAATTTGTAGATTGCTTTGGGTAGGGTGGACATCTTTACAATATTAATTCTTCCAGTCCATGAGCACGGAATGTCTTCCTACTTATTTCTGTCCTGAATTTCTTTCATCGGTGTCTTATGGTTTCAGTATACAGATCTTTCACCTCCTTGGTTAAATTTTTTCTTATGTATTTTATTCCAGATCTGAAAGAGTTGTTCACGTAATACTATAGTGTTCTATATGTTTATTTAGTTCTATGAAAATTTGCATGCAGGGCTTCCCTGGTGGCGCAGTGGTTGAGAGTCCGCCTGCCGATGCAGGGGACACGGGTTTGTGCCCCGGTCTGGGAAGATCCCACATGCCGCAGAGCGGCTGGGCCCGTGAGCCATGGCCGCTGAGCCTGCGCGTCTGGAGCCTGTGCTCTGCAACGGGAGAGGCCACAACAGTGAGAGGCCCATTTACCGCAAAAAAAAAAAAAAAAAAATTTGCATGCAGATTTTATAAACTTGAAAATAATCAGTGCTGATATTATTTAATTATACAATATATTTTTCTTCCCATCTGCCATTTGCAGCAACAGGCAGCATGATTATTGCTTAACCCATGTTTTCATTCATATTAGCAATAGCTTCTTCCCTTATCCTGTTGACAAGAGATTATAACTTCATTGCATGGTAATTGAAAACGTGGACTCTGTTGAACTTTGGTTTAAGGCACCAAAGTTTTGTATTGACACTAATGAATAAAGTAACCTCTTAGAACGTGCTTTGTTTATCTTTCCTGATTCCTGTCCATCCACAATGGTCACTACACCAAGAAAATATCTTGAGATTGTTTATCCCAGAACCTAAGCTACTGTTAAATTTGAAGTTAGACATCTGTGGGGTGGTTTTCATTAACAAATACCTTTTTCATCTAACACAGCTTTAGGTGTCGTTCCAGCTCTGCCCCTGTCTGGTTCAAGCTGACCACTTAAATCTCCCTGGACATAAGTTTCCTCATCTTTAAAGTTAGGTGTCTGGACTAAACTAGCTAGAAGGACTTGTCAAGCTCAAATATCCTTCAGTTCTATTATTTTGGGTCCCCACTGTATGTTTTCTTACCATCTTATCTCCCTCGGCCTCCTTCCCTTCCTCCCCCACTAGTGGACTGGTCCTCCTGCCTGTCCTACCACCATACACAGAGATACACTGTGTGCTTCGGCACTTGGCTTTGACCTCGAGGTTTTCTTCAACGTGGAGAGCCAAGAAGCAGTTTGCTTGTGTCCTGTGGCACTGTGCCTACTGCTGATACTTCACTGGCATGCTCAGATTCCTTCCACAAAGGGCTGTGAGTCCCTTCCTTTTAGGCAGCACATTCCTGACTGTGGTTGCAAAAGCAGAGTGAGGGTGCAGAGTGAGCACAGAAAGATTCCCGATCGGAAGAGCCACGTTTGTAAATGGGAATGTTCAACGGAGTTGGGACTGTGATTGTGACCTTTGGCGGATGTAGGGAGTGAGTAGGTATGTAATGTGTTATAAACATCACACAGACCAAGTGTCTGAGGTTTTGGAGTGAGGAAGGCGCATCCTAGTACCCCACAGCTTCTGAATTACTTTGTTACATTTTCTTTAGCTGGAGTACAACCTGTTAGGTTACTGAGCAGTTCCCCACATAATTTGTTGACAAAGCACTTCCAGCAAAATCATTGTTTCATAAAAGTGTGCCTGTATTATATGAGGTAAACTGAGACTGTCCTGATTTGATTTGCCTGCGATCTAATTTTATCATTAGATGCAAAAGGACAAATCAAGTACATGTGTTTTGGATGAAACATGCATGGGAAGTGTTGCTACAGAAACAGTTTTCCGGCAAGGTGGGAAGGCAGGTCTGGGTTGTTATAAGTAGAAACGAGAGGCTTAAAGAGCTGGGAAGGAGGGAGACGGGCGTCCTGGGAGGACGCGTGCAGAGAAGCGTCAAGTTCTGAGAGCCAGTAGGTGAAGTGCCCCTGTCTGGGCAGACGGAAGAACACTAGGGGCTGCTGCTGGCTACCCTGCTTGGCATTTCTGCAGCAGCCGTCCAAGAAGGACAAGAGAGAGGTCCTGCTAAGTGGAGCGAGTGCAGGAGGGCGGGACTGCTCGGGCGCACTGGCAGCCGGGTTCAGACAGGGTTAAGACCATCACCTGCAGTTGAAGAGCGACCCAGATGGGAAGTAGGAAGTGCCGCGCCTGAGCTTCCTGTATAAATAAACGCGCGGCTCCTGGGGCTGCTGCTGGCGTGCGGCGCCCCACGCTCTGCAAGGTTCCCGGGCATCGCAGCTGTGCCCCGAGGCAGGAGGTGGTTACAGGTACTCCTCCTCCGGCCCAGTAAGTCTGGGAGCCCGAGCCCTGGTGCAGTCCTGCAGAGCGCGACGCTGTCAGCGGCAGAGGGAGAGAATGGAACAACTCCTCCTCCCCGGGGTGCGAGCAGCCCCGGCCGGCGGTGAGCGCGAGGGAGTCTGCTGAGAAGCCCGGCGGCCGGGAGGAACGTAGCTCTCCTGCCAGGTAGGTTTAGCGAGCTTTTTAAACGCTGCAGGCATTGCAAGACAGCAGTGGGGTTGGACTAAGAAAAGAAAAAAGGACGGGAGACTGTCTCTGATACCATGGTTTTTAGCTTTATTTTCTGCCTCCAGTGCTGAAAAGGTACAGAACTGAATTCGTTCTGAATGCCTGAAACACCTGGTAACTTTAAAAAATAGATACCTTTGTAAAGGTAAAAAGAAACGAGTTTAATTTCTAATAAAACAGTCTCTTCAGAATGTATTGCAAAATTCCAGATTAGATCAAACCTCGCAGTGTCTTCAGCGGAGACCAAACTTGGCATAATCTCAGATGTTTGCCTTCTGCTATTTGGAAATGCACAGCAATACGTTGACATACCTAGATATGGATAAGATATTTTATTATCTGTGGGATCTTGGTCATATATTATGCTGTTTATTTTGTCGTGTAACTGCTGATAAAACAGGGTGAAACTCTGATCTTATATTGCTGTTCTCAAGTTTAAGTTAAAATGAAACCAATTCCTGTATCAGCAGACTAAAGGTATCTTTAGCTTACCCCTTCCAGGGTACCTTTTGTTTTTCTTACTAGTTTCAGGGATTCTGCTGTAAGTCTGCTCCTGAAGCATATACTTCTCACATTTGGATTTCTCAGAAATGATTTCCCCTTTCTGGAAAAATGTTCTCTGTCTTCACGCTTGCACTACAGTCTCACTTTCTTATTTCTGTCTGCAGCACATATCTTTTCAAAACATTAGCTGGGGCTCACAATAGGACTAGCAGTGTTCTTCTGAATTGGCATTTCTGGAGGTTTATTTGAACGTTGCCAGGTATGAATTAAAGAACAATGTATCTAATGTTTCTGAAGCAGCCGATTGCGGGAATCTAGTCCCAGAAGCAAAATAAATGAAGTTTGAGATGACTCAGTTTTTAGGGTGTGGGTAAGAGGCAAAAGGAACCCAACCAGTCTTCACTGAGTTGCTGGCTAATTAAAGTATCTGGCTGCTGTAGCTTTCACTGAGATGAGCCTCTTGGTCCCCAGTCCCTTTCACATCTAATTCCTCTGCTGGTCCCTCCTCCTTACTCTGTCCTCCCTTTTCGACCCTAGTCCTTTTCATGGGTAACAGTCCCTTCAGTATTTCTGAAGCTATCTTGAAGAGGAGAGAGAGCGAGAAAAAGAAAGACATCTATAGCAGATCCACAAGGCCACGAGGAGAGAATTGTATTAGGAAGTCCAAGGCCACATTTTCATAAAACTCCTGTCTTCCCTTTTGCACACCTGTGACTGGGATTTTATTCTTTGTGCTGCGCATAAAGTTAGGAAAGTGGGAAAGAAAATAAATTCGAACTGTCTTGATGAGTAAACAAACTCAAGGTATAGAAAATGTAAAAAGATGTCCAGTAGCAGAATTGAATTGCTTGGCTTTTTATTTAAAACAAACAGGAAAAAAAACCCTCAACCAACAGCCACCCCCTCCCCGCCCCACCCCCAAACCAATCACCCTAGATAACTTGCTTCTACAGTACTGTGCTGGATGTGAGTTCGGAGTGTGGTCAAACACTGTCCATTTACCCAGAGTTTTACAAATATTTACAGTCATCTGTGCCAAATATCTTTGTGCTGAGCCCCAAAGAACATTCTCAGCATTCAAAAGCCCCATTCTCATGAATGGTTTCAGTTCATTGGCAATTTAAAGGCATCCAGGCTTCCAAACTAGGTCAGTTTAAGACATGTCTTTTTTTAAACCTAATAATTAGTTTTTGGGTCTCCCAGATTATGATCCAGGTTTTCAGAGCCAAACCCTACAGCAGAGGGGAAAGTATGCGCTATCAGAAAGAGAAAAGCTCATTTTATTTAAATGGTAAGACCATTTAGCTTTCTGGAAACTGTCTTTCTCTTGAATGATACAAATATTTTAATCTGAGAAATTTATATTAAGTTTTCCTTTTTGAAAAGTTGTTTCAATATTTTAGACGTTTAGGAACATTTTTAAGGACATCAGAGTCATTTCTCTGTACTGTTTCTGCTGGTCCTGGCTTCTGTGTTTCCCCTGGCCTTGACTTATGGTATTACTTTCCTGTTGAGTGAGGTTCTTAGTGTTTGAAATCTCTAGTTTGAGGTAGAGGTCAGGAATCATGTTGAACCCAGATGTTGGTGGAGGAACAAAGTCCAGACAGTTTGGGGACTAAACCTACTTTGTGCAACTGATTGTTTCGGAGACGGGAATTGGGCCAAGCTGAGCTTTGGGGAGCTGGTATCTGCAGCCACTGCTCTTGAGTACTTAGACTTTTTTTCAGGGATGCCTGCCTTAATTTATTGAAGTGCCTTAGCTATAACAAATTATCAATATTTTCAGCTTTTGAATTGCTGGAAACAAATCCAGATGAGAATCAGGCCCTGAGTATTTCTTCTCCTCCATGTACATTAGAGAAGTTATCTACTGTGGTATTGAGTGATTAGAGGCTGAGTATATAAAGATGTATAAGATGTAGCCTCTGCCTTCAAAGAATTTGAATAAGCTTGGAAGTGAAAGTGACTTTGGACTAGAATAGTAATTTTAATTCATGTTGTTTTACCTGAGAATGAAAAATACTTTGATGTTTGTCCTTTTAATTATGTTTTTGTTTTTTGGGCTTTTTTTTTTTTTTGATAATGTTTCCGTGATGTCACCTGAGTGTTAAGTAATTTAAAGAGGCATAAGAGCACCTAAGTTAATTTATTTCATTATTTTAATTTTAAATTTGTTTTTTCACCTTTAGGCATATGTGGGAGGTCTTGCACTAACATTTTATTTTTATTAACATTGGCATTTGCTATTTACTTGGTGGATGAATACTCCTAAACCCAATGCATTATACCTTAGTAGTTATTAAAAAATGGAAAACTGTACATTAAAGAGAGTGAAAGTGATCAATGCTTTCGCAACATGAAATGAGAAACTTCTCATCTGTGATTGGCTCCCTTGCTTGAATTGAAAACACAACAATATAAGTGAAATACACTTCTCTTATTCATAGCTGGGGATACTTCTGATCACATGGCTTGTGGTATCTATTAAAGAACATGCTTTGGGGGGCTTCCCTGGTGGCGCAGTGGTTGGGAGTCCGCCTGCCGATGCAGGGGACATAGGTTTGTGCCCCGGTCCGGGAGGATCCCGCGTGCCGCGGAGCGGCTGGACCCGTGAGCCATGGTCGCTGAGCCTGCGCGTCCGGAGCCTGTGCTCCGCAGCGGGAGGGGCCACAACGGTGAGAGGCCCGCGTACCGCAAAAAAAAAAAAGAACATGCTTTGAAAGCTATGTCTCAGTGGTTTCTAATTCCTCTGCAGTCATGAGTTTGAGTCTCAGACCTTAAGTCAACTGGTTCTTTGTCTTTCTTGGGAAGATAGAACAAGACTATCTCATTTCTCTTTTTTGTTGGACTTGTGGCTGAAGCTATAAACCCACAAATTGTCCTGTGTATGATTATATGAACCTGTCTGTTGACAACCTCCTCAACCAGTTTATGCTTTATAAGTGGGGACTATGTTTAATCACCTTTACATCCATAGCACCTAACGTATGGAATTCAATTCTTTGTGGGTTGACCTTATTTTCTGCGTTTTGCATTTTTCTGTATTTGATTCCTTGAGAAACTCATTTGGCAAAGATGTACAAAAATACACGCCCTGCACCTTGCTTGGTGTGGGATGGAGGAGTTCTTTTCCCACACTGGTTTTAAATTCGTGTCTATAAAATGTCTGTATACAACTTTTAACTTTCACAGGAGAGGGTAATATTTACACATGCTTTTATTCATTTGGAGAAAACATTTTGGTTTAGATATTCGTTCTTTAGGCACTGTAGTTTCTTGGTAGTGTCATAACCCAGGAGCTCAGCCTGTCTCTTGCTCAATGGGGCTTTCTGAAATAACACTTCTCCTTGATCTGTTAATTACATCATTGTCTGACCTGCCTGTAAGTGGCGTTCCTTCCTGCCTCTGAGCTTTGTTGTTATGCCAGGCAGGGGGAAGGCAATTATTCAGCAGGGCTGTATGAATAATTGTGGGAGGCAAGGGACCCACTGATTAAATAAGAGGCGGGCAGGGCACAGCGTTGGTGTTGAGGAGGGACCTACAATGATGAATATAAAATTACAATGCCCAAAATATCATTGAGCTGTTATTCTCATATTCACTCCTACCTTCTTTGATAAGTTTTTATTGTTAGGAAAGCTGGGAATGGTTTTCCGCCTCCTGGGCCTTACCTCGCAGTGGTAATGAGAATACAGAAAGAAGGCAAGAAAAAAGAAATGCGCTTTTTAGGATAGGAGTTTTGTAAATGTTAAAACTTGACATCCCAGATGCCCTGTACTCTGTAAGGTTTAGAGTTAGCTTATCACAATATCATGTACTTTGTTGGTCGTGATCTCATGTGTCTTTTCATATATTTCTCCTATGTATTTTGTAGGAAAAAATATAAAAATTAGATATGATTATTCTCATCTTAAAAAAATGGTAACTGAGGTGATGGAAGTGTTAACTAACCTTATGGTAATCATTTCACAAAATATATCTATATCAAATCATTACATTGTATACATTAAACTTATACAATTTTTTGTATTAATTATATCTCAATAAAGCTAGAAAAAATAGATCTTATTAAAATAATGGGCTTTATTCATTACATAATTTCAAATAGCAAAGAGACTGCCTTGAAAACAGTTTTTGGTAATATTTAAGATTCCCCTCCTAAGGGAGTGTCTGTCCTTTTGACCCACAAAAAAATTAGTAGCGATATATTTGCATATCAGTTCCATTTTTAGAAGAAACCGGGTCTCCAGGTTACAGAGTTATAATCTTATTGACATCCTGGAACCTGTTGAGATGAAGATGTTAAAACTAAAAGAATTTTAGACTGAATATTTTTTCATCTCTTGATTTCCCCTGAATGAAGCTGTGAAACAGTGGGGAAGAAAACCGAAGTTCCCTTTTCTATCACAGTGATAAACAGTGTTTTGCAGCAATGCTACCACCTCACAAAGCCTGAGTAGGTGAATATTTACCTCCATTATTGCTAAGAATTAAGCATTCCTTGGGTTTGTTTTTACAGTCAGCCCTTCATATTGGTGGGTCCTACATTGTGGTTGGTGAAACCTGTGGATGCAGAAGCCGCGGGTGCGGAGGGCCAACTGTATTAGGCCATTTTATAAAAGGAATTTGAGCATCTGAGGATTTCGGTATCTGCCAGGGGTCCTGAAACCAATCCCCCATGGATATCTAGGGACGACTGTACTAGAAAATAGTTTCTAATGTGTTTCACTGTTTTCACATAATGATGAAGTATCTTATGTGTGATGCCATGCATCTACTCATTCTTTTACAAAGCAATTAAATAGACATAAAATATACTTGAGTAATTCCATTTCTGTGATTACTAGTGAGGCTGCCTGTGTTCCCATTTGTTCTTGCCCTCTCAAGGCATGTATTAGAACTGTTTTTCTGATATTACTGGTTGTGCACTGGTTCATCTAGTCCCTGAGTGGCCAGATGAATGGCCAGAGAGTGGGTCAAAGATGTAGTAAGGGAGCAGAACCACAACACTGGCCAGTATGGAGGTGTGCATAAGCCCTTGCCTCACTTACCACCAATGTCCATAGCCCTTGGTACTCTACCAGCCAGCTGGTCTACCTTCCATTCCAAACTGTATTAGGGTAGAATTTCAGCAAGTGGCTAATGGCTGATGATGGTCAGCACTTTATTAGGTTCAGTCAGTACCATTTGAGTCACTAATAGCTTTGGTCAAGAACGTGAACCAGCAGTGAAATAAATCATTGCATTGGGTAGAAATGCCAAGGTCAACAAAATATTAATTTTTGAATTGTGTTGAGCTGGTTGCCTAACATGTCAGTCTTAGTTGATATTGGGAGGGCTTTCCTAACAAGGCAGAGGTGGGACCTTTGGATTACTGTTTCTTTCTGCTCTGCTAGAGTATCTCTGCTCTGCTTCCTGAGAATCTCTCTCCATTATACAGGCAGCACTTCAGCCCTACCTTCCCCACTACCTACCCTTCCTGAAAATGCTTCCCTTTGTTAGCTCCCTGTCACTGTGAAGCATTCATACCTTTTATGAATACTTTGCAGGGATGACTCAGTGTCTTGCAGGGGCATGTAAACATTTTGAGAACATTCATGTGTCTCTTCTGTTTTGTCCCTTGTTCTTGAGTAACTCTTCGACTTTCATATCATGGCCTGGAATTAAGACCCCTCACCACAGATCAACTGGTTTTTTACATAAATTAATATTTCTATTACATAAGTAACATCCAGCTGTTTCATTGTATTAACTTTCTTTTTCTCTTATTCCCTTTAATTGTGCTTTACCAATTTATCTAAATCTTAAAGTTTTTACAGATGGTGTAAAAATTCCTAAATAACTAGACAAGTATCCTAGTAAAACATTATCCTCTCCAATCATGTTATCTTTGTGCAGTGGAATAACAGCTATGATTTTGGGTAGTGAAACGGATATAAACTACATTAGTTAAAAATACTTTGAAGGTTGGCTCTCTCACCCACTGCGTTTTTGGAGCAGATTGCTTTTTCAGGCCGCCAGCAGAATATGAAAATTCCTTATACATCCTGAGCTTTCCAGCACCGTTTCTGAAGTATTCCTTTCTTTGGCAATTCTAATGAAAACACAAGAGGGAAAAAGTGTCCTGTTCTTTCCTATCAGAAGGTGGTTGCTTCTCATATAATGAATACTTTGTAGGGTAAGAGACACTCAGAGTAGGCAGAACTGCTGATTCCCCTTTCCTGGTAATTTAGTGCAAAATCAGATGTTTTAGAGTGGCTTTCCTTCCTTGCATGCCCCAGCCAATCTGTCCTCTTATGTGGTTACTTATAGTTAAGCAAGTGAGACTTCTACAATCTGGGTGAAGCCTGCCCTCACCACTCCACCCTCAACCCTGCCACCAACTTTAGAACATTTGAACTTGAAGTTAGCTTGTCACGTTTTTCTTCTTTCCAACATGGCTCTTACATTCGCTACCAAAATTCTTTTCTCATTGGGTTCTTGACATCCAAAAAGAGGCTCAGTCGCACTTGTAATAGCTGTAAAAGTAATTATAATTGTTACCATTTTAAATCAAGCAGGAGGATGGAATATTCAAGTCACTTTCTTATTTTAGGTAAAATGTGAAGTGTGAGGCAAAACAAGTTGAGCAAGCCAGTAAGAGTGAGTTACTGGCTCTCTGGAAGGAAGACTTTTCTGGAAACCTGGAGGGGAGTGTGTGTATTGTCAGTGTACCTACGAGGATGTTGGTTCCGTGAGCAGGTCAGGAGGAACTGCGAGTGTGTGGTTGGTCATCTTCTGGCCACCCCTCTATGCTTCCTGCCATTTAGTTTAGTAGTTTGGGCGGGGGGATAGTTCTGCCAGTGGTGGTTTCATGTTGTAGAGAGGAATGAATTTTTTTTTTTTAAGAATTTATTATTTATTTATTTATTTATGGCTGTGTTGGGTCTCCGTTGCTGCATGCGAGCTTTCTCTAGTTGCGGCGAGCAGGGGCTACTCTTCGTTGCGGTGCGCGGGCTTCTCATTGTGGTGGCTTCTCTTGTTGCAGAGCATGGGCTCTAGGCGCGCGGGCTTCAGTAGTTGTGGCTTGTGGGCTCTAGAGTGTGGGATCAGTAGTTGTAGCTCATGGGCTTAGTTGCCCCGTGGCATGTGGGATCTTCCTGGACCAGGGCTTGAAGCCATGTCCCCTACATTGGCAGGTGGATTCTTAACCACTGCGCCACCAGGGAAGCCCGAGACCAGTGAATCTTAATAAGACATAAATGAAGAAACACTACGACACCTTGGAGCCATTCACAAACATCTCAAGTGCGGGGGAGATTCGTTTAGAAGACTTCGGGATTCCCCAGACTATTGCTTGAAGGGCTCAATTTCTAATGAATCAATGGTGAACAGATTTCTTGTTTGTTACTCTTTTTCTATGACGTGCTACTGTGTGTCATTTATTTCTAAAACATTCGTTACTGATTTTGCCCAGAGTGAAAACCAAAGGGCTGGTTTTCGAACTGTGCGTGGTGAAGCCTTCAGCTTCCATGACGGTGCCTGGGAGGCTGCTGAAGGGAAAGGTCAAGGGTACCTGGACGGGGTCTCCCAGCATTGTTTCAGCTGGTGCTAGTCTACCTTATCTCTTTTATCCAAAGGCGGGGTGCTTAAGATTTTGTTTTTATAAAATTCCACTGCTTTAAAAAATATTCATAAGCCATCACTTTGGGGAACTGGGGTTCTGGTAGACAGAAAGATAAATCACTTCTTTTTGAAGAATTATTTTGGATTGTTCAGCTCTCAAAGAGATGAAATATGTGACTTCTTTCCTCTGTCTCAGTCACAAGTTCTGCCTTGATTGGAATGCTTGGAATTTTTTTTAAAACAAAATTGGTCTCTGCTTTGTAAAAAGTTTTTATGTTATAAGAATATATATATATAGTTTAAATTTATATGTATAAATTTTAAGCCACTTTATTGAGGTATGATTGACAGACCAAGAAGTGTACATATTTAATGTATAGAATTTGATGAGTTGAGCAGTAAGTATACACCTATGGAACAGCATGGTGCCTGTGGTTAACAATACTGTATTGTATACTTAAAAATTTGCCAAGGGTAGATCTTATGTTAAGTGCTCTTAATCAGGTGCACACAAAACAATGATAAATAAAGGGGGCAGGAGGAAACTTTTGGAGGTGATAGATATTTTTATAACTTTGAATTCATAGCCTATAGGCATGTAACTCACAAACTGAGTAAAAACTTATGTATATTGCAAGGGACAAGATTACGTTTCAGATGGCCTTGATTCACACAACTTCTCGCCCTGGCTTCAAAAGAAGACTATTTCAAAGAGATAACCTTTTTTTTTTTTTTTTTTTTTTTTTTTTTGCGGTACGCAGGCCTCTCACTGCCGTGGCGTCTCCCATTGCGGAGCACAGGCTCCGGACGCGCAGGCTCAGCGGCCATGGCTCACGGGCCCAGCCACTCCGCGGCATGTGGGATCTTCCCGGACCGGGGCACGAACCCGTGTCCCTGCATCGACAGGCAAACTCTCAACCACGGTGCCACCAGGGAAGTCCCAGAGATAACCTTTTAAGAAGTATCCCATTATGTCTTTGTTTTTCAAGTACGTTGGCCTGTTAAATGTCCCCTTCTGAAAAATAGATTGTGAGAAAAAAATGACTTTCTTGAAGAACACCTCTCTCTCTTGCCTAGGCTGGGACAACAGGATTTATCTATTCTCAACAGCTTCCTCCACATGGGCTGTTAGTGTAATTGACATTTGTGGTGTGGGATGTTTCTGGCCTGTGTCATTTCCCATCTTCCCTACACAGGAAGCATTTACTGGCTACATTTCTTCTTCATGTGTGACTTGGGATTTCTTTTTTTGAGGGGGAAAATAACTCAGAATATGTTGTATGAGCAGTGTTGGGAAAATAGAGATGAAAAGACGTTTTCGATAAGATGATGTATGTTATCAACAGGGGAGTCTTGGAGAAGAAAACAGGCGATAGTTGTGTTAAGTATAAACTGGGAACAGGGGAGAAGTAAAATCATTCACTTTTACCCCTAATTGACCCTAAAGGGATTTTTTTTTTTTTTTAACTTTAAAATCCTGGATTTGATGTGCAGGTTGATTTGAATTTAATTTGCTATTGGATGATAGATCGTCAATAGTTAATTGAATAAGAATACTGTGTCTTGAACCATATTGGTCTTTTCCCGAGAAATATCTATCATATTGGAAGCCAGTCATTGGTTAGCTTCCTATTTAATTTATTTTTGATCAAGTCTTTTACTACTACTTAAGGAGTAGGTGATAAACCATAAACACTTCAGGGCACTAGAGTTAGAAACTGTTGACTCTTTCTGATGTGCCACTAAGAAAGTTAGTGCAGTTAGATCTCATAGATATTTTTCTTTCTAATCTAATCTGTTTTTTTCTCCCATATTTTAGTACTTTTGTACTAATATATGGAGACTTAAGTCGCTGTGGGGCTGTATAACAAATGCTGAATATGTAAAATAATTTCTTTTGCCCAAAAATTGGGAGGAAGAGAGTCTGGTTCTTCTGGGGGGAGAGGATACAATTATTTCTATGGCCAAATTTATTAGAATTGGCCATACTCTGTTAAAATAGTAAGAACTTAAGGATTTTGCTTTTATTTAATCAGAACATGAAATTTCTTGATGTGATATAAACTATGTATATGTAGGGAAATTATTTTCACAATTATCTTACCTCTTTTAAAGATATTCTGAATAAAAACAATCTAGTGGAAGGGCTTCGGTTATAATTTTTATTTTTTGGTGTAGAAATATCCTTTCCTATAGTCATGCTATGTGTAGAGACAAATTTTATTCTTCAGTGATCTTATGATAGCCGTAGTCATGGAATTCACCTCTCTCTCTTTCTCTCTTTCCCTCCCTCTTCCTATATCTCTCTCTCTCCCTGCTACATCCCTCCACATAGTATCCACTTGTGAGGCAGTTCTTGTGTAATGGACCAGGCACTGGACTTGGCCTCAGAAGATGGAGGTTTGAGTTTAGCTGTGCCGTGTATAAGCTCTGAGAACTTTGGCAGATTACTTAACTTCTCAGGACCTCAGTTCATCTATAAAATGAAGGAAATAATCATTGTGGTTGCAAAACATTAAATGAAATAATGCATGTGAAGGAACACAATTAACACTGACACCTTATTGAAAATTTTTTTAATTAATTAATTTATTTTTGACTGTGTTGGGCCTTCGTTGCTGTGTGCAGGCTTTCTCTAGTTGCAGCGAGCAGGGGCTACTCTTCGTTGCGGTGTGCGGGCTTCTCATTGCCGTGGCTTCTCTTGTTGTGGAGCAGACTCTAGGCGTGCGGTCTTCAGTAGCTGTGGCGTGAGGGCTCAGTAGCTGTGGCACACGGGTCAGTAGTTGTAGCTTGTGGGCTCTAGAGCGTAGACTCAGTAGTTGTGGCGCACGGGCTTAGTTGCTCCGCGGCACGTGGGATCTTCCCAGACCAGGGCTCCAACCCGCGTCCCCTGCATTGGCAGGTGGATTCTTAATCACTGAGCCACCAGGGAAGCCCTGAAATTTTTTTTATTGGAGTAAAATATACATAACAAAAGTTATCATTTCAACCATTTTAACTGTAATTCAGAGGTATTAAGTACATTCACAATGTTGTCCAACCATCGCACTATCCATTTCTAGAACTTTTTCATTGTACCAGCAACTCTGTATTCATTAAGTGATAACTCTCCATTTGCCCTTCCTCCAGCTCTTGGTAGTCACCTTTCTACTTTCTGTCTTTGTGAATTTGACTGTTCTAGGTTCCTCATATAAATGGAATCATACAATATTTGCCCTTTTGTGTCTGGCTTATTTCACTTAGCGTAATGTCTTCAGGGTTCATCTGTGTTGTAGCATGTGTCAGAATTTCATTCCTTCTTAAGGCTGAATAGTATTCCGTTGTATGTTTATATCACATTTTGTTTATCCATTCATCCGTTGATGGACATTTGGATTGTTCCCACCTTTTGACTGTTGTGAATGATGCTACTATGCACATCGGTGTGCAAGTATCTGTTTGAGTCCCTGCTTTGAATTCTTTTGGGTGTACACCCAGAAGTGAAATTTCTGGATCATATGGTAATTCTGTATTTAACTTTTTGAGTGACATTCTCTTTTTAAGTATTCTTTGAATCTGTTGAATTGATCATAGCAATGTGATTCCTAAATGGTGTGTTTGTTCATAGTAGTCTTTTAATTTCCATAGTTGACTTGATATGAGTCAGGACAGTGAGGTCACCTTACATTTCAGGACTCTAGGAATAGGTTGCCAAGGTGATAAGCTCTCTAATCCATGGTTCTTAGAAGTGCATTTACTGTACACTTAGATCATTGAGGGTGAGGATTTGCCCTGCTGGTGCCCAGATGTGTTGGTTAAACAATAGCTGTGTCAATGGATATAATATTTTCTGCTTTCGGCCTTCCTGTAGGGATTGAGGAGACTGAAGAACGCTGAAGACAGGCTGATGGGCTCAGCTGGTAGGCTCCACTGTCTCACCATGACCGCTGCCGAAAATCCCACACCTGGAGACCTAGCTCTGGCCCCCCTCGTCACTTGCAAACTCTGCCTGTGTGAACAGTCTCTGGACAAGATGACCACGCTCCAGGAATGCCGGTGCATCTTTTGCACAGCTGTAAGTTTACCCTGATGCTTTCATCATGAGAAAATACAAAGGGAAGAATTGTAAAAATACAGGATATACTTCTGTGACTTACTGAGAAGCCAAAGTTTGCTACAATATGATTCTGCTTGGGAGAGCAATTCCACATTTGGATATGATTCCAAATGCTATCTTGAGTAGTAAACCCGATATTTACTGGGATTTAGGCAAAGTGTAACATGTATATGAAGTTTAATTATTGATTGAATAAGCAGCATCTTTCTGTTCTTAAAGCTCTAGCTAAGGAACAAAATAGACATTTTAAACATGCCTTAGTTAACTATCATCTGTAAGAAGCTCATCAAGTGTCTTGAATGATGGAGAAATCAGGTAGCAATTTGCTGAATTTTCCTTCATGTACTTGCTCGTCTCCTACAAAGCACATGGTATACAGCTGTTTTACTTTGTCGAATTTCCTTTTTAAATTTTTTTTCCTATTTTCACAGTATGCCGAATGCTGCTTATTCCTCATAACAAATATAACCCTAAGATCTTCAGGGGTGGGCTTGTCTCTTAGTTTGGCACTTGGTATCAAGGCCCGTGACCTTGATTGCATGTATCCCTGAAGGCTGGTTGGTTAAAGAAGAAAAATAGGAAATGGACTGATGGGTTCACGGGGACTACTAGAAGTGTGAACCAGGTGGTCTTGTTCAAATTTTCATTTATTAAAGGGTTTTTTGAGCTCCTACTCTGTGCTAGGCACTTGATGCTGGGAATATAAAGATAAGTAAGATAATCCCCACAGAAAA
The DNA here is from genome assembly GCF_005190385.1 of Monodon monoceros. Lineage (NCBI taxonomy): Eukaryota > Metazoa > Chordata > Mammalia > Artiodactyla > Monodontidae > Monodon > Monodon monoceros. The sequence continues at coordinate 15,118,191 of NW_021703780.1, forward strand.
GATGGACACATTGCAGGAACTATACAAGAGTTTGGTGAAATCAGGGATGGCTAGAGGTAACATACCGCAGGAGTGCCTCACCCACTTTAGGAGTGGGAGGGGGATTCCTGGTGGCAGTGCTCTCTGACCTGAGGCCTTAACAAGAGATTGTAAACTGATGCCTGTGGGCTACTTCGGGCCTCAGCACATTCTTGTTTGCGTCCCCAATTGGGAAATTTCAAATAACAAATTGGTAAATTTTTCATGAAAAAATGAAAAAGTAGCAAGATATAGCTACTCTGGGCCTGTATTCATAGGCCCAGAAATAAATGATCTCTCCTCTATTTATGGTACCTACCTCTCTCCTGTGTGTCCTGTGTGTTTGAATTAGCTACACTTTTAAACTAAGGATGGATTAAGAGTCAGCTAGGAAGAGTGCTGGGCATTTCAGCATGGTAGAGGGGAGGGAGGGCCTTATGCCTAAATTACAGTAGTCACTGTTTATCTTTGCTTTGGTAGGCCTTGTATGGACAGACTGTTAATATTTATTATACAGTAAGTATAATAATCACCAGCCAAATGTGGGTTTAATACCCCTGACTTGTGAAGGAAATTGACCAGTTTAGATACAGTGATCAGTGCTTAAATCAACGGGAGTAAGGAGAAAGAAATCATTTAGGAAATACTGGAATAATTTATAAAAAGACATTTTACTAAGCATACTTTTAAAAAAAAAACAGTTAAGGTGAAATAAATTTTGCTCCGTCTCTTTTTTCTAAGTTAATTTAACTAACATGACACATTTTCTAGCTAGTTTATATCAATTTTCTTAAATTCTTTTGGATTGACGATTAGCACAGAGAGAAGGCTTGCAATAATTTTTAGGTAAAAAGGAAAGTGACTAAAATCCTTTCCTTATGTTTTCAACTGTAGGATCCAAAGATGGCAAAGAAATAGTATCATTTATCCCTTTATTCAACATATATCTAGTGAGCAGCATTTGTGTGTTTCGGGAACTGTTCTAGGCACTGCGATTTATCAGTTAAAGAAACAAAACCCAGCATAGATCCTTGCTCTTAGGAACTTACATGCTATCAAAGGAGTTACATAATAAATAATTAGCATACTAAGTAGGTAAGTTACATACTAGTGGGTAATAGGGGCTTAGAAAAAAAGCAGAGCAGGAGGTTAGGAGTGTAGGGACCAGGATGTTACACTGATAGTTGGGTAGACAGAAGGAGGCTTCAGTAAGTGATGTTTATGCTGGTTCTTCCTCATCTTGTCAGCGTGTGTTGCTTCACAGGAAGTAAGGAAATGGCCTTGTCATCACGGGGCAGCTTCAGTTTCCTTTGGTCTTACTTTGTTTCTGAGTGCTGTGCTTCAAAACTGTTTTCTTTGACTTTCTCACATCGCTTCAGGACCTTTGCTAATCCTTGAAACAAATGAGTCAGAAGCAACATTCGGTTAAAGCCAGAGTGGAAATTTTTGTCTGAGGGTTAATGATGTTTCAAAGCAGGATATGGAATTCACCTTTTGCAATGAGATCTCGAAGAGCAGAATTCAAATTTGTGCGTCAACGTTGGATAAGGAATACACAGACAAGCAAAGGCTGTGTTTCATACTCACAGATTGCTGCCATTGCCATATTATTGTTTCCATAGATCTTAGTTCCCAGTTAAAGACAGCACAACTGCTTCTTATTTCTCCTTCAGCAGTTTGGGGGTAGGAGTTAATACAATTAGATTATTCTGTCATTTAGAGTCATACTTCCTCATTGTTGGGGAGTACTTAAAAGCAGAAAGACAAATGGCTTGGTATTGTTGGTATCCCTCCAACTTGGGAACTTTTCATCGCTGTAAACATTAACCTTCCCTGGCTTCCCAATACCCCATTTTCTATGATCTGCCAAAATAGTGAGCTGTATGTGTTTGACTACATTAGTGTCTATAAATTTGCAGTTGATACCAGACTCACCTGAAATACTATTCTAACGTTTCTGTTAGAGCTCTTATTTCTTCTTTTTAAAAACCAGTTTAAAAATGTATCTGAGGGTTACTGATGTTAAAAACCAGTTAAAAATACCAGTTAAAAATGTGTCTGATCCCCCTAGATTTTGATTTGCATTCAAATTAAAGATATTAAATGTGTTTTGTGTTTTCAAGGCTGAAAAGAAACCTGTGACATTTTTTAATAGGCTATATACTACTAATTCCCAATTTTAAGTACGATTGGATGACATCTTCCAATTATTGGCTGGGAAAGCCTTCTTGTGCATGCCATATATTTAAAATGGTTTTGCTAAGATGGCTCCCTCTTCCCTCTCCCATGAGGAGAATGTCCAAATGTAATGGTTCTCTTGCTAGAGATGGTGCTATACTTATATACTTTCATCATTTCAATAAAGCTCTTTATACATTCTGTCCTTGTCCTGCTTTCCCTAAGAAACAGTGTGATCAGTGTGCTTGGAGAGTACAGGATGGACAGTGTCTAACTGGACCGTTGGCTGTAGGCCAGCTCAGACCTGGCGCTTAAGCAGGTGTTCCCTAACCCAAGGGTGTTCCATGACCCTCCAGCTCTGTTTCCAAGTCAAATTAGCTTGGAAACGTGTATGTTTTCTAGTCCTCTCTTGGAGGCATGTAAAGCATAATTGCATTTTAGAGACTCTGTGAAATCTTGTGGTTAGAAAGAAAGCAAAGGGACCCTGTTGACCTTCTCCTGATGAAGCATTTCCGTTTGACCAATGCCACCTTTTTTTTGAGTGGAATACCTATTAATTTCCCCACAACCAGTGCATGGAAGAATGCCGCTTTGACTTACCCTATGGATGTAATTCTTGATTTAAATGACATCCAGAGAAAGGAAGGGGACAGATGTTGCTTCAAATAATCCATCGATGTATCTAGTTTCTTGTTAAAAGAAGCTTTACCATGTTCTATTTGAGAAGATGGTTTCTGTTAGACTGTTTGCTCAGATTTAACATAGAGAAGAAAGTATAGTATGAAGCGAGGGAAGCTAAATACACGGACAAAAATGGGTGGAGCTCTCACTAGCATGACTTAAGTCATGAATCATTAGGTGCATCACAGAGCCAAAGAAGTTGATATTGTGGGGTTACAGAGAGAGGTGTTATAAAATTACTTGTTGTACTTGAAAGTTAAATATCTCAGGGATGTTAATTAATAATAATATGGAAAAAGTCTCTTTCTCTCTCTCCCCACCCTCCCCCATGGATTTAAATAATGCAAATATGAAAATTCAAATTCCCGTTTTCTAGCTTTTGCAACACACTCTTTCAGATAATACCACACAATTATAATTCAAGGGAAAGAAAAAAAAATTCACAAAAATCCATTATCAAAGGAGGGAAAATTTGTGGGTTTCTCCCTTGTGAGCAATATTTGCCTCTCTGATTTATTTTGGAAGCTATTTCTGTCAGCCACGAATAATGAAAACACAGTTGTTGCTTGTTTTCATAACCTAGATAATTTCACCTAAAAAGAGTTAGTATGTTGGCATGGCCTATTTACCATTCAGATTAAAGACAGGATGTGCTGAGCAAAAAGAAAATAAAGTCCAGCCATATTCTTGCCTTTTTTCCATTATGTTTTGTTGGCTCTAAGTAGTTAGAACTCCTTTTACTATTCATTTCTCTGAGCCAAATGGATTTTCCAGTGTTTGAAAAAGTGAGAGGAAATATAAAGCTTTTTAAACCAAGCCCTTCTTTTCCTTGGGGCCTGTTGGGTGACCTTTAAGCAAGGCCCACATATAGCCTGGGAGACATTTACAGTGTGGGAAGATTTGCAGTGTGTGTGCGTGCATACGTTGTGTATGTTTCTGAGTACATCCAAACATACATGCGCACCCACACGGACTGGTAACTTTCAAATGAAGCAAAGAACCTGCAGTGGTTCTTTCCTGGATTCTAACCGATACCTACATAAGGAGGAAGGAATGTCATTTTTCTATTCCCACCTCCATTCTTCCCTTCCAGTGTCGCACTCATAGTGGTTAAAAGTGCAGACGCAGAGCTAGGAAAACCCAGGCTCGTGTTCAGGCTTTGCTGTTTACTGGTGTATAACTTTAGGCAAGTTCTTTGGCTTCTGTGAAACTTAGTTTCTCACCTGTAGGATGAAGGGAGAGTAGTGGATAGTAGTATCTATCTTAGAGTGTTGTAGGAAGCATCGAATGAGAATCCCCGTACAGCAACTAGCACAGTCCCAAACCCCTAGTAAGTTAACATTATTATTCCTCTCTTTCCTAAGTTCTGTCAGTATGCTGAGCTGTTCTGTTTTTGAAAAATGTTTTAGAGGAAGGAAATCGTGTAAAGGCTTGACTTGCTTCCTCATTAGCCTTTTATAAAAAGGTGGTTATACAATCCAAAAATGGGCAGAAGACCTAAATAGACATTTCTCCAAAGAAGATATACAGACTGCCATCAAACACATGAAAGGATGCTCAACATCACTAATCATTAGAGAAATGCAAATCAAAACCACAATGAGGTATCACCTCACACCAGTCAGAATGGGCATCATCAGAAAATCTACAAACAATAAATGCTGGAGAGGGTGTGGAGAAAAGGGAACCCTCTTGCACTGTTGGTGGGAATGTAAATTGATACAGCCACTATGGAGAACAGTATGGAGGTTCCTTAAAAAACTAAAAGTAGAATTACCATATGACCCAGCAATCCCACTACTGGGCATATACCCTGAGAAAACCATAATTCAAAAAGAGCCATGTACCACAATGTCCACTGCAGCTCTATTTACAATAGCCAGGACATGGAAGCCACCTAAGTGTCCATCAACAGATGAATGGATAAAGAAGATGTGGCACATATATACAATGGAATATTACTCAGCCATAAAAAGAAACGAAATTGAACTATTTGTAGTGAGATGGATGGACCTAGAGACTGTCATACAGAGTGAAGTAAGTCAGAAAGAGAAAAACAAATACCGTGTGCTAATACATATATATGGAATCTAAAAATAAACAAAAAAATGGTTCTGAAGAGCCTAGGGGCAGGACAGGAATAAATACACAGATGTAGAGAATGGACTTGAGGACACAGGGAGGGGGAACAGTAAGCTGGGACAAAGTGAGAGAGTGACATGGACATATATACGCTACCAAATGCTAGTGGGAAGCAGCCACATAGCACAGGGAGATCAGCTTGGTGCTTTGTGACCACCTAGAGGGGTGGGATAGGGAGGGTGGGACGGAGACACAAGAGGGAGGGAATATGAGGATATATGTATACATATTGCTGATTCACTTTGTAATACAGCAGAAACTAACACAACATTGTAAAGCAATTATACTCCAATAAAGATGGTAAAAAAAAAAAGGTGGTTATATAGGTGATTTCAACTCACTACTATTCTGAGACACCCACAGATTAGCAGTTAGGGTTGAGAAAGAGAAATTTCTCTGTTGGATCTGTCCAAAGAGTGGCTAATGGCTGCATGTTTCAACTGAAGACCTAGCAGTAGGACTTATAGGAAAAATCAAAAACCAACACAACTTGGAAAGTCAATAGGTGAGCACATTTCTGGTGGATGTAAAAGATTCAGATGAAAGTGTCTCAAGCTAACGTTTAAGAGCTGCTGACCCCCAATAAGAATATAGTAATATAATTACTTACTGGCTTGATATGTTTAATCTAGTATCATTTTTAGGTCTTTTATTGAGAACTCTGTGGACTGCAGGAAATAATGAGGCATCTTACTCCAGCAATGTTATGGAACAGTTTTCCGTCCCCTCTTCTGGTCATGTGACCTGCCAGCCTTTCCTGAAGTTTTAAAATCTCCAGCTCCCTGGATTCCCATGTCTTCTAGTAGTACTAAATAGACAGAAGTAAATTCTGCCAGTTCAGAGCCCTCTCTTGCTCTGTTGGTTTCTGGTACTAAAATATAGCCTGGCTTGCAGGGTTGGTTTTATGCTTTCCCTTAACTTTATCTTGGACGATCGATGGTGAGTTGGTAAATTTATCTTTGTCTTTGTTTATTTGTAAATGACCTCAATGTTCTTGCTGCTTATGCTTGACTGGAGTTTTAATGATAAAACTATGATGACTTGTATATTTGGCAGTCAAGCCACTGGTGTAAAAACACAAATTTTGATACTCTCTTTTTCCACTGACAACTGAGTGGCTGCAGGTCAGATAGCATCTGAGAAATAAGGGCAAGCTGTAGTAGCATGAGAAATGGACTAGGGATGACTTAAGGGGGAGCTGGCTTCCTGGACCTATGATCTCATCCATTGCCTAATGCTTACCACTTACTTATTCGAGGAAAGTGGTAAAATGTGGCCAAAGGAAAGAGCAGCAGAGAGAACCATGCTCTTAAGGCCCTAATGATGGTGTCATGGCATCATAGTCCTAGAATTGGAAGGGACCTTAGATCTAATGCCCCTGCCTTCCTAGTGAAAGAAGTTCCTTTCCTGGATGCCAGAATGGCTTGACATTTAAGAGAATAGATTTCAGATCTGGTTGTCTGGGCTTCATTTATTCAACAGATTTATTGTGCCATGCACAGCTCTGATGGTGAAGATACAGTCGTAAATAATCAGATCAAGGTCTGGTTTTCAAATAGGTCACAGGTTAGTGCAAGACACAGACACTAATAAGTAAATGCAGAAGTCATAGATGATATGTGCTCTGAAGAAAAACAAAGCAGACGGAAGGGGATAGGGAAAGCTGAAGGAGAGGGGGTTTCTATTTTATGTTAGATGGTCAGGGAAGTCTCACTGCCAAGGTGTTATAGTTAGCCCTCTGTATCTGCGGATGCAGAACTGAGGAATGTGAAAGGCCGACTGTACTAGGCCATATTGTCTAAGGGACTCGAGCATCAGTGGATTTTGTTATCTGGCGCGGGTGCTGGAACCAACCAACCTGCCCACCGCACGGATACAGAGGGTTGACTTATTTAAGCGTTTATTTATTTAAGCAGAAAATACATTATTCTCTATTATTTGTTTATTATTTAAGCAGAAAATACATTATTCTGTATTTAAGCAGAGACCTGAAGAACATGGGGAACAAATGTATAGATGTATAGATGCCTGGGAGAAGAGAGTTTTAGGTAGAGGGAAGCAAAGGTCCTAAGCTGGAAGTGTGCTTGATATGTTCAGATACAGCAAGGAGGCCAGTGTGCGTGTGCATGCATGTGTATGCGTGTGCGTGTGTGTGTGCGTGCGTGTGTGTGTGTGTGTGTGTGTGTGTAGGGAGATCAGACATGAGGTCAGAGAGATAGTGGTGTTTGTGGGTGGGACCTTGCAGGCTATGATAAGAATTTCGACATTAGGTTGATGTGAGAACAGAAACCTTTGGAGGAAAAAAAAAAAAAAAGAAAGAAACCTTTGGAGGGTTTTAACCCACAGTGTAACATGATGTAATTTTCCCCCCCTTTTTATTTTATTTTTTGTGGGTTATTTTGGATCTAATGTTGTTTTAAATGGATCACTGTATTAATAAGTGTTCTCCAGAGAAACAGAACCAATAAAAGATATGTGTGTGTGTGTGTACACATGCTCTTACATATATGTATATGTGTGTACGTGTATATATGTAAGAGCACATATATATATACGTACATATATATACACATACATATCTTTTATTGGTTCTATTATTAGGATTCTGTTTTCTCTTAGATTGATTATAAGGAATTGGCTCATTCAGTTATGGAGGTGAAGTCTCATGACCCACTGTAAGCTAGAGACTTATCAGAACCAGTGGTGTGGTTCCACCCTGAGTCTGAAGGCCTGAGAAAGAGGAGAGCCAGTGATGTAAGTTCCAGTCTGAGGGCAGGAGAAGACCAATGTTCCAGCTCATACAGTCAACCAGAGAGAGGGAATTCTCCCTTCCTCCACCTTTTTGTTCTATTCAGGCCCTCAGCTGATTAGATGAGGCCCCTCTACATGGTGGGTTGGGGGGCAGGTGGATCTGCTGTACTCAGTCTTCCAACTTGGATGCAAATCTCATCTGGAAACACCCTCACAGACACACCTAGAAATAATGTTTAACCAAATACCCAGGTATCCCATGGCCTAGTCAAGTTAACGCATAAAATTAACCATCACAATCACCCTGCCAGCTGTGTAGAGGATGTACTACAGGGGCAGGGGTGAAAGCATGGAGACTAGTTAGAAGGTAAATATGATAATCCAGGCCAGAATTGATAGTGGCTTGGACCAGCAGGTGATAGCCATTTATGTCTATGGATAGTCTGAGTCTTCATTTTCTTTTATATAATTTAGGGATAATAATAAATCATCCTTTAAGGTTAGAGAGAAGATCTAGATAAAGCATGTAGTACAGTGCCTGGAATACAGCTAGCATGTATAGCTCTACTGGTTTTGGTGTGATCATCTAGATTTTGCTTGAAAACATCCAGGATTGGGACATACCATAACACTAGCTATTCAGTTATTGGAAATTCTAATCCTGAATTATCTTTTTCTTCTGCATTGATTTGAAACCTGTTTCTATATAAATTCTACTTATTAGTATGAGTTCTGTTCTCTAGAATAAAATTGGTTGAAATCAAATTTTTCTTCTATTCACTAGCCTTGTATTATTTGAATGAAGGTTATCTTTCTGTTAGAGGGCAAGGACAAGGTTACTCATTAAAAATTCACCCACAGGGCTCTGTCCAATGTGGGAATGTTAATAAATTTGTTCCCCCTTCCCCTGGTTCAGTTGACACAATTGTTTTGGAACAAGCTTCATTTGCCCAACATTCTTGACTTTGATCATTGGTTGAACAAGTACTTAAGGCTTTTCTACTTTCTTTTAGAAAAGCGTATGGTATCAGGGTAGCAGGGTGGTTCTAGAAAATGGACCAAGATTTAATTTCTTTTTCACAAAGAAGGTTATAAACAGATGGTATGTTGGTAATCTACACTTATATGTCTTTTTTTTTTTAAAGCATACCTTGCCAGTGTTTAATTCTTTGAACCGCATAGCAGAATGTGATAGGCTGACCAAACACGCAAATCATGACCAGAGAGTGGGCAACAGTGGGTGTCCAGGGCTTCCCTGGTGGCGCAGTGGTTGAGAATCTGCCTGCCAATGCAGGGCACATGGGTTCGAGCCCTGGTCTGGAAGGATCCCACATGCCACGGAGCAGCTGGGCCCGTGAGCCACTATTACTGAGCCTGCGCGTCTGGAGCCTGTGCTCCGCAACAAGAGAGGCCGCAATAGTGAGAGGCCTGCGCACTGCGATGAAGAGTGGCCCCCGCTTGCCACAACTAGAGAAAGCTCTTGCATAGAAACAAAGACCGAACACAGCTGTAAAGAAAGGAAGGAAGGAAGGAAAGAAAGAAAGAAAGGAAAGAAAGAAAGAAAGAAAGGAAGGAAGGAAGGAAAGAAAGAAAGAAGAAAGAAAGAAGAAAGAAGAAAGAAAGAAAGAAGAAAGAAAGTGGGTGTCCAATGAGAGAACTTTCCCTTCCATCCACTGAGTCACCAAAGTTTATTCTTTTGAAGTATCACCTGTATTCCAATTTCCTCTAAGTCTATTCCCATCTAAGTCCTGATTCTACTCTTCCATTTGCTACTACTGTGTACCAGCCACTGTGCTAATTGTCTGCATAAGGTATAATCAGTCCAGCCTTCACGTGGGAAGCAGATCCACTGATAGAGGAAGTACAGTGTGCTGAGGGTTCATGTGGGTACCCTCTTAAACTAGACTTGAGGAGGTCAGGGAAGGTCTCCTGAGGAGGTCAGGGAAGGTCTCCTGAGGGGATAAGGCCAAAAGATGAATAGGAGATTGATTGATAGACGTGCTACAGGGAGGAGGGGCAACCACGTGTGAGGCACAGAACCGAGGAGGAGAGGTCTACTGAGGAACCCCACTGAAAGACATCCCTGGAACATGTTGTTGGAAGTATGGGTGTTCTTGGGCAGGAGGCTGGAAAGGCAAGCAGGGTCTTGTATGCCATGTTGAAGAGCATTATGGAGGCACTGGAAGGCTTTGTTTGGGTGTGGGGTGGGGAGGATGGCTTTGGCATAGGGTTGAGAATGGTCTGAAAGTGCCCAGAACTGGAGCAGGATGAAGGAGGGCGGGTGGGTAGAGCTCAGAGAACACCCTGGTCAACATATGCTGTATTTATCATGGTAGACTGTACTTTTGAGGTATGGAGTATTTAAGTTATTTTCATGTCCCCAATTTCTCCTCCTTCCTATCCATTTGGATACTACTCTCAGATTTCTTAAAATGTTGCTGTCATGATGCCACTGCCATCATTAGGGATTCACGTGATCCTATCTGAATCATACTCCTTAGTGCTAACATTCAAGTTCCTCTAGGAACCGTTGTTGCAGTGTTTACCCAACTCCTCTGCTACTTCTTGTGTGTGAGGTACCTCATACCTCCAGGTCTTTACTTCTTCCTACCCAGAATTGTCCTCTTTTCTTTCTTTTTTATTCCGCCTGCTCAATTTCTAATGATGTCTCATTGCTTGGTCAGGGCATACGTCTGCTCATTATTCAACAAATACTTATTTTGACGAGCAGAACACTAGATTGGGGAGGATTTGTTGATGAAAAGCTCAAACATGGTTCTTACCCTGGTAACATTTGAGTTATGTTACCTGAGTGTAAGATGATCATCTTCTCTCTGAAAGCATTTAAAATCTGATTTAAAAGATTTCATACAAATATCTGTATTGTCTTGTACTCTAGCTGTTTGGCATAGATCCATTTTATTTTTCCACCTAGACTTGAAGTTCACTGAGGGCAGAAACCCAGGAAGGTAATTAGGTGTCGTTAATCATCATTGTTGTTGTCATAATAATAGCAGCAAGCACTTATCCAACTTAGTGCAAGGCATCATTCTAAGTACTTTAACTTATTTCATCCATATCATGACCCAAATCAGTCATTAAAAAATATCTCTATTTCTGGGGCCTCCCTGGTGGCGCAGTGGTTGAGAATCTGCCTGCCGCTGCAGGGGACACGGGTTCGAGCCCTGGTCTGGGAAGATCCCACATGCCGCGGAACAACTGGGCCCGTGAGCCACAACTACTGAGCCTGCACGTCTGGAGCTTGTGCTCCACAACAAGAGAGGCTGCGATAGTGAGAGGCCCGCGCACCGCGATGAAGAGGGGCCCCTGCTCGCCACAACTAGAGAAAGCCCGCGAAAAGAAACGAAGACCCAACACAGCCAAAAATAAATAAATTAAAAAAAAAAAATCTCTATTTTTGAAGATCATGAAGTAGATATACAGTAACTGCCTGTTTGCTAGTATAACAGTTTTTGGGATTTGTGTACTCATGTTCTGAGGCCCAATCAGTCATCCCAAGCAAATCATTCACCTAACTGCCAGTTTCCAAAAGTACCGGGACAGGCATGGGCAACTGTGCCGGGACCAGATGACTACTCCAGTTAACTTCAAGTCCTTCTTCAAAGTTGGCGGTAATTTCAGTGTGACATGTGGAAGATTTTTGTTCCTCTTTTATCTCTTTGTAGAAATAGGAAGCCAACAGGCAAATGAAGGCCCCCAACAGAAGAGTGAGAAGAAAAAGCTACTTGGCTGAATTCTCTCTTCCCTTCAGTTGTCAACTCAGAATGGCTTTCAGTCTTAGACCTCAGCTAAATGCAAAGGTTTTGGTGACCAGTGTCATATATGCTGATGGGGGTAGAGAATTTAATTAGAAATAGAGTGAAATATCAGTTACTTATTGTCTTCTATTCCATTTTTCCTTGTTCTCTTCTTTTTAAATTAAAAATTAAATTTTAGTCTTAAATGTGACATGTGCTGGTTTTAAAACAAAGTTAAAAACCTTTCAAAGTATTGATTATATGAACAGTTCACCTGTACCCCCTTCTAGATTCTTTCTCTGTTAATGTATAGAAACACATGGATGGATACATATTCATGCACATCACGTAATAGAGAAATGGGATCTGTAACTTGAGTTTTACAAATTGAACCTAGTGTTTTGTGGACATGTTTCTATATAATAATGTACAGACCTACCTTCCTTTTTAAGTGCTGCATAATGCTCTCTGGTATGGCCATATCAAAATTTATTGAACTAGGTCCCTCCTAATGATGGGCCAGTTTTTGCTGTTTTAAATAAACATTTTTGTACTTACATAAATATGAAAATATATCTGAGATAAATTTCTAGAAGTGGAATTGCCTAATTAAAAGGTGTGTGCATTTTAAATCATCACGTGTTGCCATGTTGCCTTTCCATACTGTTGTGTCAGTTTACATTCCCACCAATGGTGTAGAAAAAAAACCCCTTCTTTGACACTCTGGGTATTCTCAAACTTTTCACCTTCTCTAATCTGATATGTGAAAAGAACATACTATCTCATTGTTTAATCCATGCTTCCTTTTTTAAAGGAGGAAGTTAATTGCAGCAAAACAAACTCATTTCATGAATCTATCTTTAAAAAATATGTGGCTCGTCCAGTGCCAGTACAGTTTCAGCTGATTTTATACCTTGGTATTCACAGTGCTGTCAAATTAGAAAAATGGGCCCTGTCTGGAAAAGTATACACATAGGAGACATGAATGAATGAAAAAATAACGCTCATAGCGGTGGGCTTAAGGTGGTGGGAGATGTGTTATCACACACACACACACACACACACACACACACACACACACACACACAAACTCTGTTCAGCGACAAGATGTTACTAAGTAGGAAAAGAAACTTAAAAATTTAGACAAGTGGCAGCCGAAAAGGTTGTGAGTTAACTAGAAAATTCAATTAACTCTAAAACACCATTTTCTGAACATTTAAGTTAATCAAAGTTTGGTTAGGATATGGATTTCAGATATGCATGGAACCTCTCGGAATCAGGCTGGACACAGTCAGTGCCCCGTTTCTATGGAAGTAAATAGCTCTGTGTTAACTGAAAGCCTCAGTGGTTTTGAATCATTTCCCACCCCCAGTAAGGAGGTCCTTTTGGTTTGCCTCTTCTGGAAAGAGTTTGTGAGTTATTAGCCACGTGAATGTAGGGTTTTAATTCAATCTTTTTGACCCTCTCTTTATTTACCTTAAAAAAAAAATCAAGGAAGGGCAAGCAAGAGCATTTGAGTACCTACTATGTAATATTTATATTGTAAGATAATTATTTTTTCCCCCATTTACTCTTACCCTGCAGTTTACAGATCAAGAAACCAGTGCAGAATTAAGTTGCTTGACCAAGATCCATACTCTTAATTCCTGAATCATAGGGTAGTTTGGACGAAATAAGAACAATCTCTGTGAAAATACATAATGTACTGCCTAGCACATAGTATGTGCTCCCTAAATTTCATTTGTTAGCATGAACAATGGATGAGGCCCATATTAGGTTTTTGTAATCCTAAAAGTTTCTAAAGCTGGACAATGGCCTTTCTAATGTAAAATTGACAACTGGTTTTTATGTACATAAAAGGTGAGTCAGTACAAAGAAGATGTAAGTAGCAAATGATTTTTAAAAATCCAAGGAATTCTAGAGACCAGAGAGTATATGTATAATCTGAATACACTGGTGGCCATAGCCCCAGGTTGAAGGGATTGAGGGGTGTGCTATGAACTTTCAACTGTGTGACCTCAGGCAAGTTATTTGAGGAAAACAAGTGCTGAGAGATTAAGAGGTCTGTTTTACACACCTGGAAGCTTGCAGTACACTTAATGTACATTTAGATGTTGAAACTGAAGTCAGGGTTCAAGCCCAGACTTCCTAATTCAAAGATGAGTGTTCTTTCACCCCCTCATGCATCATGCTTGTAGAGTTACTGGCATTCCCTAGAGGTTGTCAGTCTTCCAATTGTTTCCAAGTGCTTCCTGTGTGCTGAGGGTAATTAATGAATGAGGGACTCTAAAGCAACTGGAAAAAAATATTTTATAGCTGTAAAAGTTTCCTGGCTATGGTATGAAATGCAGATCATTTTAATATGGAATGGTGTCTAGTTTTTGAATAATTCTGTGGTTTATGGGGTCAGTAACCTTCAGATGGAACAAAAGTAGTGTTTTCAAGTTATAAAGATTCCAGTATTTTCTCCTGCTTTTGTTCTAATGGCAGAAATCATGGTGAGGTAGGGGGGAAGTAAGCAAAGGCTGTGTCTCCACTAGACCTTGGTTTAAATCTCAGTTCCTATATTTACCAGTCATGGGAACTTAGGGTAAGTTACCAAACTGCTTTGTGTGAGGTGGGACTAATTCCGTCTCAGTGTTACTATGAAGATTAAACGAGATAATTTTAAGACGCATACCAAAGCTATCATAGGAGCTCGACAAATATTCTTATTGCCATCATCTCCTCCTTTCACCTGCCTCTCATGTAATGAGTATTTTAGTTCTAGGCCAGTGGTCCTCAAACCAGCAGCATCAGGAGCAGCTGTGAACCTGTTAGAAGTATACATTCTTGAGCCCCACCCTAGACTTACTGAATTAGAAACTCTGGGGATGGGGTCCTGTGATCTGTGTTTCAGTTCCTCCTCCAGGGGTTTCCGATGCACTGGTCCAAAGTATTTGCAGAGCACTCTGTGAGTGAAGTACATATGAGTTGCTCACTATCATGTGTTTTGAAGAACCTAGGGGCAGGACAGGAATAAAGACGCAGACGTAGAGAATGGACTTGAGGACACGGGGAGGGGAAGGGTAAGCTGTGACAAAGTGAGAGAGTGGCATGGACTTATATACACTACCAAATGTAAAATAGATAGCCAGTGGGAAGCAGCCGCATAGCACAGGGAGATCAGCTCGGTGCTTTGTGACCACCTAGAGTGGTGGGATAGGGAGTGTGGGAGGGAGATGCAAGAGGGAGGAGATATGGGGATATATGTATACGTATAGCTGATTCACTTTGTTATAAAGCTGAAACGAACACACCATTGTAAAGCAATTATACTCCAGTAAAGATGTTAAAAAAAAATCCTTTAAAAAAAAAACAAAAAGGGCTTCCCTGGTGGCGCAGTGGTTGAGAATCTGTCTGCTAATGCAGGGGACACGGGTTCGAGCCCTGGTCTGGGAAGATCCCACATGCCGTGGAGCAACTAGACCCGTGAGCCACAGCTACTGAGCCTGCGCATCTGCAGCCTGTGCTCCGCAACAAGAGAGGCCACCACAGTGAGAGGCCCACGCACCGCGGTGAAGAGTGGCCCCCGCTTGCCACAACTAGAGAAAGCCGTTGCCCAGAAACGAAGACCCAACACAGCCAAAAATAAATAAATTAATAAATTAATTAAAGTACCCTTAATTTAAAAAACAAAACAAAACAAAAAGAATTTTTTTTTAAACAAATTTATTTATTTATTTATTTATGGCTGCATTGTGTCTTTAGTTGTGGCACACAGGCTTAGTTGCTCTGTGGCATGTGGGATCTTCCTGGCCCAGGGCTTGGACTCTTGTCCCCTGCTTTGGCAGGTGGATTCTTAAACACTGCACCACCAGGGAAGCCCAAGACAAAAGAATTTTAACAATGAATATCTATATTCCTACCACCTCATAGATTCTAACATTAACTTTTTACTGTTCTTGCTTCGTCACACATCTGTTGTCCATCCCTTTAATTTATCCTTCTGTCTTTTGTATTGTGTAGTTTTGTTTTGTTTTTTGGCCACACTGTGCAGTATGAGGGATCTTAGTTCCCTGACCAGGGATCGAACCTGTGCCCCGCGCAGTGGAGGCGCAGAGTCCTAACCACTGGGCCACCAGGGAATTTCCTGTATGATATAGTTTTAATACTCACTGTGAATTCTCTTGTAGAATGTAAGTACTGCATTCTCCAGTTGTTTGCTTAGATTGGTTGAATGGTTGTATTTTACACAGATAACTTGCTTAGTCTTACGTCATGGCTAAAGGAGTTTCTTGACCCTTTATTATTTTGGGATTTGTTCCTTTCTGTGTTGCTGAGACCTTGTGTGCATTCCGAGAGAGTCAGAAGGGCTGCTTGAGAGTTCAAATAGGGACTCTTTAGGGACACAGGAGGAGGAGGGAGAAAGTGATAAATGAGTTCAGTGGAATCTACCGATGTTTAACCTGGGATGTCCTTATTCTCACTGCCTGTCCTGGGCCTGTTGGCTGGGGCGCTGGGGCCAGCTGAGGGCTGGCAGTTCTGAGGTGTATTGTTTCTTTGGAGGAAATGGATGGATGTAAACTTGGCAGGCAAGCCTTCTTGTTGTTGTTGTTTTTTTCTCTTGGAACCATTGGTTGCTTTTCTGGGTGTACTGTGTCATAAGATAGCATCTGGCACAGAGGGATCCCTTTGGAACTAGTATTAGAATTGGGGCCTGCCTCTGTTAAGAAGGGCAGCACAGGTGAGACAAAAGGGAAAACCTCAGAATGGTCAACTGAAGAGTTATTGAATTACTCATGTTGGAAGCAGGTCTTAGCGCTCCTAGTGCCCGCTCCCTGCTCTGATTGAAATGTTCTTCCAGGTTAGCAGATTTAATTGGCTTCGTTGTGAGGATTGACGGGACTGCAGCATTTCCAGTGGATTTATCTTCAGAGCTATTACTTTCCCCAAGTTTCTTAATTTAAATGTTTCATGATCACTTGAGATCAAGATAGAAGCTTTTGATCATTCTTGCTTGGTGGGAACTGGAGGTACTTTTAACTGGGGCCTAGATTTAATCTACCATATTGAATGACTGTTCTCAAACTTACGGGGTGGATCTGAGTACCCTTTTCCAGAAAAAGTAACAGCACTATTTTAAGGTAAAGTGTTTCAAGATACTTTAAATTTTTATATATATTTATAATTTACATATATAACTTCCCCTTTAGACTTCCTTTACTATTTCTTCTGGAACTAGTTGATGCATGTATTCTCTATGAAGATGAATTTTCTAAAATGATATAAAGGCAGTGATGATGGACATATTTTCCTTCATTAGACCTGAGGGCATGGATGGTATTGAACCTAGTGGTTCTGACTTGGTTGCACGTTGGAATCACTTTGAGAGCTTAAAAATACTGATGCCAGTTCAGCAAGGTTTCAGAATACAAAAACCAATTGTATTTCTGTGCACTAGCAAAGTAATATGATAATGGCATTAAGACAACAATTCTATTTACAATAATATCAAAAGGAATAAAATACTTGGGAATAAAATTTAAAAAAGAAGTACAAAGCTTATACTCTGAAAACTACAAAACATTGTTGAAAGAAATTCAAGAAGACTAAATACCCCATTTCATGGATTAGAAGACTTAATATTATTAAAAATGACAGTATTCCCCAAAACGGATCTACAGATTCAACACAATTCCTATCAAAATCCCAACCATCTTCTTTGCAGACATTGACGAGCTGATCTTAAATTCATATGGAAATTTGATGGACCTAGAATAGCCAAAACAATTTTGAAAAAGAAGCACAAAGTTGGAGAACTCACTTCCTACTTTCAAACTTACTACAGTGCTATAGTAATCAAAACTGTGTGATACCATCAAAAGGACAGACAGACGAATAGAATAGAATTGAGAGTTCAGAAGTAAATTCTCATGTTGTCAATTGATTTTCATCAAGGGTGCCAGGGCAATTCAAAGGGGACAGAATAGTTTTTCAACAAATGGTGCTTAGACAACTGGATATCCATTTGCAAAAGAATGAATTTGGACTGCTTCCTCACACCATTGACAAACGTTAACTCAAAAATGGATTATAGACCTAACTATAAGAGCTAAAGCCAAAAAAATCTTAGAAGAAAATATAGGAAATAGAAAAAATTTAATGACCTTGGGTTAGGCAAAGCATGAACAAAAGGAAAAAAATTATACTCTATCAAAACTAAATACCTTTATACTTCAGTGGATGCCATCAAGAAAGTAAAAAGATAACCTACAGAATGGGAGAAAGTATTTGCAAATCATTTCTGATAAGGGGCATATGTAGGATAAATAAAGAATTCTTAAAACTCAATAGTAAAAACACAATTAAAAATGGGCAAAGGATCTGAGTAGACATTTCGCCAAAGAAGGTGTACAGATTATCAATAAGCACATGAAAAAGTGCTCAAAATCATTAGCCATCAGAGAAATGCAAATCAAAACCACAGTGAGATATCACTTTACACACGTTAGGATAGCTAGAATAAAAAAGACAGTAACAAGTTCTGGTGAGGATCTGAAGAAGATTGGAACCCTCATTCTGCTGGTGGGAATGTAAAATGACGCAGTTGGAAGATAGCCTAGCAGTTCTTCAAAAGACAAACATAGAGTTATCGTATACCACACCCACTCCTAAGTATAGACCTAAAAGAAATGAAAACATGTATATACTATTGAAAGAAGCCAGTCACAAAGGACCACATCTTGTATGATTCAGTTTATGTGAAATATCCAGACTAGGCAAATCCATAGGGACAGAAAGTAGACTGGTCGTTGCCTAAACCTGGGGTGGGAGGATTTGGGGGGAAATGGGGAGTGACTACTAGTTGGCATGGGGTTTCTTTTGGGATTATGCAATGTTCTAAAGTCGATGTGTGATAGTTGTACAACTCTGCGATTATGTTAAAAGCCATTGAATAAAAGCAATAAAACATATATACATATATAAAATACACATATGTATATATATGTATAATATACACGTGTACATATAGCAGTACATATACATGCATGTATAACATACTGATGCCTGGTCCTTCCCTCTGAAATTTCTGAGTTGATCGGTCTGTGGTGTGGCCTGGGCATTGGACTTTTGGAAAGCTCCTCAGGTGATTCTATAAAGCACCCAATGTAGAGAGTCTTTGTTACTAGACCTTGTTCCTCAAGAGTGTATTCTGTGTGCCAGCAGCATCAGTAAGACCTGGGAGCTTATGAGGAGGGCAGAATCTCAGACCCCACCCCAGATCTACTGAATCAGAATCTGCATTTTTAATAAGATCCTTGAGTGATTCGAATGGACATTAACGTTTAAGAAGCATTTTCAGTAACGTATTTGAATAGTAAGGCTGGTGAGTGTTATCTTTGAAATTCACTACCTTCCTGTTGAAACACCCTTCTTCCTTTTACCCAGGGCTTCTTCTCCTTAAGGCTACTCTTTGGGGTTAATGTACCCTGTTCCAGTGTGTGTGTATGTGGGGGCCTTCCCCACGTACTACCAACCAATTTTCGGATACCAGCAGAGTCTGGAGATGGTGTTACATTCCAAAGGTTAAGGGTTCAGTTGTGCAAGACTCCCCCCCCCCCCCCCCCCCAACAACACACACACCTGCCCAATTCAGACACCAGTCATAAGCCCAGGTTGTTACTTGGGCTTCTGACCACTGGCTCAGATGTAGATTCCTACGACTCCCTCCACAGACTTCGGACGCCGTCTCAAGCCCAGGTTGTTAACTCTTCTGCTGACGGATTGGCTGTAAAGCAGAGGTTCCCACGATCTCCTCCTTGGATTTGATTAATTTGCTAGAGAAGCTCATAGAACTCAGAGAAACATTTTACTTCCTAGATTACTGGCTTATTATAAAAGAATATAACTCAGGAACAGCCAGATGGAAGAGATACATAGGGCAAAGTATGGGAAAGGGCACGGAGCTTCCAAGCCCTACCCAGCTCACCACTCTCCCCAAATCTCCACGTATTTACCAACCAGGAAGCTTTCTGAACCCCATCATTTTGGGTTTTTATGGAGGCTTCATTACATAGGCACAACTGATTAAATCATTGACCATTGGTGATCAATTAAACTTCCAGCCCTTTTTCCCTTCCTGGAAGTTGAGGGTTGAGACTTGAAAGTTCTAATCCTTTAATCATAGCATTGGTTCCCCTGGCAACCAGCCCCCCATCCTTAGGTGACCTGGGGGCATTCCAAAAGTCATTTCATTAATCTCCAAAATATACAAACAGCTCATGAAGCTCAATATCAAACAAACAAACAACCCAATCAAAAAATGGGCGGAAGACCTAAATAGACATTTCTCCCAAGAAGACATACAGATGGCCAAGAAACACATGAAAAGATGCTCAGCATCACTAATTATTAGAGAAATACAAATGAAAACTACAATGAGATATCATCTCACACTGGTCAGAATGGCCATCATCAAAAAAATCTACAAACGGGCTTCCCTGGTGGCACAGTGGTTGAGAGTCTGCCTGCCGATGCAGAGGACGCGGGTTCGTGCCCCGGTCCGGGAAGATCCCACATGCCACGGAGCGGCTGGGCCCGTGAGCCATGGCCACTGAGCCTGTGCGTCCGGAGCCTGTGCTCCGCAACGGGAGAGGCCACAACAGTGAGAGCCCCGCGTACCACAAAAAAATAAATAAATAAATAACAATAATAATAATAAAAAAATCTACAAACAATAAATGCTGGAGAGGGTGTGGAGAAAAGGGAAACTTCATGCATTATTGGTAGGGATGTGAATGGATACAGCCACTATGGAGAACAGTATGGAGGTTCCTTAAAAAACTAAAAATAGGGCTTCCCTGTTGGCGCAGTGGTTGGGAGTCTGCCTGCCGATGCAGGGGACGCGGGTTCGTGCCCCGGTCCAGGAAGATCCCACGTGCCGCGAAGCGGCTAGGCCCATGAGCCATGGCCACTGAGCCTGCGCGTCTGTAGCCTGTGCTTGCGGGAGAGGCCACAGCAGTGAGAGGCCCGCGTACCGCAAAAAACCCCCCTAAAAACAAAAAAAAACACTAAAAATAGAACTACCATATGACCCAGCAATCCCACTACTGGGCATATATCCAGAGAAAACCATAATTCAAGAAGACATATATACCCCAATGTTCATTGTAGCACTATTTACAATAGCCAGGACATGGAAGTGAGCTAAATGTCCATCAACAGAGGAGTGGATAAAGAAGATGTGGTACATATATACAATGGACTATTACTCGTCCATAAAAGGGAATGAAATTGGGTCGTTTGTAGAGACCTACAAATGGATGGACCTAGAGACTGTCATACAGAGTGAAGTAAGTCAGAAAGAGAAAAATATCATATATTAATGCATATCAGTTAATATCTGAAAGAATTTGTATAGTTGATCTTATTTACAAAGGAGAAAAAGAGAGACAGACTTAGAGAACAAACCTATGGATACCGGACTTCCCTGGTGGCGCAGTGGTTAAGAATCCGCCTGCCAATGGAGGGGACACGGGTTTGAGCCCTGGTCCGGGAAGATCCCACATGCCACGGAGCAACTAAGCCCTTGTGCCATAACTACTGAGCTTGTGCTCTAGAGCCCGTGTGCCGCAACTACTGAAGCCCGTGCGCCTAGAGCCCGTGCTCCACAACAAGAGAAGCCACCGCAATGAGAAGCCTGTGCACCACAACAAAGAGTAGCCCCTGCTCGCCCCAACTAGAGAAAGCCCGCACGCAGCAACAAAGACCCAACACAGCCAAAAATAAATGAATAAAATAAATAAATAATAAAATAAATTTCTATTAAAACAAACAAACAAACAAAAACGTATGGATACCAAGGGGGAAGGTGGGAGGAATGAATTGAGAGATTGGGATTGACATACATACACTGTTGATACTATGTATAAAATAGGTAACTAACAGCCTACAGTATAGCACAGGGAACTCTACTCAGTGCTCTGTGGTGACCTACATGAGAAGGAAATCCAAAAAAGAGGGGATGTATGTATACGTATAGCTGATTCACTTTGCTCTACAGTATAAACTAACACAAGATTGTAAAGCAACTATAGTCCAATTTAAAAAAATGTAAAAAAAAGTCATTTCATTAACATAACAAAAGACACAATTTTCTCTCTTACCACTTAGGAAATTCCAAGGGTTTTAGAAGCTCTGTGCTAGAAAAAGGATGAAGACCAAGTATGTTTTTCTTAATATAAATCACAATATCACAGCTGCCCTTCCCAATGGGGATCTTGTAGTTTCTAGTGTTTCTTGTCTATAGAAACATTTGTCTTATATCCTTTTCTTCGGGCCTCTGTGCTCTGCAGAGCCCAGAATGAAGTGAGAGTGAGCCATCTGGAGGAAGAGCATCCCCGGGAGAGGAAATGCAAATACCAAGAAAGGCCTTAGGACAGGAACAAGTTGGGCTTGTTGGAGAAATAGAAGGCACATGTTCCCAGAATAAGGGAGGAATGCTGTAGGAATGAGGTCGGGGCAGTAGCTTGGAATAGGAACGTGTAGGACCTTGTGAAGCATGGTAGAGAGTTTGAGGGGCAATCTAAGTGAGGTGCACATTCATTGGAGGGTTTGGGGCAGGAAAATAATATATGATTTTTATTTTAAAAATGTATAAAGAGCACTCTGGCTGCCCTATAGAGTAGAAGCCAAGAGACCCCTGAGAAAGCTCTTGCAGGGGTCTTTGAAAGAGTGATGGTGACTTGAATTGCAGTGGGTGTGGTAGGAAGTGGTTAGATTTGGGGCCTGTTTTGGTTGTGGAGTTTGAGGAAGAGAGGAATCAGGGATGGATGGTTTTTGCTTTGGCTCCGCAAGTAGGTAATTGGTTCCAGTCACTGAGATGGGAAGCCTGGGGATGTGGGGAAGCATGTGTGTTGATATGATGGGGCAAGCGGATTCCAAAGCTCTGCTAAGTCAAGTCTGAGGCTGTGATTAGACAACCAGGTGAAGATGTGTAGTAGGCATTTATTGGATATAGGGGTAAGAGAGAAAGAGGTGTCAACCCAGAAACTCCTAGGTTTCTGGGTTGTACAACAGCGTGCATGGAAATGCCATTCCTAGAGATAGAAGACACAGGACAAGGATGGGATTTGGGGGAGGGGATCATGAATTCAGCTTTGCATTTGAGTGTGAGGTCCCTATGAGCCATTCAGGGCCCAGTATGCTAAGTACCCAGTTTGATGAGCAGCTTTGGAGCACATGTGGAGAGACCTGGCCTGGAAGGGTAAATTTGGGACTCATTGATTTATTGGTTGAGATTTGGCCAGGAGAATGGAAATCACTCCTGGACTTTCAGAACAGGAAGTTTCATTCAGGTGATTGGTTATAAAGGTGATGGAGGACCGAGAAGCCAAATAGGGCAGTGAAGCACCTAGATATTAGCAACAACAGGAAGCATCACTCCCCTGGAAGCTAGGGGACAAGAGGAAGAAAAGGTATTACTAGAATAGGAGTTAGAGTATCTGGTGAGAGCTAGAACCATTGTGGGAGCTAGAGCCGTGGGGAAGGGTCCTGCCCAGGAGGAGCAGGAGATGCAGCCACTGTCGGAGGTCAGTACAGAAAGCAAAGGGGTGGAGGTGGAAATGCCCAGGCTTCTTCCCTCCTCCCACCCTCTAGTTTTTCTAGTAATGCCTCCCATTGGCCAAGTCTCCCTGGAACCTGGGAAGTACATTCTCTGCGTTACGGAGCAGAGCAGGACGTGGGGAATGGACCTGAGAACAAATAGGCAGTGGACCAAATAAATAACTAGTTATATCTAGTTCGTGAGGTGACCAAAAAGAAAGCGTGGAAAGAAAAGAGTTTTGATCCCATCCTGAAATTCCAGCATTTAAAAATTGAATAGAGGAAGTAAAAGAGATTGAGGAGGAATGGCCGGAGAGGAAGAATGAAACTCAGGGAAGTGTGGAATTCTGAAGGCAAGGGAGGAGAAAGTTCCAAGAAAGTAGGGGTGGGTTCATTGGGTCTTAGACCACCGAGAGGTCAGGAAGAAAGAACATGTGTATGGATGTAGTGACATGGAGGTGGCTGCTGACTTTAGCACCCACTTCAGTGAAACTGTAGGGGAGGGATGGGGATGGGGCTGGTGAAGGAGGTGAGGGCAGACAGCTCTTTCACACACTTGACTGAAGAGAGGAATGAAGAAGACAGTGTACAGCCAGCAATAGGAGTAAGGGACGGCTATTTTTCTTTGCTGCTTTATTACTGTTTTTCTTTAAGTAGGATATTTTTAGGCATGTTTAACTGCTGGGGAAGAACCCAATACATGGGGAAATATTCAAGACATAGGAAAGAAACTAGATGATCAATAGGGTAAATTTCCTTAAAATCAGCAGGGAATGGGAACTAGAAAACAGTGGAGTTGGCCCTGGAAGGTGGTATCGGCTCATATGTGTCCAAGGAGAAGAGAAGAGAGGAATGCCGCAGGTGGGGTGGGTTTCTGTTTCAGTGATTGGAACAGAAGGAGTTTTTGCCACAAAGCTGGTAGGTGGTAGATTCATGCTTCCAGCTCCCACAGATGTCTGAGTGTCTACCATGTACCAGCTCCTGTGATGGGTGGTTCCAGAGGATATGAAGAGGAGTAAGACAGGATCCAGACCTTGAAGGTGTCTGGGCTACTGGAGAGATATGCAAGTTCACAGTCTCCTGCCATGTAGGATGATAATCGCTGCATGATTTCCATGTACAACATGCTTCAATTGTTAACATCTAGTGTTACCTAAGGTGTTGATGGGAATGTTGGCAAGTAGGGAGGAAAATCCGAGTCTTCTGGAGAATTGGAGGAGAGGAGGCGGTTGTATAGTTTACAAAATTCTCTTTGGAGGGCTTGATATTCTAATACATCCTCAAGGGAAAATGCCAAACTACCAGCCCCACTGCCGTTGAGAATGACACTGTTCTCCTCCTTTTGATGGATTCGTAGGGATTCCTTCTGAAGGGGAAAATAACTTGAACCCCAATATTGAGATAGGCTAAAATAAAAATAATTTTAAACTCACTTAAACTGATAAAACTTAATACAAGGGATAAGCACCTTAAACTTCTATCTCAAACAACAAGAACATCAGAATAAATGCATAAGCTAAATATTAACTAAAATTATAGACCAATAAAATTTAAGTTAACAGTAATGTGATGGGCGATGTTTAGTTTCCACTAAACGACTTTTAACAGTTAGGCTCTGAGTTTGGTGTGTTCCAGTGAACAAATGGTAATTCAGTGATCTTGCCACTTTTCTGTGTTGGAATCACTAAAAATCTTGATTTGTACAGCTTTCACTTGGCCCAGATACTTCCATTGTTTTCTCATCAGCCTGTGACAATGAAAGCATTCCTGCTTGGCAAAACAGGACTGCCCCACCAGCACAAGTGTGAGCGTTGACATTGAGTGGAAATGGGTCTTCTCTGCTTTTATTAATACCATTAAATAAACATAAAATGGGGGGAAAAAACCTAGCCATGGAGAACTTGGGAGCTCCCAAGAATGCACCTTTGCACCCAGTTTGAAAAGTACTGTGCTAGCTGGTCATCAAGGTGCTGTGAGAGCAGACAGTCTGGGCGTTGCATCAGACTGGGGTCCAAGGCAAGGAAGGCTTTCTCGAATAAGAGAAGCTTAAGGATGAGAAATGTAAAACTAAGGTCTCTTTTTAATATTAGTTACGGTTTGTTGTTTGATTTGGGGCTTCTTTGTAGTCATCTGGTACCAGGTTTTCCTATCAGTCCTCTGATGTCCTGTGTAGTTGACAAAGGGGTATGAAGGTGATCCCCGTCACTAGGAATATCATATTTGTGAAAAGTCAAGGTTTCTGAAAGGGGTTTTGTAAGAAAAAAGTTTTAGGATCATGCTGTACCAGGAAACAACTTACTGCTTAGCTATGGGTTGTTGATTTATTTGAATTTTTTTGAACCCATTATATGTTTCCAAGCCAGGATACTTTGGGTGTGTTAAAAGGCTTTTTGAATTGGAAGAGATACCATCTTGAGTTGTACTAATAATTTAGCTCAACGGCATCCAACAAAGAAGGCATTATTCTTGGATCATGTACACACATCATAGTCTGAACTGGAGTAAACAGAATATTGGCTTCAATAAGAGATGTTATTTAGAGCACACTTGAGACATTGTGATGTAATTGTGTACCGAGGCCGAGAAGTGTTAGTCTGCATTTTATTAAATATCCATTTTAGTGTACAGCATTGTACTAGGAATGATAAAAAGCAAAACAGACACTTACTCAAGGCCTGTCTAGATTTTGACCTCAAGTACTTCCCCCTCATCACCTTCTCTCCCACCCACGGCTGAGCTAGGGATGAGAAACCCTAAGTCAATAGGTCACCAACTCAGCTTCAAGCCATGTGGGCTGCCAGTTTTTATTTGACCTCAGAACCCCAGTACCGGCACCTAGAAGTGTCCACGATCCTGGGGCTCAATTTAAACTTTCAGTTAATGGCACTCATTACCTCTCTTCTCCCAACAATGCCTGTTGTCCTCTTACCTCCCCTCCCCACCCTCTTGGGGTCACATCTCTTTTGGGGCTTTCATATCTGCGTGCCTGCCTGAAGTTCAGAGACTTCTATTCCATCGTCTTCTTCTGTACATTTGCGTTCCTCTTTCACTGTTCAGAGTATTTTCATGTGTTTATCCTCATGGAGGACTCTCCATTTCCCTGAGAGTAGGCTAGGCAGGTGGTATTGTCCCATCTTATAACTGTGAGTGCTGAAGCGAGAGAGGTTAATGACTTGCCCAAGATGCAGAGGAGGCTTTTAGAGCTCGTACTTCAATCTTGATCATTAGAATCCAGTTCCATCAACTATTCATTGTAATGCTTTTTCTTGGAAAAAGGAAAAAACCTTTAAGAAAGCTATAATGTAGTAACAGAATGAGCAGTTGTATAGTAAATATATTGATGTGTGTGTGTGTGTGTGTGTGTGTGTGTGTGTGTATAATTCTTGTGGTGGATACATAGGAGCTTTGTCTGAATGTTGTAGCCCTTTTTGCCTTGTCCACCTAATAGATGAGAATATCTAATGAAGAATGCCCTTTGGTCAACTGGAAAATAACATCCCTGAAAAGGGCCTAGAAGAAACCCCTTTCTGGGAAGACTCCACTGTACATAATTCATAGGCTCTCAGGGTTGGAAGAGACACGTCATCTGGTTCACCAGGTGTTTGATGGTTAAATCCTTGGTTAGATCGCATCTGAATTCTTGAGGGCTGTGGAATGATTTTGAGGAACAATCATTATTATACATGACCCTTAATGACCTAAAGATGTTTCTATGTTCTATCAAACTAAATGGAATATTGGCGATTTAAAAGAAAAAATTGTTTCATTATTTTTTGGGTCATCGGAGCAGGAATAAAGACGCAGAAAGGGGAAGCTGGGATGAAGTGAGAGACTAGCATTGACATATGTACACTACCAAATGGATGGCTAGTGGGAAGCAGCTGCATAGCACAGGGAGATCAGCTCGCTGCTTTGTGATGACCTAAAGGGATGGGATAAGGAGGTTGGGAGGGAGGGGTTATGGGGATATATGTATACATATAGCTGATTCCCTTTGTTGTACAGCAGAAATTAACACAACATTGTAAAGCATTTATACTCCAATAAAGATGTGAAAAAAAAAGATTTTTGAAAAGTTCAATTTTTGAAACATTTCCCTTAGAATTTGTTAGCTGTTATGAAAATTGCATAGTTAGACATTTGTTTAATCCTGTTGTTTAATGGAATGTGATTTTTTTTTTTAATGTGACTAAATGACGGTAGTTTTCTTTTTTCTCTTTCTGTGTTTCTCTGTATTTACAAGCTAGGTGCCATTTCTCCCAGAATTGTTAACCATTGTACGTAGGTTTAATTTGTGTAACGTGCACAGGGGTTCATGTGAATGCTTATGGTTCTTTTGTGCTTTAGCCAGAGGTACTAAAGAAGAGAGGGAGGGTTTGAGATTAAATTTTTGTGAAAGCTAATAGAAGACATATAATGAACCTAAGTTACTTGAAAATTCAGTAAGAGGCAGTAACTTGGGCTGGTTGTTTTCCCTCTTTGCCTTTGAATAGAAATGCATGCCCGTAGTGAGGGAGTGTCAAGTGCCTGTGCTGTAGCATCACTTAGCAACATACACTTACGAATCTCTATTTTGAAGCAGTGTTTCTCAGAATTGAAAAAAAAAAAAAAAGTTATATACTTAGACACTGTAGTCAGTGTATACACCTCTAACTTCTGTCCTAAAAGCACAGGTCAGATAATATTGCGGTCAGGAGAGTCTTTGTGGGAAGCTTCAAAATTTACTGGGTTTATGTATCCTGGTTGCAGTGTATCTAAGAGCATTACATTAGCAAATAGAACATACATTATAAACTCTTGGGAAAACTTAGATTTCAGCTTTACAAGTTTGCAGTATAAGTTGAGATGATTTTTTTTGCCTATAAAGACTCACATAGCCTCTTTAGTTCCTATTTAACTCTAAGCCTTTTCTATAGATGCAGATAAATAGTTCTACAGAGAGGATTGAATAGAGGTGTGTGTGATGTTCTCTTATGAATATCTGCTCTGTTTATGGAGCTTCTCTACCACAAGTGGTTTAACGGGTTTCCTGAAGGGAGTGGAGAAAGAATAATCTTAGAAGGCTAAAGGATTAACATTTCTCTGCAAAGTTTTTAGAAGTCTGAGACCAGGTGAAATGCAGTAGAAATATGACTAAATATTCTGCATTTTGCACACTTCCGAAGGGCTTCCATGTACAAAATTTTAGCTTTGTGTTTGTGCGTATGAGTGTTTTAAACCCTGTGAAGTAGCCGTAACAGGTATTATTGTCCCCATTTTAAAAATTAAGGGAGGCAAGTCGGGGTCATGGTTTAGGTAATGTTCCCATTGTCACCTGATAGAGTGGCACTGAGGCTAGAGCCCAGATTTTGGGATTTGACGCTCATTATACTGTTCACTTTGTTTTTCTCAGATATCTTCCCTTTGAGCCTAGAGACCATACATTTTCACTCTTTCTACATCAGTTTCAAGTGGCAGCGGGAGAGATCAAGGCAGGAACGCTGGAATCTGTGTGGCAGTTGGAAGGCCGAGAGGTCCTCAGGAGCAGAGCTGGGTGGGCAGGGCTTCACATCATTTACTCATTTATTTGTCCCTTAGTGTGACACTATTTTTCTTAGCCACTTTTGCAGTTCCTCTCGAGTTTTGCCTGTACGTTGAAGTTCTTCCCCACATTTCCTTGCTACTGCTTTCTTATTCTTCCTCGTACTGGAGACCTTGTCTGGCGTAGTAACTCCTAGAGCAAGTGATTGTTCACTCTTCTCTTGAGCAAAAAAGTGAAAGTTAAAATATTATATCTATACGTGGTCAATTGTAGGGGAAGAGTGACTTAAGAGGACTCTGTTCTCAGATATTGGTTATTCTCCAATTCATACTAAATCATCTTTTATTCCCCAATTCATACTAAATCTTAAGCATTTTCCCATGTCTTTAAACATCATTTGAAAATACTTTTCTCGATTCTTCAGCGTTCTGTTGCATGACTTTAGTATAATCTATTGATGCCTTTTTCTTTTTTGGATATTTAGGATATTTTCTAGTTTTTTCTGTGATAAAAAACTGACTCCTTGGAAAAGGGAATTTTTAAGTATTTACCGAGTTAAAAATATGGTTTAAATGGTTTGCCTTAGTCATTAATTCATTACTACACTGTAACAGTAACTTCAATCAGATAAATGCATGATTGTTTTTCTGAAATAATACAATTGTGATAGTTTTATTTTCAGACAGGGAAAATGCATAAAGATGGTCAATGGAAGGAAAAGATTTCACAATTATGTCATTAGGATTTATTTACTAGTTAAGCTTTTATAAAAGGTGCGACAGCAGTATTTTTAATGTAGCAGGTTGATACATAAATGTATAGTGTTGTAAAAATCAGAACCAAATTATGACTAATCATTACTTTGTAAGAGTCATTAATTTATTGACGCTTATGTATTTTGGGGGGTGTCTTCCTCAAACATTTGAGCTTGATTGTTTTTCATCATGCATATAGAAAAGAGCTCACCAATTATAAGCAAATTAGTAGAAATTGAGGAGCCAGCTTTTGAATTTCTTAAGAGTTTGATCTCCCGGAACTATGCCTTTTAATTCCCTGTGGGCCTGTGGGGATGGGTTGGAAGGGAGAAGGGAGGGGTCAGAGGTCTTCATAATGTTCTCAGTTCCTTTTCAGTCTGACTCACTTCTCCACCCAGTGCCCAAGATCCACATGCAACAGGCAATGAGTAGACCAAGTTTGTCTACGGTGTTCTACTTCTTCTCTCTGGATTTCTTATTTCCTATCCAATATTTTCTCTCCCCGGGTTCTCCTCAAACTTCCTCATCATAGCATCTACCAAGGCCTATAGTTCTGGAAAGGTCTCATTCTCCCAAATTGTCTTTGACACTTCTTCTTCCAGGTGTATTTGCTATTGAGAGTATTCATAGGGGAGCCAGTGCCTTAATCTTATTTTGATTCTGTTTGGCAAGCTCAGCACGAGGGTCACAGAGTTCTACTTCCCGGGAAATTTTGAGGGAGAGGACCACTGTGTAAAAATGGAACCGGGAAGTCATGTAAGTTAAAAAAAAAAAAAAGTACAAAGAAGGCTTTTGCCATTAGTGCAAAAGAACATTTCTCCTTTTCCCAATCTATGGTGGGTAAAATGTGTGAGCATACAGGCATTGACTTGTTGCCTTGGATAAACTCAGTATTCTTAAGACGAAGTCATACATAATTAATTACCTGTCTCTGCATTCTTTCCAGAGTGATGGCTCTTAGTATTATTCACACTCATGATAACTTATGTTTCCTGAGTACAAGAGCCCTAGGTCTGCCAATTAAGGAAGAAGAGGCAGTGGCGGTTATATAACCTTGGTGCTTCTGTAATGTGGTGGGTAATTATCTGTCTTTTTTTCTTCTTAACTCCTAGTGTCTGAAACAGTACATGCAGCTGGCAATCCGAGAAGGATGTGGGTCTCCCATCACTTGCCCTGACATGGTGTGCCTAAACCACGGGACCCTACAGGAAGCTGAGGTATGGATGACTGCACTGATTTTTCCCTCTTTCCTGTTGACATGATTTCCTACGATCTTGACTCTTTATGTACTTCTCTGCCAGGGAGTCTAGAAACAAAATACAGAGGTTAACTTTTTTTTTTTTTAAAGATCATGTTTTATTTACTTATTTATTTTAATTAATTTATTTATTCATTTATTTTTGGCTGCACTGGGTCTTCATTGCTGGGCGCACACGGGCTTTCTCTAGTTGTGGAGAGCGGGGGCTACTCTTCGTTGGGGTGCGCGGGCTTCTCATTGCAGTGGCTTCTCGTGTTGCGGAGCATGGGCTCTAGGCACGTGGGCTTCAGTAGTTGTGGCACACGGGCTCATTAGTTGTGGCTCGCGGGCTCTAGAGCGCAGGCTCAGTAGTTGTGGCGCACGGGCTCAGCTGCTCCACAGCATGTGGGAGCTTCCCGGACCAGGGCTCAAACCCGTGTCCCCTGCATTGGCAGGCGGATTCTTAATCACTGTGCTACCAGGGAAGTCCCCAGAGGTTAACTTTTTAAAGGAGTACTTTATTGCTACATACCTTGGATTCTTTATAGAAACTGTTAAAGCTGTTACTTACTTTGGTTCTATTTCTAAATGCCCTCTGATTGTTGAAGAAGCTGTAGAATAGGCTAAGGTGCTAGAAATTTACCAAATGGGAGGTTTGGAGGCTGAATAGTCAGTGGCCTTATCTGAATAGTCAGATAAGGTGACAGATTAGCCACGGTTATAGATAATATAAATTATTGTGATTCTGCAAAGGTAGCCTGAGTTGAACCATTTCCAAAGAGCAGAGAAAGGCCTTTCATTCAATATTTATCAGGCATGGAAATGTCTTTTTTGAGTGAGTTCTTCTCCCACTGTATTAAGACTGTGATGTATCTCTTTCCTTTGTTTTTTCAATCCCTGATTAGTAGCTTGCCCTTAAATCTGCTTTTAACCTTGTGGCCCTGCTCACTTTAAATCTTGTCTGTGTTCATGTAGTTGCTTTCTTAGCCAGTATACCATCTAATCCTTTCAACAAACTTATAAAACTGAAGCCCAGAGTGTCTAAGTAATTTGCCCAAGAGTGCATATCTAAAAAGCAGAAGAGCTAGAATTCCAATCCAATACTTTCTGACAAATTACATGGCTTTAAGAGTAGAACTAGGTAGATAAATAGAATGCATGATAAAGGACTTGATAACTGAAAGCCCAATAGAGTGCATATATGTGTATAGAGATATAGGTGTGTGGATATGTATGTATGTGGATACGTAAACACGATACATACACACACATATGCTTTGTATACAAATATATATGCTTTACATACATATCCTTTGCTTTGTACGCAAAGCAGTCAGAAAGATGTTATAGACCATATTTAAACCAATCTGCATCTGAGCGCCCTGTGTTTAGCTTATGAAATATCGGGTAAGTGGTACAATTGAGCTTGAAGTGTTTTGGGGGGAAGAATAAAAGGAATACATAATGGTTTAGAAGTTGTTCATTTTAGGAAAATCATGAAATAAATTGAATTTTTAAAATAAAAAGGCAGTATTGAATATGTACATCCTGTGGTGAGAAATGTTTACTTTTGTGTGAGTAATGGGTAGAGGAAATTAAAATGGGGAAAAATTAGGTTATCTACCAAGAATACTATTGATCTGTGCAACTTGGAAGTGGTTTTTAAAATGAGACCCAGATCTGCAGGAGCATCTTTCTATACATAAGCCTTCCAGGGAGTATGCTTCCTTTTTTTTACTGAGTGTACAATGTGCCAGGCCCTGTTCTGGGCCAGGACAGAGAGGTGAATAAGACAGTCCCAGTGCTGTCCTCCTGGAGCTTCTGATCTAGCAGGGAGACATTATACTGATAAAGAGCCAGATAATTATAAGAGGAAAAAGTGTGAGACGGAACAGGCAGCAAGAGCCGTGTCTGCCATGGAATCTTATTTAATTCATGTATGCAAAATCTATTAAACATAAATGAAGTGACGTTTCTAAACAAGCCTTTGAAATTAATCCCAGTCTCTCTTCTAGATAAGCCTACAGGTGTCTATTTACATCTAACTAAAATTAAAGTTAGAGATTCATTCCTTTGTTTGCACTGATCACATTTTAAGTACTCAGTAGCTACATGTGGCTTGTGGCTACCAGGTTAGACAGCACAGAACAGAACATTTCCATCTTTGCAGAAAGCTCATTACATAGTGGCGTTCTAGACTTTGAATGAATGGTAACCATTCGCCATTGACACTTTGGATATCAAATGTTAGGGCTAATGTTGTACAGATGAATGAAGACAGGCCATGGTTTGTCTGAGAGATCTCTAGAACAGTCTAACTTTTCTGGTTTTCTTAGTATAGACATTCCCTGGTCATCTTCCCCTGTAGTTCTCTTCTCCTTAATCCTTACTTTTCCCTCTGTTCACGTGCTCATTCACACTTCCCTAGTGCTGATTCCTTTTACCCAGCTTTACTCGAAAAACAATTTTACTTTTAGCCTGCATTAAAAGCAAATAAACCCATAATGGCTCTTAAAAATGACAAAAGGCTATTTGAAAAACAGAACGAAAACATACTCCAAACTAAACTATGGTACTTCTTACATTCTCCAAAGTCTGTTTCCCATTAGGTAAGTAAGAGACACTCCAAGACATTAAAGGACCGTTTCTGTACTCGTAGGTCTGGCTAAGAGCCTGACTGAAGATGGGCATGAATTATAGTAATCAAATGTTCTTAATTAACTTGCCACTATTTTTTTTTTCAGAGTAAAAAAATGTGGTGGTGGTGGTGATTGTCTCTCATTTTTGAACTGAGAAATGAGTAGGTTATAATGGAGCTATTG
This sequence comes from Monodon monoceros, assembly GCF_005190385.1. Classification (NCBI taxonomy): domain Eukaryota; kingdom Metazoa; phylum Chordata; class Mammalia; order Artiodactyla; family Monodontidae; genus Monodon; species Monodon monoceros. The sequence goes on from NW_021703780.1 coordinate 15,151,640, forward strand.
GTGGCTTCGACAGTTTATATGGGACTATTCCTTTCAAAGCAAATACCTTATACACATGAGCTTGGGCTGTACCATCTCCCTTTCTGACTTGACCTCAAGCTTTTCTCATATACAGTTATTATTATTCTGTCATGTAGCTCTTAATCTAGATATTATTGAGTATATCACAATGGGGCTTATCGACATTGTGCTCGACTGGATTCTGTCTCTATGACTGCTTCTTCCATCATTTAAAAAAGTATTTATTTGTATAGGTAACACATAAATGTACTTTGCTTGTTAAGAATAATTCTGGTTAAGGCTGAGGTTCCCTTTGTGCTGTAGCTATTTATAGTACGATACATGGTTCTTCACCGTTCATTGTCTTACAACATGTGTGTAAGTATAAAAATTTTCATCTTCAAAGGACACCTCTGAATGCTTTCCTATGTAGGTCTAGCTCACAAAGTTGACTGTGCTTCATATGTGTGTCTCCTGCAAGCTGTAATGATCCCAAATTGGCTCAGTTGTGGCTCTGCCCCTTCACTTCTATTTATCAGGAGTAGCTTCATCAGCAAAGCATTCAATGCCCAACCCAAATACTATTTACGTAAGAAACAGCAGAAAGGGCAGCTTCCCTTCAATGTCATGGAAGCTGGCGGGAGTCAGTGACTGGAGGACTTGTGCCCTAGAGGCGCAATTACTGGGACCCCGGGGGAAAAGGAAAACCTTACTTGCGTCATCTGGTACTTTCAGCTGTTGCTCAGCGGCGTTTCGAATGCACTTGATCCAGGAATCTTGTCCAACATGGAATTATGAAAGGCAGGACACAGATGGTTGGTCCTGATAGCATTTCTTCAGGCAAGGCCTTTGCTTGAAGTTAGTAGCCCTGTTAAAAAGGTGATGACTCATTTAAGCAGTTTCCTTACTGTGTTAGGGAAGTAACATACCACCACAGGGAGAACCTGACCCATTTGTCTGGGCCATGTCAAATTTGAGTGGCGAGGGACTTCCCTGGTGGTGCAGTGGTTAAGAATCCGCCTGCCAGTGCAGGCGACACAGGTTCAATCCCTGGTCCGGCAAGATCCCACATGCCGCAGAGCAACTAAGCCTGTGCGCCACAACTACTGAGCCTGCGCTCTAGAGCCCGAGAGCTACAACTACTGAGCCCACGCACCACAACTACTGAAGCCCGCGCGCTCTAGAGCCCGAGAGCTACAACTACTGAGCCCACGCACCACAACTACTGAAGCCCGCGCGCCCTAGAGCCCATGCGCTGCAACGAAGAGTAGCTCCCACTCGCTGCAACTAGAGAAAACCCGCATGCAGCAACAAAGACCCAACGCAGCCAAAAATAAATTTAAAAGAATACATATTAAAAAAAAAGTTTTAAGTGGAGCACATACCTACCATTACACGGCCTGAGAAGTTGAACTTCTACCCCTTGCCAGCTGGCAGTGGATGGCAGGGAACAGCTTCTCACCCACCAATACTCCTTCCAGGTCCTGGGGCACTGACATGACCTGCCTTTACTGCTGGTGCCACAGCACATACCCAGAGGATGAATGGGTGCAGCTGTTCTTGTCAAGAACGGGAGCTCCAGAATTGATATAGGAAGGGATTTAGGGTGGGGCACTGTGGAAGGACTGGGATGGGGGGATGGAGGAGTGGAGTGCCAAGAAATTTGAAGTTATATTTGCAAAATAAACACAGTTTTTACTCATATCACGTGTTTGTTTACGGTGGCTTATGTAAAGGCTGCTGGAATTATAAGAGATCCAGTTGTTCCCCCCAAATCACCCTTTAGCACTGTCTCCACTTGCCATCTTTTCATTTAACTCTTTTATCCCCCCATTATCTGAGTATGAAGCTGGGGCAGAGGAAAAATGAGGATGCCTAGGCAAGTGTCCATATCGATGTGTCTGTAGTTTAAGGACCTGAATGAGAAGGGACTGAGCATGTCTATAAACAACCTTTGACTGTGTTCCCTGTTGGCTGGAGAAGAATAAAACTTTGGGGTGGCACAGGATAAAGGAATCTGCCATGCTGGAGTTAATAGATGTTTTTGAGATTCCAAGCTGAATTTTGTCTTAGAACATAGTTAAAACGTTTGAGGGCCCGCACGCAGCAGCGAGGACCCAATGCAGCCAAAAATAAATAAATAAATGATTTTTTTTAAAAAAAAGTTACAGCTATATAATTTTTTAAAAAACTGCATATAAGTGGAGAGTAATGTTTCTAAGCTTCTCCTTTAAGTAAAGGCAAATATAAGAAGAGTCAGCAGCGGTGGGGTGAACGTGTCACGTGGATGTGCACGTGGGCATACCCCTTTTACTCATTGATGGGCTGAGGGAGAGAGGCGGGGGATGATGTGGGAAGATGTACTGAGGCCTCTGCAGAACAGGTGGAAAAAGAAGAGCGAAAGCAGCCCTTTCTGAAAGATTCCTGGCCCTGGAATTCCAGGTCTCCTCCATCTTTTGCTTCCCCCAATGGGCCATACCTTCCGGCTCTCAGACAATGATGCCCTCTTGTTTTTTCAGCTAGGATTTGATAGCTAGTGTGAGCTTGGTTTATTACAGTCATATGAATGGGTGGATGGGCCAGTTTTTATTTTCTGGGTTGTGATGGGAAACATTCTTATTTTCTGTGTTAATGTGATAGGGCACTTATCCATAAGGCCAGTACTATTTCTCTTACCAGTATTTTTGCAAGTCACAGCCCTTCAAAAATTGCCAAAACCTTGACATGCTGTAATGATCAATTTCTGTGGTCAATTTCATCTCCAGATCTACTGATCTTTTGTATTCTATGTTCAGCCTGTTCCTTTAATTTTTAAGAGCAACCATAGCAGAAGTATGACTTAAAGGGTCAAACCTAAGTAAAGTCCAGCCTATTTTTTCCCTCTTCTGTCCTGGCTTTCCAGACCTTGATGGGTAGTACATACATGAAAGCCAATCCCTAGCTTTTGTGTTTTAACCATTTTATTTTTCTAACTAAAAGACAGCATATATTGTATTTATCAATATAATGAGAACACACTGTGTAGCATTAATGCTTCTCTGGCAAGCAGGCTTCCCTGTCTGCTCTTTCTTTTCCTTTGGTTTTTGTAGGGTTTGTGTCAATGTAGGTGGTGATGTCTGCTCAAATATTATGGTCATAGTTAGTAATGGTCCACAAGGGTGTGCCTTTTTGTTTCTTCTCATTTGTGGATTTTAGCTATATCCAATTAACTGTTATATATAATAGTTCCAGCACCCCACATACACGTATATTCTGAATTCCCTGCCTATGCTCTGCTGTAGGTGGAGGGGGGTGAAAAAGTGAAGACTTTCATCAGAGTAGGAACTGGGTATTGAATAAATACCCCCAGGTTCATTTTTAACAACAGCAACAAAAAAGACAGTGATTGCAGGTAATTAGTAGCCTTTTGTTGTTATTATTCTGATATTATTGTTTTTATTCTATTAAAATGAAACTGAATTTGCCTTCTCTTTGAATGAAAATTTTTTTTCTTTTTGGAAAGTTTCAATAGTGATGAGAAGAAAACGTGGTCTTTGGATAGGAGGAGAGGAAAATTTTTGTTTAACAGGTAGGTTAGTACAAATTTCAAAGGACAAATAACGAAAAATCACTTTAAATCAAGTTCAGGATATTATAGTAGTTGATTTGGGGGGGGAGTTCTCTCAATAGATGAGAAAATACTTAGAAATTTCTGTTTCTAAGAAATATGAGTCTGGTTAGTAATGGATTAGAACTCACTGAATAAAATAAGCCATGTTAGTCTATATCGACCTAAATAAATAAATGAATAAACAAATACATGAGGGATAAGGGACAACTCTTACTTATAATAGAATTCTAATTGATAAATGCAGAAATGAATGATGGAAATAGAAAATCATTATTAAGCAAGTAACACAGTGATAATTATTATAGGCAAGAATTATTGATAGATACAAAAATAAGTGGGAAAACGTATGATGAAAAACAGTGTATTTGCAGAATCTCAAAATATCTCACTACAGGATACTTGCTGGTTACAAAGGGTAGAGAAATCTGGCAGATATCACCTTAATCTAGTTAAAAAGTTAACATCGACAGTAATGAGACAGATTGTCCTCATGTATCTCCTGATGACGCAACATCACTTCTGTGATATTCTTGCTAAAAATGCAGAGCCTCAGCCTAATCATGAGAAGGCATCAGACAAACCCACATTGGAGAACATTGTACAAAATAAGTGACCTGGACTCTTCAAACATGTCAAGGTCATAAGAGCCAAAAACAGGCTGAGGAACTTCCATAGACTGGAGAAGGCTAAGGAGACGTGGCAACTAAATGCAAGGTGGTATCCTGAATTGGATCTTGGACTGAAAAAAAAAAAAGACATTAGTGGGACAGTTTGTGAAGTTTGAATATGGACTACAGATTAATTATTTTGTATCAATGTAAATTTTATTATTTTAATAATTAACTATGGTTATGTAAGGTGTTCCCATTAGAAGTTGGGGGAATGGCATTTAGGAACTTTATACAATTTTTTGCAACTTTTTGTAAGTCTAAAATTATTTCAAAATAAAAAGGTGTCTTGGTGTGGTTTTGAATGATTTGGAATTTGTTTGTTGGCAGGAAGAGGATAATTGAATACATAAGACACCTCATTATATATAATCTCTTTTATTATTCTCTAGGATTTTCAGTTTTGCAATCAATCTAAGTGTCCTTTTGATTTGTTTCTTTTTTCTAAGCAGTAGCCCCTTAACCTGTGGGCTGATTGAACCTTCAGTAATCATCCTAACACATTTATTTCAATTTTATAATTGTAAAGACCTCGAGCAATAATAACTTAGCTCCAAATAGTAACAGAACCAGGAATTTAATACTCTGGATCAGCTTTTTTTTTTTTTTTTTTTTAACTGGGTTCAGCTTTCTCTCATCTAAAGTCAAAGTATATAAAAATATTTCAGAAAATTACCTCTAATCTATGAAATCTAAAAAATGATAAGATCAAGGAATAGATCTTTTTCTAAACTTATATGTACATATTGCCTCCTGAGTAATTTAAGTTTCTTGAAGTCAGCTTTGGTATCTCCGTCCTCTTTTGTATCCCAAGCTTCCAGCCAATGCTTTGCCTGTAATAGACTCTCAATGAGTATATGGAAAAGAAGTCCAGGAGGTAGGGGCTGGAGAGTAGACTGGTGTGTTTTGTGTTAACTTTATTCCAAAAGGATCAAACAGTGAGTGTGATGGAACTAACTTTTTGTGTGAGTGAGAAGTGATGGAACTAACTTTTTTGATCACACATTTCAATAGAAAAATTAATATACCATATTAAGACCTAATTCCATACAAACCTTTGAGCTATAAAATAATAAATAGGAGATACAAGGTAGAGTAAGAGACAAAAAGTTAGAGACCTCTGACTTCCCTGTTGGCAGTAATGTGTCCTCGGATGAAATTTATCTTTCTAATTTAAAATTAACTTCCATCACTATCATTGTTGACTTTTTACTGCATTAATTTCTGTCCTTTTTCTCATTAGAATTTCATTTGTGTCTAAAATATCTCCTGTTTGCTTTGTCTTCCATCAACTCCGTTGGACTTAGCTGTTATATAAATTGCTTGTCATTGAAAAAAATCATAATTTTTAGGGGTTGCCTTTCAGGGGTTTGAAGAAGGTCTTCATCAGCCCAGAAACTATTTTAGGTGGTGGCAGTTAGAGTACAAACAAGACTGTCCCATAGAATCAAAGACCTCAAGTAGCTTCTTTTGGGGGGGGGGCGTGTTGTTAAAAATAGATTTCTAGAATATCACTGAGGTCTCTCAGGCCCAGATGATATCATTCCCCAAGTACCATTGGCCCAAAAGTTTATGTCGTATTAGAGTATTTGTCCTCCACCTGCAGTGAATCAGTGACTAAGTCAAGAATTATACTCTGATTCTTAATGCCTCCGATCTCTTCACGAGCCTGTACCTTCTGTCTCCAACTCTGCATTTTATTTGAGACACCTTTGTCTTTCAGGAAAGATGTCCACATAGTATTATAACAGATGAAACAAAACTGGCTTTCAGTATGAGAAAAGCCTAGCCATACTTTTAAAAAAATTATGGTAAAATACACATCATGTAAAATTAACCATGATTTTTTTTTCCAGTGATTGCTAAGGAGCTTTTATTTAAGGTGCCAGATGAAAATGCAACATTTTCCCCCAACTGGAAAAAATGTTATAACTAAATTTACATTTTAGGAGATTTTACTTGGCACATAGAAGACTGAACTTGCCCATTTTGTGGTTCTTCATACATTTTAGCTAACTTAGTTTAATTCATTTGCAAAATAAACAAGTTGAATTTTTTTGTGAGGGGGAGAATTGTTTTCATTCCCTTTTAAAATATATTTGTTAAATAACATTTTAGATGCCTCATTTTTAAGGGTTTTCTCAAAGCAGACTTCCTTCCATTAGTTGCAAGAACTTTCATCTAGATACATTTTATACCAAAAATATGTCATGTTTTACAGCTGGAATTGCCAAGGCTAAGACTGTGTCCTTTATCAACTTGCCGAATGTCTGAAAACCTAATCTAAAGTCCTTTGATTTTCTCAGTTACAAGTCTTTTAAGCAATGTCAATATATTTATATGTTGACGTCAGTGGAATTATTATTTTTAGAATGCCAGTTTAAGAGCAGTTAGCTTTTCCTGCATCTGCCTTTGAAATGCAATTTAAAAATGATTAATCTGAAATGTCATTTAGTTAGATGTGAATCACTGTTTTTTCCTAGTGGCATCTGAAATGGAAGTGGGAGTCTAGCCACAAGAAATATCTCAGGCATTTCTTTTCTACCAGGGCATGGATGGCAATGAATGATCACCAAAGACCCCATGAGGTGATTTTTGTCAGAAGAAATGATTTTTCTGTTGCTTAGAATGTACTCTTTCCTAGGTGATTAATGAAGTTCTCATTTTTCCTGAGACAGTATCTACCTGATCTTAGTCTTAGCTTATCTTAGCCTAGTCTTAGTTCTTAGATTAGAACTATAATCTTTTTTTGTTGTTAGTCACCCCAGCTACTCCCTACACTTGAATCTTCAGGCTTTGTTTAAAGAATGATGTCCAGTAGAACTATAATCTTTTAAAAATGTCTTAAGGGCTTCCCTGGTGGCGCAGTGGTTGAGAGTCCACCTGCCGATGCAGGGAACACGGGTTCGTGCCCCGGTCCGGGAAGATCCCACATGCCGCGGAGCGGCTGGGCCCGTGAGCCATGGCCGCTGAGCCTGCGTGTCCAGAGCCTGTGCTCTGCAACGGGAGAGGCCACAACAGTGAGAGGCCGCGTACCGCAAAAAAATAAATAAAAATAAAAATGTCTTAAAAGAGAAGAGGAGTATCATTTGTATACGTGCCCAGATAATTTGGGAAGTCCAAAAATTTGGTTGTCTGGTCCTGTTAGATGCTGATAAAAGAACAGGAGGTGATCACTGAGTTCTGTAACTGATGCCTTGAGCAGCGAATCCTAGCCATGGCAGAGGACTGGGGATGATTTGGGAATTGCTGCTTCTGTTACTGCATGAACAGTATAAGGAAAAAGAAGTTTGTGGACAGCTGGTATAGAGAGGATACAGTAAGCCAAACAAGAAAAAGGGATCATAAAAAGACTGGTAACTCAGGGCTCTGTGATGACTGAAATCTCACCTCTTAAATGTCTCTGCTTTCAGATTGCCTGTTTGGTATCTGTGGATCAGTTTCAGCTTTATCAGCGGTTAAAATCTGAACGAGGTATGTAAACACTCTTCTTTTTATCCTGATGGTGAATGTGGTTTTACATGTGACTTCTTAATCCTAACCTGTGTGGAAGATTAAGGCAGCTGTGAGCTGTCAGAAAAGCCACCAGGGTACTCAGAAAAAGACAAATGGTAATTGCAACATAAAATTTCAACTTTCTCAGCCACAGCCAGGAAAAAAAAAATGCAGACTGGCAGGAAACAGAACTTTCCTTATGTTGGTTGTTTTGTATTTTTAATTGGGCTCACGTGAGAGAAGTTCTGCAAAAGTTGGGTAGTTTCACAATAACAGTACGACAAAGAAAGTGACCCTCAAAATGGGTTTTACCACCAGCTTCCCTGCTCTTGAAGATCACTTCAAAACATTCATCCATCCAAACATTTTCACTGCTCATTGTAATAGTCACCGTTTGTTCTTGTTCAGTCAGAGTGATGGCTGAGTAATCATTCTAATGCTATTTCCAATGTATTGGACTAATTTTCTTTCTGACTTTAGACTTGGGGTAATTTATATAGCTTTTCTATTTGTACTGCCTTTTTATCTGTAGGAATTATTTTTTGGTGTACTTTTCCATATCTGAGAAGTAGAAGAAAATTGTTTCCTCTGGAACTCATAGGCCTCGTTGAGTATATAAAATCAACTGTAATCTAGCATGAATGTACAGTTTTCTGATTGCTACCTTTTTAATCTGGATTAATAAAGTCTAGCGGTAAGAGGGTAGGGGAAGAAATGAACATTTTTTTTTAATGTGCCAGTAAATTTGGTAAACAATTTATCTCATTTAATTTTTGCAATTACTCTGACAGATAATTCTTACATGAAAAAATAAAAAAGAGCATGTGGAGCATAAAGGGGGTAAGAATAGGAATATTCACAGGAGAATCGCAGGATGACGTTCACTACCTTTGACCAAAGTTTGGTTCAGTCTCACAGGCTTATTTTTTTTCAGCAAGCCAAAAGCAGATTCATCTCTCATGGGTATATCATTTAACTAAATTTATAAGACTGATATATGGAGTTTATTTAAAAATTCTTGGACTACATTACTTGAATTACATTTTTGCCCTATAGGAAGATGCAAAAAGGATGTTGTGGAACATAGAATCAGAACCAGAAGAGTCAAATGAATTTTAGGTTTAATGGATGAAGACATAGCCTGATACGCCATCTACACTGTCCTGTGTAGATTCTGAGCTAACTAGAGGAATTAATGATGGGGTAGTTTATATTGGCCCTCCCTAATCCATCCACGTGGGCTGATTAGGTTGAGCATTATAACATCAGATGCTGGTGAATGGTATCAGACATCTGCCCTGCCATTTTCCCATTTTATCCCAATATCCTCCATTATAAAAATAAATTACTGCTGGAACATAGGCATTAACCCTGTGGATGGATGTGGCTGGTAGCAGTGCCATAATTTGAGGGCTCTTACCTGGAGGAAGTCAAAGGAGTTAGGCTGGATTTTCAGACTTCTTAAATGGTGAGACCTGTCAATCTCACCAGTCCCACTCAGTAACCAGGGCTTAGCCCGTTTATAGGGTTCCCTTGCCCCAGATGCATCTCTCCTCCAGACCATCGACCTCCTCCCCACCCACACATTGCCCCATCTTGTCAGTAGCAGGCCTTATTCCTCATTGTTTACAAACATTTTATTAAATAAAATGTCTTTTGCAATTAATTAGATTCTAATAGTATCAGGAATTAAAACTTTCTGTGAGTTGGTTCTCACTGATGAATATAAATTTTTAGTGTATTCTAAAAATAGTGGCTAAGAGCCTGTGTGGGGATGCAGGCTCCACCCCTTACTAGCTGTGTGACCTTAATTTCTGTACCTCAATTTTTCACCTGTAAAATGTGGATATTAATAGTCCCTATACCACGGGGTTCAGATGAGGATTAAATGAATTAATACATATAAAACACCTCCTTGAGTACTTCCTGTGTCTCAGTGTTCAAAATATTAGGTTGTTGGTAATAAAAATGCTAATAACTTAAAGTATATTCACTGTTCTGCTTCTGTTCCCTTTTTTCTAAGATGAGACAATCATAACATTCTCTAGGAGATATCCTCATATTGAAATAGATGTTATGATTGTCTTGTTGTCAATGGGATGAGAACACTTGAAATTAATTGGCCACATCCATTTTTTTTGGTATTGTACATTCTGTGAGTTTGGAAACATTTATGATGATATGTATCTACCAATACAGTATCATACAGAGTAGTTTCACTGCCCTGAAAATCCTCTGTGCTCTGCCTGTTTGTCCCTTCCTCCCCCTTAACCCCTGGCAACCACTGATCTTTTTACTGTCTTCATAATTTTGCCCTTTCCAGAATGTTATATAATTGCAATCAAACAGTATGTAGCCTTCTCAGATTGGCTTCTTTCGCTTAGTAATATGCAGGTAAGTGCCCTATCCATCTTTACAATAGGAATAGCCTTGTCATATGCAAGGTGCATATGGAAGATTATTGGCCAGGACTCTTACTCTGCCCCGGATAGTGCTTGGATAGATGCTACCACACTTTGCCTTGTGACTTGGACTTTTCGAGGTTCTTGTTTTCAACCCTACTTCTGTCTTATTTCTTCATTAGATGTGATAATATATTCAGTCTGGTTACAAGTTAAGCAGGTTTTGGAGTCAGTCTTTTTTTATAGGTGGTCTTCCATATCTCTGATGCATTATAGATCAAATAGTTTTACTCATACATGGAATTTATTTTTTCTCTCAAGTTCTAGGCAGATGCCCCATACAGATGCCATGAATTGACAACTGATTTTATTATTCATATTTTATAGATGAAGAAACTGAAAACTGGAGAGATTGAGACTTGCTTAGGACCACATAGGTGTGTCCAAGCTTCCTCATCTATAAAATGTTTTGAATTCTATAATTTTTTATTGTAAAATAAATACAACATAAAATTTACCACTTCACCATCTTAGGTGTACAATTCAATGGCATTAAGAACATTCACGATGCTGTGCGGCCATCACCACCATCCACTTGCTAAACTTTTGTCACCCTAAGCAGAAAACCTATAACAATTAAACAATAATTTTCCATTCCCCTCTTCTCCCAGCCCCTGATAACCTCTAATCTACTTTCTAGCCTGTGAATTTGCAGTCTAGACATTTCAAATAAGTGGAATCATACAGTATTTTCCTTTTGTGTCTGGCTTATTTCACTTAGTATAATGTTTTGAAGGTTCATCCATGTTGTAGCATGTATCAGAACGTCTCTTTATGGCTAAATAATATTCCATTGTGTACATATACCACATTTTGTTTATCCATTCATCTGTTGATGGACATTTGGCTTGTTTCCACCTTTTGGTTGTTGCAAATAATGCTACAGTGAACATCGGGGTACAATCCCTACTTTCGATTCTTTTGGGTACGTAGCTAGCAGTGGAATTGCTGGGTCATATGGCAATTCTATGTTTAGTTTTTGAGGAACTGCCAAACTGTAAAACTCTGTAATTTAATTAGACATTTATACTATTGTAAAGGATGGAAGTATTTTTTAATTTATTTTTTATTTAAAAAGATTTTTTTGTCTGCATTGGTTCTTTGTTGCTGCATGTGTGCTTTCTCTAGTTGCAGCGAGTGGAGGCTACTCTTTGTTGTGGTGCACAGGCTTCTCATTGCGGTGGCTTCTCTTGTTGCAGAGCACGGGCTCTAGGCGTGCAGGCTTCAGTAGTTGCAGCACGTGTGCTCTAGGCACGGCACGTGGGCCCTAGAGCGCACAGGCATCAGTAGTTGCGGTGTGTGGGCTCAGTCGCTGTGGCTCGCGGGCTCTAGAGCACATGGGCTTAGTTGCCCCGTGGCATGTGGGATCTTCCTGGACCAGGGCTCGAACCCGTGTCCCCTGCATTGGCAGGCAGATTCTTAACCATTGCACCACCAAGGTAGTCCCGTATGGAAGTATTTTAAATTTGGAAATTTGTTAAATCTGATGATGATTTGGTTCAACTTCCTCATTTTATAAAAAAGGAAACTGAGACCCAGAGACGTTTTGATCTTAGGTGATTTTGGAAGGCAATTTGTACTCATGTAATTCTTCCTCAGCATCCATTATAAATAATTATTGTTAGAAAATAGACATTCCAAGTAAGAATAAGTTTAATAACATTCCAAGTAAGAATAATTCTTAATTCCAAGTAAGAATTAAGTAAATGCAGTTTACTTGATAGGAATAATCTTTATCTAAATTGTATACCTCCGTTTTACATAATAGACTTCGTATTCACCTCTAACTCAACACTTACCAGCTAGGTGACTTTGAGGTCTATGTCATGAAAATATTTTATGTGGAACTCTTTAAGAGGGGATCTTGAGATGTATTAAATACTAATATTATGAATGGGTTAAATGACTAACTGGTGGAAACTAAAACTCATTGGCTGGACTCAGATAGAATTGGAGAGATTGTTTTTACTCTGAAAAAAATGTAGAATCAGATTAGTGGCAGCTCTATATCTTAGTAAGAAAAATTATCATTAGTCTTGTCCAATTCTTATTGCCTACCAAGTTCTTTTTTAGTTTTTAGTTTGTCATCCAGTGTTTTAGTTTTCTTCTACATTATGTTACATATATGATTAGCTTGTCTTCTGTGTCTTTGTTTTCATCTGCATCTTTGTGGGGAAGATCTTTTGAACAGAAATGGTCCCAAATCACCACTCTGTTTACACAAAGCAGAGAAGTGTCAACTTGGCATTGATTCTGTGGATTCTGTGAATCCACTTTTCATCCATCTGTGATTTTTCCATTGGCTACTGCTGTGTTTGTGGGTTTTCTGTGTCTGTCTTCCAGTATTAACAAAGAAAAGGGAATACTGAGTTTGGCATGTGTTAGTGATTATTGCTTTACTCTCTTCTGGTTCTCAAAGCACATGTCTGATTATTAAGGCTAGAATTTTGTTTGTCTCGTTTCCAGAACCTACTTTTTCAAATTAGTTTTTTGGAAAGTTGAGTTAAGATTATGCATCTCTAGTCCTTAAGAGTTTTTTTCTAATTTTCGTGATCCTTTTTACTTACTGTAACTGCAAGTTGCTTCAGTTCCTTGGTGGGTGAATGTGTCTGTTCTTGGATATTTGTATAGTTACCAAGTGGCTAGAGACTCTTACAAATGGTTTAAATGCCATTATTGTTCTCCTTCATAAAAAAAGTGAATACAATAGGGCTTTATTTTCCTGTTATCATCCGTTAATCCTACTGTATTCATTCATGTATTCAATATGTACTTATTTATGTACTGAGTATCTGTGTGTGCCAGGTGCAATTCCAGATGTGGCTTCAAGCTATGGTTCCATTTTTCTTTGAAAGCTCTTTTGTTCTCAGCATTTTTCACAAAAAGCCTCCTTTCTTTTTTAAAAAAAATAATTTTTGGCTGCGTTGGGTCTTCGCTGCTGTGTGTGGGCAAGGGGGGCTACTCTTCGTTCTGGTGCATGGGCTTCTCACTGCAGTGGCTTCTCTTGTTGTGGAGCACGAGCTCTAGGTGCGTGGGCTCAGTAGTTGTGGCACGTGGGCTCAGTGGTTGTGGTTCATGGGCTCTAGAGCGCAGGCTCAGTAGTTGTGGCGCACGGGCTTAGTTGCTCCGTGGCATGTGGAATCTTCCTGGACCAGGGATCGAACCCATGTCCCCTGCATTGGCAGGCAGATTCTTAACCACTGCGCCACCAGGGAAGTCCCTACAAAAGCCTCCTTTCATTTTGAGCCTTAACATTTATGAGACGGCTCTTCAAATTTCATCTTGCTCTTGCATTTGCCCTTGGTGAGATGCTCCCACTCCATCATTTCTATCTAATTATTAAGGTCTTATCTCACCAGAGCTCCTGTGTAGCTATTTGGTTTCTTTTAGTGTTTTTACTTTTTAAGACTGGGTGATACTAAATGACTTTATCATGAGTTCAGTTTTATTTTTTAACACCTCCCATCTCTCATTAGTCACCTTCCTTTTCATAGTTTCTGATCACAAGCTCATTCTTATCATCTGTGTGTGTGTGTTTTCTTTTTAAGCCTGATTTTCTGGTGCTTTGTGGTAAATGTATGACTAAGTCTAGGGTTTCCTTCCCAAGCTCTTCTGTGCTTTCAGATTTTCTCCTTGGCTTCACACTTCTTCAACTTTACCATCCCATTCATTTTGTTGATCAGTTTTAAACCTAACACAGCACCCTCTAGATGTTACAGCTCTCCTCTGAAAAACTGAAGTGTCTGCAAGAAAAGACATTTATTAGAAGTTGGGTGAGATTTCTAAAGGGACCTGAATAAGAGGCACAGTGTTCATAAGTGTTTTCCTCTTCCTCTCTGCAAGTCCATTTCCTCATCTATAAAAGGGGGATAGTAATGGAATGATGGTCCCAGAGCTGCTGTAGAGAATAAATGAGTTAATATTGTGTATGTCACAGAGTGCATTCAATGAATTATTATGCCATTATTGTTATTCTTCTTGTTATTCATCACTACCACCCCCAAAGCTTGTCCCCAGTTTTCTAAACTAAACTAAGAAAGAATCTTCCAGAACCCAGATCACGTCTTGGAGTGAGTGCACAATAATATCACTCTGTTTTCTTTTCATCTTTATTCACATCTTTTTCAGTGTGTTTCCTTCCTTATTGTCCTAGATTCTAGACAGTTGTATAGAAATTTGATAATCAAGGCAAATTCCTTACCCCACCTATCATATCAGTTTCCTTCATACAGTATATTCTTACTCAAAGCATCAATCCGCCTTCTCTGAACACCTCCAAGGAGATTGTGACTTGCTGAGATGGAGCATTCAGAGTTGCTGCTTCAAAGAGAAAAGATTCCCATGGTGATGGGGGGATTGAAATCTATTTAATAACATGATTATGTTTTTACATAAATAATGGTATTCTAGGAGTAAAAAGGCCTGATCCTGTCACATACTCACTAACCATGTGTTATGCAGACTCCTAACTTCTGTTGGTCTCAATATAACAGTGTTAGGCTAGATAACCTCAAAAGTTGTTTCCAAGTTTGAAATGCTGTGGTTCTCATCAGCTATCTTGAGAGCAACCCCCCTGCTGATGGCCATCTCTGTTTGGGTATATTTACTATAGCAGATGTTAATTCCAGTCAGTTTAGTTTAATTGCATTTTAATTAGCTGCAGAAGACCTTTGTTCTTTGAGATAGTGGAAAGCAAATTAATTTTGGCATAATTAAAAATGCAGTGGGTTGTAAAAGTTAAAACAGTTTGATTTAGCTCAGCTGATAATTAAATTAGCTTGAGTGCATGGCATTTCCCACAATAATAAACGTGCCTCCGATGTCTTTTTTGGTACAGCCTCACAATGGTAGAAGATGGCAGAAAAACAACTTGTGTTAGCTGAGAAAATATCTAGCCAAATAAAAAGTAAGCTTCACATATCTAGTTCCAGGGGGGAAAACCAAGGGTCTGGAGTTTAGTTTTTGAAAGCTGAAAACAGTTATTGGGGTCAGACGTGGTCTGTAGGTTTCACGACAGTTTTATTTTCTTGGAATGTGTCTATGTCCTAATAATTGTCAGAGTATAGAAGTAGAAAATAGTTTTAAATAGCATTTCCTGCCTTATGTAATTTACATGAAGAAGCAGAATCTGAAGATCAAATAGTCGTGGGGCTTTACTTCAGTAATCAATTCTAATTTTCATAAGTAAATTCCAGTTCAAGTCTGTGACTTCGTCTGTCTCTGATGTAAGTATGTTACAATTAATCACTTTTCCATCATGTCCATATTAAAGTGTTGAGGGTACTGTTCTCTTTTTCTAGGTTTCTGAGCTTTGCCCCATCTCAAGGCGGCAGAAAGTTTTCATCACTGCTGATACAGAAGAAATTATTTGAATATGCATCAGTTCTTTTTTTTTTTTTTTCCATCTTTGGAAGAGAAATTGGGAGGAGGAAGAAACTGAACCTTAAATGTTTTGGATAATGTGCATTTTGTTTATCTACATAATACCTGTGTTTCCTGAGCCCAAAGCCAGGAGGTAGAATTGAATTCACAGTCATAGTAATAAAAAGTGTTTTAGAAAGTCCCCCGTTCAACCCAGGGGCTCTCCTTCCCTTCAAACTCCTCTCAGATGATTGGTGTGGAGGAGAAGACAGCTCTTGTTCATGTGATAGCGCTTTGGCTACCCCCTGGTATCCATTAATACGTTCCTTTTTGGCTTGGCTTCTGGGAAGTCCTGTTAGCTGCCGGGGCTGCCAATTTCTGATGGCTCTTCAGCTTTTTTCACCTTTTCTACCACTCTGGCTTCTAGGCCCTGCTTGTGGTATACTCTGTTACCTAAGGTATATGAAGCAAAATGGTGCTCTTAATGGCACATTGGAATGTTAATAATTAAAAAAAAGCAAGACAACTCTTTTAGCTTCTTTTGACTTTTACTTGTAGCTGCTTTTCTGGGAGCCAGGCTGAAGGATAATGTGAAGGACAGGTGCCATATTGTATTCAGATCCCTTTTCAGTGTAACCTGGCCAGAATTGTATGTCTAGATCCCTGTTCTGTTGTGGGAAGCTCTTCTCCAAGAGACTCCAAGATGCCCTATACAAATATCTCTCTGAAGAGTTGTGTCTGTTCTCTGAAAATATCTAGACGCAGGGCTGAACAATATAGAACCTTGCCATAGATGCTTTCATTATCTTTTATTACCATAGGGAATTGATCTACAGATACTTTTGTTTTGTTTTGTTTTGCGGTAGGCGGGCCTCTCACTGTTGTGGCCTCTCCCGCTGCGGAGCACAGGCTCCGGACGCGCAGGCTCAGCGGCCATGGGTCACGGGCCCAGCCGCTCCGCGGCATCTTCCCGGACCGGGGCACGAACCCGCGTCCGCTACATCGGCAGGCGGACTCTCAACCGCTGCACCACCAGGGAAGCCCTACAGATATTATTTCTTACGTTGCTTCACTCATTTACTCAATGAATACTATGTTCCAGGTACATGTCTAGGTCAGTAGTTGTCAGCTGGGTGACTACATCCAACTGCATCTCTACCAGGAAATCTTGACAGTTTCACCTTCAGACTATGCTCCACATTTTTAGTACTTCCACTTCTAACGTATATCATCTTGGATTAGACGTATCATCTTGGGTTAGATAACTGCAATAGCCTCTTACTAGATCTCTGTGCTGCCACTTCGTTCTGCTACCACCTATTTTTCCTACAGTAGCCAGAATAATCTTCTAAAAGTGGAAGTCATATCACAGCACTCCCCTGATCAAAATGGCCTTCTCCTCCAATGGCTTCTCACCACGTTTAGGCCTTATCGTCGTCATCTGCGACCAGACCCTTGACGACTATCCCCAGATTATTTCCTGTGCTGCTCCCCTCTGCTTACTTAGCTCCGTGTAAGACTGGACTGCCTTATTACCTGTGTAAATCCCTTCTTTTGCATTATTTGGATAAAAGTTGGAAATCTTTCAGACCAAACACCATGTGTAGGTTGGCTGCGTATTCACGGTTCTCACTTATAGACTTAAATGTGATTTTTAAAATTGCACAGCTATAAAAAACCCTCAAAAACAGAAGTGATGTTTGCTCAGTATCATTTGGTTCTTACAAATGTTAACAGTCCCAAAGGCTTATCTTTCCCAATTCTAACCAAATTAATACTGTAGTCACCCAGTTGAAAGAGTAGAAAGTGTGCATTTGAGCTGAGCCGTCTCTGTCATGAATCAAAAATAGAGAAGGCAGAGAGAAAAACACATTAAGTATTCTTCGTGTCTTCAGGCCCAGAAACACCAATGTACCTTTTCTTCTCGTTCAGAAATGTCCATCATGAATTTCTGCAGCGTGTGGCTGTTTGACTATAAGGGAGAAATCTCTGCGGTCCCGTCTGTACATCCAGTAAGAGAAATTGAGTCACTACTCCTTTGAATACTCATTCCCTAACTCCTTGCTAACTTAGTTTGCTCCTTACTTTAACATAGAAATATGAACTGAGAGGACTTTAATGAATTTGGCTAGATTGCCCCCACCCCATCCCCTACCCTCCTACCCACCAGGATAGTCATTTACTCTGCCTTTAATGGTTTATCAAGAAGGCAATAATGACACACCTTTTTTGGCAAGTATCTTTTACATAAGCAGAGCAGTATTTAAAAGTTGTAGGACACGCTCAAGTACCTGTGTAAAAAAAAAAAAAAAATCTGTGCCCCAAAACAAATGTTCCATAAACAAAAGATATTGTGTTGCTACTGTGGGTACCTCCTGTATGGATAGACATTTCTCCAGGCTTTAATCATGTGATTCTAACTAGCGGGACTTTCTTTTTATTGAAATTATTTAAAAGGGAGGCTGATGGGAGAAGGGGGCCCCGTTTGAGAGAAGTCATTGGTTTAAATTAGTAGATATCTGGTCTTCCTTTTCTCCCCGAGCCCCCCTGCATTTATAAAAGGAAATTTTTTGATCCGCTGGGATGGAGGGGAATATAGTGAATGCATCCCATCTGATGGTACTGATTGGCCTAGTGAGGGGGGCTTGGAAGCCTGCTAGGGAGACCCAGAAACACCTCCTTGTGATGTGCTGTGTTTCTGAGTGGAACCTAAGCCTGTCCTCTAGGGTAGCTCTCCCTGGAGTTGAAGAACCCAGACAGATATGCAAGAAGCAGTTAATGAATAGTAAACTAGAATATATAACCAAATACTAAGTACTCTTTAGAAGAAGAGGTAGACATTTGTGAATGTGACTTCCGGGGTAAATACCTGTCTGTATATAGGATGTTCAGGAAGTGGGAAGAGTTGATCAGCAAATCTGTTTGAAAGAACCATCCCTTCTATTACAGTTTTGACTTCTCCTTGTGCTGTGTGAGTTCTGTCCTTCACGTTCCCACCCGGTGCTCCATACCTGTCTGTGCTGGACTTGGTTTTATATATTTATGTGTTCACTCTCAGTTTGGCTTGCTTTCAATGATGTAAACAGATTTCAGGGGGGTGGGGAAGGCTTTGATTTACAGTGCTTACCAATTTCTGTGGTGTAAATACTTCCACTGTGGCTGATTTCCAGCAGCCAGTGTGATGTCGCTGAACATGGAGTTGGAAAGAGATGCAGTGGGTTCTTGTGAACTGGCAAGAACCCACTTCTGGAGGTGACTGCCAGTATCCTTGCTCAGTGTTTCCTCTAAGTGCAGAATCTTTATTCTAATATCTGGAAGGAGACTCTTCTTTCAGTTTTACACCTCGTAAACTCTGGCTACCTACAGAATTGCTATTCCAGGGATTTCTTTTTTTTTTTTAATCTGTGTTTATGTGATGCTTTAGCTCTTTCTAACTTAATCTCGTTGTGTTTCATCTCAGCATGTCACCTGCTTTGTACTGTGATTAGGAGGGACTAGTTTTACCTTCTGATTTTAGAGCTGATTAAAAGGGGAAACTTTAATTGTGGATACTTGGACAAAAAAGCATAAAAAACGTTCTGTATATAAGAATGTTTCTGTATTTTAAAATCTTTCTTACTTCCATCCCCTAAGATCTGTTCACAGATATTTGTTAATAGTTTTATTTTTGTTATCTTGTGAGATGTTTTGTCAGTTATTACATAGCTTATTATTATTACTTTTTACATTGTATTTAAACATCTCTTTCCCTTCTCATACTGTGAGATTTCCCAGGAGCAAAGCCTCTATACACAGGGTGTCCAGTAAGTAGCTGAAATTGATCATTTGTTGAATGAACAATGAATAATAGACATTTGTCTAATTTTCAGTCTTATCATCACAAGAGGTCAGACCTGAGGAAGAAATTTGGAATAGTCCAAATTAAAATGAGAGTTGAGGCTTAGTCATGGCGTGAGCTCTATAAATAAGTAAAATCTAGGACTAAGTCTTAGATACCATCCATCGTTGGAGCAAAGGAAGCAGTATTAATGATAAAGGGGAAAGGAAGATTGTGGGAAGAAAACAGAGAGGCCAGTGCCTTAGATAGAGTTACAAGAAGAGTATCAGATAAAAGATGGATTGAGAAACATTTGTTGGATGTGACTAGAGGGATGTCAGTTGTACCTTTCAGAGAGCAGTTTATTTAATGTGTTGGGAGTAAAAACTTTGTTTTAAAGACTTAAGGAGGATATGAGGGGATAGGAATGGGAATCAGAGAATGTGGATCGCTCACCCAAGGATTAAGATGAGATAGGAAGTGAATGAATGTTAGGTATAGAGAGAAAGTAGGATTCTAGAAGGGGTACTTATTCATTTAAATGTTAGAAACATTTTTCATCATTGCCCTTGTAAGTGACACTTCATAAAAGAGGTTTAGTTTTGAAAGTGCTATATGTAAAAGCCCATGTTTTGCCAAGTTGACATCTTTTCAGATGTAGAGAGCCCTGATTGAGGTGGGTGGAGATCTGTGGTCTAATATAGATCATGACATACTTTCAACACCAGGACTGATATTGGATGATTTTAGTGTGCACATCTATTGATGAGAGTCCCAGAAGGGAATTTTGGTGCAAGGCAGTTCAAGATGGTATTATTACTGTATGTATTATAAATCAGTTATTTGCAGAGCAGTCTGTCTGTGCTTTTGAAAAACCCAGGAATTACTACTTTATATCAATAGGTAACATCCCATCACTGTGTCAGGTATATTGGAGCACACAAATAGAGTAAGAAATAGCTCTTGCCTACAGTCTGAAGAGAGAAAGACCATCTTTACGAAATGAATAGAGAACAGCAGTGAACAAGATGCATGTTCTGTGACTCCAAAAATTAAGACAAGCACGTGAAAGTAGGTCCTTTAGGAATGGATAGGCTACGGCTTGGTAGAGAAGAGAGGGGGTTTTTAGGGGGAAGGAAAAGCACAGAATGAGAACTGTATATTTGGAAAAGAAGGTGAAACAAAGGGGAAATTTGAATATATATCAATGTTATAAAAAGTAAATGATTTTCCAGGGGACAGCTTAGTTCCAAAATTATTTTTAGTCTGTTGTTCATATGCCAGACTGAAAGTAGCCTTTCAGTCAGCTTTGAACGGCTGTGTTCAAAGGCAGAAAGACCAAAGGACGATTCTTCCCCCTGTATCAGGGAAGAGATCTTGTCCCAGCAACCCCTTGGTGGACCTCCTGTTGGCAGGACTCGTGTCACATACCCAAGCCTTAGCTGCAGGGAAGGCGGAGAAAGCAAGTCTCTGGAATATTCCACCTCTATAGAGATAGATAAGAGTTCTCAGTAAGGAGGGTTGACGGGGTAAGGATAGATATTGAGTAGATAACACTAGAATTGGCTGGAGTAGCCAATTTCATTTCTGAATTGAGTCACATCCACCTCCTAGTAACTCCACTTTTGGTGTTTGTTAAGCTCTATAGGTTATTCCTACAGAACAAGACTTCTAATGAAAGAAATGAGTAGAAGCCTGTAATGTCTCGCTTCTGCCTCTCCTTCCACACTCCTTTTCATTGTCATTTATGTACTGTCATAGTGGAGAAAACTACAGACGATCTCTGTTTTCTGTGTCTCTGACTCTTCCCTAGCGTTTGCATTGGACTGTGTGTCATAGCTGCACTGCATACTAAGGCCCTTTTGTTAATAGGAGTTCATCAGAATCTTTCATTGCTCCCCTATTTATTGTTTCTGTTTCTATTGTGCCACCCAGATACCTGAAATAATAAGGGGGTAGAAACAAGTCAGAACATCCACCAAATAATTTTAATTGATTAGAGCTATGAAGACAGGTTGCATACTTGAATCTTTTTAAGGTGATCGGTAGGGATGCTATAAATTTTATAATATCTCTTAATTTTCCTTTCCTTTCCCTCCATTATCATCAAACTTTTAGAAGACCTGTGATTTAGAATGGTAAGTAGATATTTAAGGTGGGAATCCTTAGTGCTAAGTTACATGCCAGACTTCATTTCTTTGGGCTTAGTATTTGCAAAGCAGTTTAAAGAGTTCGGGAGAAAACATAAATGGTGTGGAAATCAAAGGTCAAGGTCTTGAGGCATATGTGTGTCAGTGTCTCCTTAACATTTTAATCATCCTGTCCCAAAATTTCGGGTATCTTAGAGGGTTCACCTCTCGGAGCCTGAGGACCTGTGAATTATGAGCTTCCCTTTTCTGATTGTATTTGGCCCATCATTCTCTAGTTCCTGCCCTCCAGAATTACTAGATAAGAAAACAGGTTTAAGGATGCTCTTTTTGAATGAAAATCTATAATAAGCATAGGTCCCATTGTTGCATTTTCTAGATGAAACATTATTGGAGACAGTGTTTCCTGGAAGATTTCAGACTTTTTTTCCCCCCGGTACTGAATTTGTAAAATTATTACCTTTAAAATTAAGCTCATACTTAATACCTTCATTTTGTTTTTGCACCATTCTTTGGGGTTTTTATTTTTTGCTTTTTGCATGGAAATTTCCAAGAATCGCAAGCCTTAAGAGATTTGAAACTAGAATCTCATCAGTTCAAAATTTGCAAAATACATTGGTTCAGGGAAAAAAGGGCTACTCTACCTCTTAAATAACATCATTTTCCACATGATATTTTCCACTAAAGGTTATGTTATATGACAAGAATATGGAGTCTGTTATTGACTAGAAAATGGAAAACTGAACAAGATTTGTAAACACTCGCATAGAAAGACAGTTGCACATCTCCCAAACCGTATCTTCTTTTCTGCATGCCACATGGATCTAGCCAGTGTGGTGTATGATCATTTTATGGCCTGTGAAGGTCCCTACCTTTTGTTTTCAGAGCATGTGGGTCTTTTACAAATCGTCCCTCACTAGCACATTGGCAGGGCAACAGAATATCCAAATTGACAGCTAATCCGACTTCTTGGCTGAGCCACACCAGACACTGTTTGGTCCTAAAACCATTTGATTCTTCTTCTTTAATTTCTCTCTAAACAACAGAAGAAACCTCACTACCTGTTTATCAGTGCCTGAAAGGACAAAATCTTTTGTGGACTTCTTTTGTTTTGGTTGGTTCTTCATGTCCAATTTTTCTCCAAGATGGTATCCAGAATAATTGTAGAAGGGACTTGGGCTTTTTGCCTATTTCGAATGCTGAAAGGTGAGAAATATTCCAAGAGTTGTATATTTTGGTTAGTAAGAAGCCTCCTTATCTGTTCATAAGGGCAATGGTGGCCTATTCCATGAGTACGTACTTTGGGGAAGTGTGGCAGGGCTGGGTGACCTTGTAGGTCTGGATCCACTGTGAAGACCAGTAGTAGAAATCATCGCCATTGGCTGTACTAAGCTTCCATAAGTGTCGACCTATAAAAGAATAAATGTAGGAGAGAAAGCAAAGCCTCAAGCTTGAATGAAAGATAGATAGACCACCACATTTTCTTCCTTTACGCTTTAGAAGTTCACCTGGACCCCTACAGAACGTGGTGTCCTGTCGCAGACTGTCAGACGGTATGCCCCGTCGCATCAAGTGAGCCAGGACAGCCCGTGCTCGTGGAGTGCCCTTCTTGCCACCTGAAGTTCTGCTCGTGCTGCAAGGATGCTTGGCATGCAGAGGTCTCCTGCAGAGACAGTCAGCCTAGGGTCCTGCCAACAGAGCACGGGTAAGAAAGGAAACTTCGTCTTGGGATTATTCACTAGTGTTCTTAGAAATATGTTGCTTGGAGAAGGAGTTATATTGTGATGAAATTTCAAGGTAAGTTATTTCCCTGCAGAGGTTTCCTGAGAAGTGTCTCAGAATTGGTAAGTTATTAACAAAGAATAACCAAATAAGCATGTCTAAAGGGATTTTAGTTATTTACCCCCAGAGAATCTTCCAGATACGGCTGACGTTAGAGTCTATATGAGTTTTGATTTCTTTTTAGGTAGGAGGCATGTGGTCCCTTGGTTCTCCGTAGGAAGTCATGACTTTTGTCCACAGCCGTTTGCTTAGGTACCGTGACCGCCTACAATTGATACACCTCATTCTTCCTGCTTGTGAAGAGGTGCAGAAATGATTTTCTTCCCTGACTCACTTGCCAGCTTGTGAGGTGTGCCAGTCATATCAAAAGGAACACAGCAGTAGAAACAACAGCCATTCAGTGTAGTAGGCTGCTAAAATTCGTGAGTACTAGAGAAAGAGAGCTTATCTTTCAGTACGTTGTGCTCTGAAAAAAAACAGTGCTGAGGTTGAGATTTTGTTATGATGAGAAGCAATGCACTCTGTACCTTCTAGGACGGAGCGTTTTTATGGCAGCAGCAGGGCCTAGAGTGAGAGACCTTTGTGTCGGATCCCTTGCTTTGCTTGAGGCTATGGCTGTTTTGCATCAGCAAGATCAGAAATACCAGTGTTACCGTCCCGCTGGCTTAATCACCCAGCACCCTCGCAGTGTGGAGAGCCATTCTCCAGGAACAGAAATGCTACCTGGCTGTGATGCTGTGCTTGAAGTGCAGACCAAACACATCAAGAGGAGAAAAAGAGCTAACACACGTGGCAGGCATGTGCCCGCTTAGCCGGTACCTGCTACATTGTCACTGCCACGCAGCAAGGTCCCCGGGGAATCACAGGACAATGTAAAGATCCTAGAGGAGAGGTGGATTGAGTTCTGACATTGTCGCTTGGTATCTGTGACTTCATGCAAGTCATTCAGCCTCTATGAGTCATTTCTCTATTTGAAAAAAAAGAGAGGAATGAAAACGGTGGCTGTCCCCCTGCTGTGTAGGGTTATTATGAGCACCAAATCCAGTCATAGGTTTGAGCACACTTTGTGAAACTGATGTTTCCACGTGCTGGGTGGTGGTTTTGATGAACAGTAGCTAAAATGCAACTCAGTGCTCTGGCTCACCCAGGCCTCCCCCCACCTCAGCTTGTTCTACTTATTTTCTACGCCCCTTGAGCCTGTGAGCCTTGCTGGCCTATTCGTCTATTCAATGATATTGGGCATTTATTTGAAAGAATTGATGATTGACTCCCTCCAATCCCCTCCGTTTGTTTATTTGCACAGATCATTAGATAGATGATCTCTACCCCCCCCCCCCCGTTTGATCCTGAGCTGTTTTTTCCACTGTGTGGCAGACTTCTTGTACTTTTTATTCAGACAGGGTGTGCTCAGAGAATGAAAGACTAATTTGGCAAAACAATGAATTCAATCAGCTGTGGAAAATACAATTATGTAATTCACTCAAAGCCAAAGATAAATAAATTAAGGTTCTTCTTTGTTTTGAGTTAACTGAACAACAAATAATCGGCATCTCTCCTACTGTTACCCGCACCCTTCTCCTGGGATGGGGAATCAAGCACAGATAGAAGAGAGTTCACTCCCTACCCAATAGGAGCCCTGGGAATTCAGTTGATGACCATAAAGTTGAGTCTAGAAGAGCATATTTAGCTGATTAATTAATTATATTCAGCCCACTTTTCCCATAGCTCTGGTTAGTGCACACCTTGCGGTCCTTGCTTTTTAAAAAACCAGGCAGCATTCTCCATCCCTCCCCTATAATTTCTCATTCATTTTGTTTCTAGGGCCCTCTTCGTGACGGAGGCAGAAGCCCCCATTAAGCAATGCCCAGTGTGCCGGGTTTATATTGAACGCAACGAAGGCTGTGCTCAGATGATGTGTAAGAACTGCAAGCACACATTTTGCTGGTACTGCCTCCAGAACTTGGACGTAAGTTCCACCTGGAAGAGTCTCCCCGTGTGGTCCTTCTCTATCCTGTGTCTGTGCGACAGCCAGTATCTGATGGGCTGTTCTTGTTCGCCAAAGAAATTTATTTTTCTTAATGAGACATCCTGAGCCTGCTACTTTAGATACCTTTCTTTGATTACCTTAGGTGTGTCACCTTAACTTTAAAGGCAAGCTTTTGTTTTAGGGACATTTCCTGCTTTGGGGGCATGGTCTCATTTTATTATGTAAAGGACTATTAGTGTAGTAGTTTTATATTGCTTTTGTAACCAACTACCACAGACTTGTGGCTTAAAGCAACACAAATTTACTATCATTAGTTCTGTCCATTGGAGGTCTGATATGGATCTCACTGGATTAAAATCAAGGTGTCCTCAGGACTGCGTTCTTTCTGGTGGCTCTAGGAGAGGATCCATTTCTTTGCCTATTTTAGCTTCTAGAGGCTGCCTGCATTCATTGGCTTATGCTCCTTTTTCCATCTTCAAAGGCAGCATCATCACATCTCTCTGACCCTTCTTCCATGGTCTTAACTTCCAGAGTGATTCCCTCCGACAAGCTGGGAAAACTTGTCTGCCTTTAAGGATCCGTGTGATTAGGTTGGGTCCATCTGGATAATGCAGGATAATCTCCCCCATCTCGGGGTCTTTAACCACACTCGCAAAATCCCTTCTGCCATGTAAGGTAACATATTCACAAGTTATGGGGAATAGGCCATTGGCATCTCTAGAGGAGCAGTTATTCTGCCTACCATGATTAGATTGTTTTCTTTCTTTTTGAATTTAAGGAAAAAAGCCATTCAAATAAATGGTATCTCTTAATTACTATCTCATTCATTGGCATGAAAGCAGGATCATTAGTTACTGCTTTCTCAGAGTTCCCTTCCCACATAAAGGGGTCTCGTCTAATTCTTTTCCCCCGCCATTCGTGAAGTGTGTCTTCTCAAATTCAGGTGCAACTCCGTTCAGTCCAGTGCTGAGGCTAATGGTAACCTCACAGTTAAAAGGTGATGTGAAGGATTGGAGAGAGTTTTTTCAATTCTAGCGTTTTACAGTTTGGGGTGGCATAAGTTGCTTATAGATATTCCCTATTTTGGCAATTTGGACCCATAAGATGTGTTCATATCGGTGTAAGCCCTCAGTCATGGTTGGATGGGTGGCCGTTCTTTTCTCAACTTTTCATTTTAACTGCTTAGTTTGCTTTAATTTCATAGGCCATTTGTGTAGTGCTTTAGTATTATACACACCCGGCGAGTGAGTGCAGCTAACATGGCATGCGTGCTGGCCACCACATGCCTGATTTTTAACTGAAAATTAGATAAGTTGTTTAGGCTGACATCTGTGAGTAAGAATCTTAATCAGCTTGATGTCAGGATTTCAGGAAGAGGTATGCACTGGGGAGGAGAAAGTTGACATTTTAGACTCTAGAAGCCCAGCAGGTCAGATTGAAAGACATGTTTTCATTCTTTAGAAAAAATCCTATTTATTATAACCCTTTGAATTACAATTATGTTTGATATTTGAGACCTCTCCTAATTCCAGATGAACGATACTCTGGATGAGGGTGTGACTCACGATTGTACACCCCTCATGCTTTATAAATGAAAAATCTTTTCTGATTTCCTTCAGGTTTAACCAAAACAGTAATTGGATTCATATCCACTAGGAGGCTGAGCCCATGAGGTTCTCTTTAGGAGGCAAGAGAGTAAGGGAATAAATATGTGTGCCAGATCACTCCTTCCTTTGGCTGAAATATGTTTTGGGTATGGTGTTGCAAAGAACACAGTGTTCCGTCA
This sequence comes from Monodon monoceros, assembly GCF_005190385.1. NCBI lineage: Eukaryota > Metazoa > Chordata > Mammalia > Artiodactyla > Monodontidae > Monodon > Monodon monoceros. Next base: position 15,178,755 of record NW_021703780.1, read on the forward strand.
CTTGTGCTGTTCTGGTACGCGAGTAAAACGCTACAGATGTGAAATTGCTAGATACACAGCATCTTCTTCTGGTCATTGTGTTTTGAGGTTTCATTTTTCTCAGTTTTAGCCAAGGGACATTGGCTTGTGGATAATGATGTTTTCCTGTAGACAAGTGTTCCACGTCAGATGGTGGGGTTGATCTTTGTTTATAGGAAAGTTTTAGAGCATGGGTCTAGGAGAAGGGTGGTTATCCAAAAGCCAAGCCTGAGACAGACACCAAAAAGAGTGATTTTGAGTTTTGCTGTGGGGAGTTGGGTTTGTTTCTGCCTTGATTCTCATCTCTGCTGTTTCAGAGGATGAGAGAGTCCTCGTCCTCTGCTTTGGGAACTTTAGAGACTTGTCCCCTTCATTTATATCTTCTCCCTCCTATGACTTCAGCTTCCATTCTCTACTCTCTAACCTACCCACGCATTCAACTGTATCCCATTTAAAAACGAGTAACACTTTTCTCAAGCCTACATCTTTTCCTTACTGCCATTCTATTTCTCTCCTTCCTTTAGAAGCCAAGACTCAAATAAGCATAATCGCCTCTAGCCATTGACACTCCAGTCACTGCAGTGACTCAGATTGCCACCTAGACACACCCTGACTGCATGCTTCCAAGACTGTGAGAGATTCCTTTTGGGTAAAATCCAGTGGATACTTTATTCCTCATCTTACCTGGATTCTCCGCTGCCTTTCACATCTCAACCACCTCTGCTCCAGTGATACCATCTCTTCTGATTTCCCGTCTTTGTTTCTGGCCACTGCTCAGTTTCCTTTCCAGGTTTTCCCTTGGCCCTCTCTTAAATGTTTGTGTTCAATAACCTCTTCACTTCTCAGTCTGCACCCTCTGTCTGGGTAATCTCATCTACTTCTGTGGTTTCTTCAGCCCGAGGACGTTGCTTCCCAAGTCTTTTCCCCAAAATCCAGATCGATGTAATCAACTGTCTTTTGAACAGTAGTGCTTAAATGTCTCAAGTATCTCTCAAGTTCAACACGTCCAAACTGCCAATAAAATGCATCTCTATGTTGTCACTTCCCTCAATAAAGCCTTCTATGCAGTGCTTCTCCCTCATCTGTGATTTCTTCTCCCTGTTTCCCCATCTAGTTAGTTACCTTCTTAATTCTTCATGGCTGTATTTACCTCTTCTCCATCTCAGCCACTGGCATTTTATCTCAGCTGATTGACTACGAAGCCTTTTAGCTGCCTCATTCGTGGTCCTCTCATTCCATACTGCACCTCTGCTAGAGCTACCTTTCAAAGGTAATTGGTCTGGTCATTAATCTTGTTTAGAATCAATGGAGTCTCAAGAACTGTCATCTGTTTTCACTCGATGACTTGTAAAATTACTAAGATACTGTCTAAGGATTGTCAGCTTGGAGTTTCCACGGGCTGTCGTTAATATCACCAGAAAGAGCCTTTGCTTCCAGTGAGGTGATCTGACGGGGTTCGTATCCATTTCTCAACTCAAGAGTGCGTGTTTACCGAAACCTCTCTTTGCTTTTCAGAATGACATTTTCCTCAGACATTATGACAAAGGGCCGTGTAGGAATAAGCTCGGCCACTCGAGAGCCTCAGTGATGTGGAACCGAACACAGGTACCCTGACCTTGAAAGGAACGTGAGAGAAACCAGACTTAGGATGGGTTAAAAAGCCCACCTACTTATCCTCCCCACTCCATTCCCTACTTACCCAGCCCAGCCTGAGAGGTTCTGGGGAACTTTTGGGGCCTGAAGTTAATTCATGAGCACAGTCTCCTAGAGGAGAGGTGGAGGGGCAGGGCGACAGAGCAGCCAAGTAATTAACAGTGACCAGCAGAATGAAGACGAATGCTCGTTCTTCCTGAAAAAATGGAGAGAATGACCTTCCCAAAGCCCTTTGAGGCATATTTGCTATGAAAGGCAGGGCTCTAAAATCCCATGAGCCGGACTTCCCTGGTGGCACACATTGTCCGCCTGCCAATGCAGGGGACACGGGTTCGAGCCCTGGTCCAGGAGGATCCCACATGCCGTGGAGCAACAAAGCCCACGTGCCACAGCTACTGAGCCTGTGCTCTAGAGCCTGTGAGCCACAACTACTGAAGCCCGTGCGCCTAGAGCCTGTGCTCTGCAACAAGAGAAGCCACCGCAGTGAGAAGCTCGTGCACTGCAAAGCAGAGTAGCCCCCGCTTGATACAACTAGAGAGAGCCCATGTGCAACAACAAAGACCAAACGCAGCCAAAAATAAATAAATTTATTAAATAAAATAAAATCCCATGAGCCCCTGTTGGGGCTTAGATTCCTCTGTACATATCATTGTGTGTTTACGTGGCAGGTTCAAAGGGAGTCCTGGTTTATTTTTAATAGTATTTATTTGTTTGTTTGTTTATTTCCATGTTCCTTTTGAGGGAGTCAGTGTTCATAGCCTAGTAACCATTATTAACATCCCTCTAAGACTGTTGAAGAAACAGGTAGAGAGCCAACACCAACAATTCATGATCCCACTGGGCTTGCGCCAGAACCTGAGTTAGCATTTGGTTTGTCCTTCCGGGCACTGGCTAGAAGGTCCCATAATTGTAACTGCTTTATGTGCCTGAGATGGTGTCTTAGTTCAAGCTGCTATAACAAAATACCCTAGACTGGGCAGCTCAAACCACAAATTTATTTCTCACGGTTCTGAAGATTGGAAGTCTGAGATCAGGGTGCCAGTGTGGTTGGGTTCTGGTGAGGACCCTCTTCATGGTTTACAGATGGCCATCTTCTCACTGTGTCCTCACATGGCAGAGAATGGAGAGAGAAGCAAGCTCTCTGCTGTCTCTTTTTATAAGGGCACTAATCCCATCATGAGGACACCACCCTCATGTCCTAATTACCTACCAAAGGCCCCCATTTCCAAACATCATCATACTGGGGATTAGGGTTTCAACCTATGAATTTTGGAGGGGGACACAAACAGTCCACAGCTGATGGTAGAGTGTACACATAGGAAGATTGAACTGCTGAAATAGGCTTTTCTTCTACATTTCCAGGTGGTCGGGATTCTTGTGGGGTTGGGCATCATTGCCTTGGTGACTTCCCCCTTGCTGCTCCTGGCTTCCCCGTGTATAATCTGTTGCATCTGCAAGTCCTGTCGGGGCAAGAAGAAAAAGCATGACCCATCCACAACCTAAAGATCTCTGTTCGTATCCATGTGCCACAGATGTCTGGGTTATACCAGACAGCACAGTGATAAAACCCCCCTTAGTGAACTCGCCTCCCCCTCCTTGCCAAACTTTGGAAGTGCCTCTGTGTCCAGACTTTGAACTTGCCTGCCCACTTTCGGCATCCAAAAAGGCCAAGCGCTGGTGCGTGTGTTCCTGTGTAAAGAGAACCGAGTTCAACAGTCCAGGCCATGTCTGTGGAGTGTGTTGGAAAGCTTTGGGGTTGATGCGGAGGAACTAACACACCATCATGCTGTCGTCTGAAGGATCCCACTGGACTGTTAACTTCCAGCCGCATTCAAGGAGCCTGAATGAACACTTGGTGTAATAAATGTGCTGCCAGTTATGACAACACACATGCTAACTGAGAAGCCAGAGTCTGTTGTGTTGATTTGACCATCATGAGAAGCATGAGGAAAACCTCCTGTAGGAGGGGAAGAATCAGACTGTTTAAGGGGAAATTCTTATAAGAATTGTAATTCTTGTAAGAATTATAAGAGAGCTGCTTATCTTTGGAGCTGATATGGCGGTTCTGCCTCTGCCGGTTAGCGGGTGTGCTGATTCCCCAGGAATTTGGCGGAAACACAATAGGTTTCTCCTGTGTGGTCTCAGTGTCAAGCAGGAGAAACTGCTATGCAGAGGGAGTTGTCCCTTCCCAGGAAAAGGGCTGCAGCAGGTAAAACAATCTGGTCTAATGTAGTATCTCTCCCCTGGGTGATAAACTTTCCTTACAGCTAGTAGCTGTGGTCTACAGGATTGTTTTATATGAAGTATGGGTAAAGTGGCAGAGATTCAAAATCGTCATCACAGGTATCAGGGACCTTTCTTGAGCTCTCTGTTCATGCCCCCAACAGATTTAGAATTGGACCTGCAAGTACACACCGACAGTGAATATTAAAGCCCATAGGTATATCTAGAATATGTATAACTTGCTGCCTACCTAGAGTTTCTATTCATTGGGCATGAATGGATTTACCCAATAGTACACACAAAGTAAATGTTTACTTAAAAGCCATTCTTCTGGGACTAATATGGCTTATTATAAATCAACCTAAATATTTTTCGCATATTATATATGTAAATTTTGTTTACAAGTTCATAAGTTCCCCAAAGGTTTTGACTCATAAACATAACTCTTTTAAAATAGTACAATGTGCCATCCCAGTTTGTAAAAATGCTAATTGATAATCAAGTTGTTTATGTATTTTCAAACACAGTTCAGAGCAGCTCTCTTCCCAGCAGCAAAGTTTTGCTCTTTCAGCATCTGTTAGGGCAATCAGAGTACTTTTTGTATGTACAGGGCACTGATAAAACAACAAAAAATATCTGAGAAACAAAATGTAAATGCTTTATGTATCTTAAATAGTTTGGGTTCGTATCACCTCCTTGTGGCTTATTTTTCCCATTATTCTATTAGTCAGATTTTGAATAAATGAGTTTAGAAAAGACAGTAACTTTTACTATAGTTGCCATTAGCAAAGTAACCTGATGCTTCGTGAGAACCATGTTAAATGTTAGTGGACGGCTCTCCTTGAAGCTAGGGGTACCACATCAAGACCTATCAGGACCTATTTTCTGAGGTAACTGGGTAACTAGACTATTAAATTGCTGCTATCCTGGACCTGTTACTAAAGAACGATGCTTTGCCTACGTAATGGATTGTATTCTAAGTGGGGATGTGTATATTTAAGAAGCTTTAATTCACATGTACATATTGATATCTGATATATGTATAGTACGTCTATTGGTTGTGTACATTTTTATTTACTGTTTGTATAGAACATAGATAACTCTGGGAAAACTTTTGAATGGCCACCAACCCCTAAATATTTTAAATTATTCATTAGGAATTTCTCAATATTAAGTGTCTTTATTTTCCTTTGAAACTCTAAACACTTCAGGAAAAAAAAATCAATCTCTTCTTCTAGCACTGTATTTCATATTAGTACAAATATAAATGGATATATATTTGAGTAATTTGCTTTTTCTTACACTGCCTTATTATAGTACAGGGCATTTATAACTGCTCAGGGGATCACAGGAACTCAACTGAAATTGAATTTTTGTACCAAGAATGTCAGTCATGGCAATGTACTCCCCCATATTAATACAGTCTTCAAGCTGGGTTCCACAAAGAATCTTTAAACAGGGGCTGATTTCAAGTAACCTAAAATTCTATGTTATCTGAGGCAGAGCTCCTGAATTTGGAGTAAAAGTGGAAGAAAGCATCTATGCTATTATTTCCTTGACAAACTGAAGGACTATGTCTTCTCACAGAGATGCTATAAAAGAAAAAGCTTACTTTTTTTGTGGGCAGTGGGAAGTGTTTGTCAAATAGATTTAAAATAACTGGATTTAGAGGGACTTCCCTGGTGGTCCAGTGGTTAAGACTCCGTGTTTCCACTTCAGGGAACACGGGTTCGATCCCTAGTCAGGGAACCAAGATCCCGCAAGCCATGCAGTACAGCCAAAAAATATATATAACATAAAATAATTTAAAAAAAGAACTGAAGTAGAGAATAGCTTAAAATAACTGGATTTAAGTTTTTAAATGTTGAAAAGTGCCTGAAAACTGGTGATTTCTTCCTTAAAGCGCTCAACTATTTGGCCTGTGTGAGATTGTTGGAATCAACAGGAATAGGTTGGTTGGTTAAAACCCACTTATATCTCCAGTGCATCAAAGGGTGAGATGCAAGCCAGTCTAGAGATTGTGTTTATAATGGGGAAAGCTGGCAACTTTGATAACAGAGACTGATGTTTTCATTTTGTATAACTGGCCAGAGAAAGGGTTTTTACCCTTGTCGCCTTCCTCTGTTTGTCAGCTCTGTCCTTCCCTAGTGATTCTCTGTCCGTCCTAGGAAGAAATATGGGTCTATCTAATTATCTTTGGATGTTGTGGCAGAAGATCGTTTTGTTTGAAGTAGTGTAGTCCATTTGAAATAGAAATTAAACAAATCCTTCGTCACATTGTAATCTGGATGGGATAACTCACCATCCAGAAAAGCTATTGGATGTAATTCCATAACGTTTAGCTGTTGCCCCTTCTAGGGATTTTTTCCATTGTTATTAGGCAGGGAGGTGAAGAGGAAAACCACATGGAACCAAGTTTTAGAATCTTAGGTATCCTATTTGTTCATGCCATGGATGTTTGCTCCCCACTTGAAATCCCTAGTTTGAAAGAGACCTTTGAAAAACCAACAATTCACAGTGTGAATTTTCTTGTCGCTGGCATCACAAAAATCTCACCTATTCAGGTTTGAAAATCTACATGTTTATTTGAATGTAAATCACCGTTTCTTAGAACCCCAATTGTCTCTTAAAAATTATAGAGAATCTAGGGCTTCCCTGGTGGCGCAGTGGTTGAGAGTCCGCCTGCCGATGCAGGGGGCACGGGTTCGTGCCCCGATCCGGGAAGATCCCACATGCCGCGGAGCGGCTGGGACCGTGAGCCATGGCCACTGAGCCTGCGCGTCCGGAGCCTGTGCTCCGCAACGGGAGAGGCCACAACAGTGAGAGGCCCGCGTACCGCAAAAAATAAGAAAAAATAAAAAAATTATACAGAATCTAGATATGTATTACTTTAGCCTTCCCTATGCAGTACTTCTAAAAGACTTTCTGTTCATGAACAGATGCCTTTATGTACATAGAATATGTGTATATGTGTAGCTTTCAAGATAGTTTCAGAATGCCTTTGATGAATGACATTTTATAAAGCTGTTACGGTTGATATCTATAGGCTGTTACATCTCATGTTGATTCATCATCCAGAAAGTTTTGTTATGTATTTAAGAAATTGCTGTAGTATTATATTTTTCCAAGTATTTGAGAGGAAAATAGCTGTTTTAGTCTCTCTGGCCCCAATAAATGTGGAGCAGGAAATCAAGTGTGTTATGTTTTGTTATGCTGCATGTTTTTAGACACGTTCAGTTTTATCATCCAGGAGCCAACCAAGTCATTATTAAATCTTAGGTTTGGAACTGACAAAAAAGTAACCTAATGTGCAATACCATATATGGAAGTAACTCTTGCTACCTTGTTTCTTAAAAGAAATAGGAGGGGGCTTCCCTGGTGGCGCAGTGGTTGAGAATCTGCCTGCTAATGCAGGGAACACGTGTTCGACGAGCACTGGTCTGGGAGGATCCCTCCTGCCGCGGAGCAACTAGGCCCGTGAGCCACAACTACTGAGCCTGTGCGCATCTGGAGCCTGTGCTCCGCCAAAAGAGAGGCCGCGATAGTGAGAGGCCCGCGCACCACGATGAAGAGTGACCCCCGCTTGCCACAACTAGAGAAAGCCCTTGCACAGAAACAAAGACCCAACACAGCCAAAATAAATAAATTAATTAATAAACTCCTACCCCCAACATCTTCTTTAAAAAAAAAAAATAGGATCAAGTGTGATGCCTTCACTTGTTGCAGACTTTCTGTTGTGTGTGTGATACTTCACTCTGCCATTGCATAGGCATTGATCATTATCCAGAAAAATAACCAATAATTTAGGTCTTTGATCATCCTAATAAAAAATGCCAGACATCAGAGCTATCAGTTCTATAAAATACGTGTTGGGCTCCGTGTGCTCTAAGGTCAGTTCTAACCTCCCAAAAGTATGGTGGAGGAATGTGTTTCCTTGTTATGATTTTTAAAGAAAGGATTTACAGGTAGAGGGTTAACTTCAGGTCATTTCCATTTGATTAGTATTCAAGGCAGGACTCGCCTGAAGTTGAGTGCCAGAAGTTGCTTAACAACTAGGACTTGTGTCTCTGCAAAACTGGAAACTCACATTCCTATACTGGTGTTGATGCCTTTTTGCTGAATGTTATTTGCTTCTAATATGATACCTGAGCACAAAGGTTTACAACTGACTTATAATTCAATTTTCATTTTCTAAGCATTCAGTTTGGAGGAAATAAGATCATTTAAAAACATTTTTGGGTTATCGTTTCTTAATTTGCTTAATCGCCTCCTAGAATGTCAACATTATTTCATTTTTAAAGTGTGCTTATTATTTGCAGAACTTGAATTTGCATTTCCAAAGAATTATTGAATGAACCATTTTATACAGCAGTGATTTTAATTAATCCCCTAACCAGCAAACTCATTGCAATGTAAATTATGAATCTAGTGAGTTTGGTGGAGAATTATAATTAGGTTTTCCTGTAATTCAATTGTTTTCATTTGTTAGATAATCTAGGTATTTTTTGGACCCTAAAGATAGTATCCAGCTCTACATTATGAGAAAGAAATGAATTTCTTTGAACAATTTAATAGTAACTATAGTATGTTTTATTTATATATTTTTGTGTATGCTTTTTAAAGAACTTTTGAGAACAATATTATGAAATAAGTGGGGCAGATATTGGATCTACTTCATAGAGAAAGCAATAGTTTTGTGTACATGTCCTGCCAGGGGTCATACTATAAGTGACAGATAGAAAAAGAATGCCACAGGAGTTCCCTGGTGGTGTAGTGGTTAGGATTCTGGGCTGCTTACTGCTGTGGCCCAGGTTTAATCTTAACCTGGTCGGGGTACAGAGATCCTACAAGCAGCGTGGCCAAAAAACAAAAACAAAAAACCAGCTAGTAATTCTGAGTTTGCCTTTACTCTCAGGTCTGTGAGTTCCAAGAAAATGTCCTCCTCTTCCAATTGCCTGCATCAATGGAGGTATGTATAAAAGAATGTGTTATTTCAAATAATCATTTAGAGTCTGTATTTTGGTGTGTCTGACAACACGCCTAGGGCAAAGGGCCACCCCCTGAGATCGACCCCAATCACTCCCTGGGGTTCATCTAGAGAAGGGCAGGAGACAGGAGACAGATGGTGATTCCTTAGAGAAGTAATGCAGGGGTGTGTATCTGATTTGCTATTGGAACTAGAATTACAGCTGCGTCCATGTACTTACTCCAAAAGCCAAAGTGTTTACCTCTTCCCCACAAATACGAGGTACATTGTCATCAGTTCCTTTTAATGTTTACAATCAAGACTCAACGTGATTAACTCAGATCCAGATTCTTCCCTATTAACATTACTAACTTGTACTCTAAAGTGTTTTTGTGGCCTAGAATTAAATAAATCAGTCGATTGGCAGTTTCAAAAGCAAGAAAAGAGGCTCTAAATAATGAAATTTATGAATTTCTGATCTGTATAAAGACGTGCTTTGAATTCCATTTTCTGCATAAACTTTGTCTTTCAGTTTTATCAGCTTTCCTTTTTCTGTGTGTTATAACTAGGGTTCAGGCTTTTGATGAGAAGCGGATTAAGTCTAATGTTAGCCATTTTATCTTGTGGTTCCTTACTGACCTGGCGTGATTTGAGGGGGTATATTTTCTTTTGGAGGGAGTGGATGGGTGGTTGACATTAATGCTATTGAACATATTTAGATAAAATAAACATGAAGATTTTCTTGAGGTGAGTTGTGAGACATCTGATTATTCATCAGCCTGGGCTGATCTTTTTTTTTAACTTTTTTTTTTTTTTTTTGCAGTACGCGGGCCTCTCACTGTTGTGGCCTCTCCCGTTGCAGAGCACAGGCTCAGGACGCGCAGGCTCAGCGGCCATGGCTCATGGGCCCAGCCGCTCCGCGGCATGTGGGATCTTCCCGGACCGGGGCACGAACCCGTGCCCCCTGCATCGGCAGGCGGACTCTCAACCACTGCGCCACCAGGGAAGCCCTGGACTGATTTTTTTGAAGTCAAGCCAGTTTGTTTCACTAAAAGCAAACAAGTCCAGAAATCCACACACTGCCCTGCATGGTGTGTCCCAAATTCCAGCCTGGCCCTTGGACTTTGGCACCACAAGGGTACGTGAACAAAGTTGGGAGAGTGTTGGTAAATCTGTGACACCCCAGGCACAGAACCAGCAGGCGATGTCCTCTGTTCTCCCTGCCTTCTGCTAGTCCAGGTGGTGTGGGGTTGGGGGACAGACACCCAGCTTGTAATAAGTGGCTTCAGTTCCAGGCCTGGCTTTGCTCTTGACTGGTGCTGTGGTTTGGGGCCAGCCATTTATCACATGGTGTCATTTTGTCTATTTTAACTCAGGCTTAGGAGGATAGGATGAGATCACGAATGTCAAAGTGCTTCTAAGTGTTCTTTGTTAGGAGGGGAGAGGAGAGGGAGCCATTGTACTGTGTGTGCTGTGGCTGTGAGTGTGGGTGATGAGTTTGTAGTCAGACATTCTTTCCAAAGGAGAAAAGAGAACTAAGGGGTGGGGTCCCCAAAATATATTTCAAGCTTGTGAATGTGTGTGAGGTAGGAATGACCTCCTCAGTAAATATGTTGTCTTTTTAGATTTAAAATATTCCTGGGCTTCCCTGGTGGCACAGTGGTTGAGAGTCCGCCTGCCGATGCAGGGGACACGGGTTTGTGCCCCGGTCTGGGAAGATCCCACATGCCGCAGAGCAGCTGGGCCTGTGAGCCATGGCCGCTGAGCCTGCGCGTCCGGAGCCTGTGCTCCGCACCGGGAGAGGCCACAACAGTGAGAGGCCCGCATACCGCCAAAAAAAAGTATATATATATATATATATATATATATATATATATATATATATATACCTTCATGTCACTTTTTCACAAATATTTCACAAGCATGTAGCTAATTTTATGCTCCATTAAAATGGAGGATATGTGGAGAAAGAAATGCGTTCATAAAAGCACAAGAAGTTTTTCTTGGGGGGAGGTTTATGGTAAAAACTTGCATTTACAAGATTTCTTATGGTGTGCAAAGTATTTTGAATCACATTTCCATTGGCTCTTCATACTATTCTGGGAAGTAGCTATTAATATGCCCCTCCCCCAATTTACAGATGGGAGCTGAGACTCAGGGGCTAGGTGACGTGGCACAAGTTCATAAAGTGGGTTGGAGGCAAAGCTAGAATTTGAACCCACATCTTGCATGAGCCAGCCTAGGGCCTCTTAGCATTATTTTAATTTTTAAAATAGTGGCTTAAAGCAACACATTCATTAATCTCAGTTTCTGTACATCGGAAGTTTGGCATGATGTAGTTGGGTTCTCAGCTCAGGCTCTCACTGGGCTGAAGATCAAGGTGTTGGCCCAAGTGTGTTTTAATTTGGGGCTCAGGGTTCTCTTCCAAGCTCACTGGTTGTTGGCAGAATTCAGTTCGTTCTCATGCCTCCTGTGTGGTGCCCTCCATCTTCAAGCCACGTCGAGTCCTTCTTATAATTCAGATCTCTTTGACATCCTCTTTGGCTGCATCTTTCTGACTTCCATAATTTTAAATTATAAAGTGGCCAGTGGGAACATGTTTGTCATTTTCAATAGGAAATTTAACTTTTTACCGTTCTGTTTCCCTGCCCCTTGAAGCCAAGCAGTTTGCAGACGTGATAGTATCAACTAGAAGAAATCACAAACTCAGGGAAGAGTTAAAAGCAATATCTAGCTTCCTACAAGGGAACTGTTGATCTGAATTTTCAGTTAAGCCTAGCATGGCCAAGGTTTTAACAGTAACTCTGCTTCTGGCTGGCGTCCTTGAGAGGTCTTCTTGGTCTTTACGTGAGACAGATTTTTCCACATGGGCTTAGAAGAAAACCTGATCTCATCTTTCTGAACAAACCTTCAGAAGATTCAGGATTGGACTGAATCTTGTGTTGGATTCAGGAAGGACAACTCCTTTCAAGAGTTGACTTAAAATACAGGATGGTGTTTCCACCCAGGTCAGACCAATAAAGCACTGGATTTCAGTTAGCCAGTTGCTGCCTGTCGTTGAAGGACCTGCACTGAAAGTCAAGGTCATCACCCCTTCCATTTTCCTGCCCCAATGCAGGAATACAGACCCTGAGCAGACACTTTAGATGTTTTAAAGTAGAATGGCCACTTTCCTGACTAGAAATGGAAGACTAGAGGGAGATGTGAGACCTCTACTAGTTCCTTTTGGCTTTGGACAATTTACAATTTATCTTGGCCTCAGTTTCCTCATCTTGAAAATTGGAAGTGATTATTTTCTAAGTCCACTTCAAATCTAAACTTTTGTGTAAGATGGAAAAGATTACTAGCACCCATTGTGAGCCTCATATACATGAGAATAATACACAAAAGGGAAATTCTCCTTATTAGACAAGGAACTGGTAATTACTGGAAGAAGCTTCCAGGCATAAAATTATAGATAATTCCAGAAGCATGTGAAATATAGTACAAGTTTATTTAAAATAAGCAAATTCAAAGAACAATGGTTGAACTTGGTTTGTTTACAGCTGTTGATGGCTGAAAAGACTTACAACAAAAGTTGTTTGGGGAATTTTCAGGGATGTGTTTCCTCTAGTACTTATATTAAAAACATCAGAACCTCAGTATCCTTATTTTAAACACACAATGGACTATTTATTCTGAGTGCGTCAGTCTGAGGAGTCTTTTTAACATTCAGTTGCTTGGTATTGATTAATTTATCTCTATGTTTCCTATACACATGGCATGTTCTGTGAATTGAATTAAATTTACGGCACATATGTACATGTGTTAATGGATGTGTTATAGGATAGTATATATGATAGTATATTTACCTATCTATATCGTGTGTGTGTGTGTGTGTGTGTGTGTGTGTGTGTGTGTGTGTAGTAGATAGGTGGATGGATGGGCACATCTACTTAGGAACAAAGAAATTTTTATTCAGACTTAATAAATTTTATTTTCAAAAGTAGAACACAAAACTACTTCTGGATTTCAAAAACAGTAAACTAAAAAGCTAAATCAATATTCAAAAAATGCTTTAAAATTTTAACTTTTAAACATTTGAGATTTAATTTTAAGAATGGTCACACTAAAACTCATTTCTAATATTTAAATCTGATGTCACAAATATATCATAACCAAGCAAGTAAAATAAAGACTTAAACAAATCTTCAGGTTTAATTTCTATTACCCATTTTAATGAAAACAAAAATGTGTGTTGATTGCATCTTAAAATAAAAATGGGGAAAAAAAGGGAAATGATTGTATTATTTCCTTACTGCTCATTCATAATCTACAGGGTATTTCTCGAATGTTTCCACATAAACATCCTCAACTGATATAAGAACACGAACTCACCCTTGGAAGGAAGAGAATGACCTGAAAGCATTGCCCAAAGTGAACCGCTGAGGACTAGAAACTTTTTGACATCACCTGTTTATTTTTTAATTTTGTCTTTAACATTCATCTAAAATTATAATCTGCTCCATATTATTTTGATTTCATTTTAAAGATAACATTGTAAATTACCTAAGTAAAATTCACTTCTTAAAGATGCTTCACCTTTGCCTTGTTTCCTCCAGGACATGGCCCATGTGTAGTTGAACACACTGAAGAAGGCAAGTCTATTAGGTTACCATTCTCATTATGAAGCACGTATTCAGTTCCGTCTTTGTACAAACAAATGTGTGGCGATTAGTTGCCTAAAGTGACTTAGTCTGGTTGAGGAGAAAGAACACATCGGGCTATAGAAAGATGAATAACCGTATCAGGTCATGCCTGATAGATGACAGGTGAGTGGCTGAGCTATGTGTTGGGAGCACGTGGAGGCGGATAGATATTGCTGAAACTTTTTGGTTAGAGCTTTACAGGGACAGTACTGGATCAGGGCTTTGAAAGGTTGTTAGGATTGTGATTGCAAAGAAGGAGACAAGGGCATTATGGAGAGGGGGCATAATGAAAGCAAGGTGGCTTGAGAATTGATAACTAGCCTAATTAAGCCGAAACAAAGCACTTGTAGAACAGAGGAAAGCCAGAAAATGACGAGGAAAAAGGGACTCTTGGGTGCCAGGCTCAGGAGTTGGTGGGTTCTTATTACATTGGGGAGCTGAGTAACAGTTCTGAGCTTGAAGGGTGACACGTGCAAAGGTACACTTTAGCAGGTTAATCTGACAGCACTGTGCTGGTTGAATTGCAAGGGGGAAAGCTGGAAGTAGCATGACTAGTTAGGGGGACCCTGCACTAGTCTAGAGGTATCATTTAATGAAGACCTGGTCCAGAGAAAGGAAAAAAAAGCAAATGAGAAAGATGTTTATACACACACATATGGCAGTTTCACATATATATATATATCGGTAGCATTTTGGTGGTTATATCACCTACAGAATAAGTGATTTTAAAAAGTATTACACTATCATTTTCTTAGTTGAACATCATCACTACATTGAATCTTAAAGCCTCCGTACAATTGCTATCAGTTTTTACCTAGATCCAGTTTAGAAAAGGTTTTATTAATGTGAGGCTTACTCATAGGATTTTTCCCTTAAATCATTTTTGGAACAAAACGGAGAATAAATAATAATTACTCATAGGGCATGATGAAAGAGCCAGACCAAACATAGAAAAATTGTATGGGGGATATGTTTCTACTTGGTTTTAGGTAATAGCTTTAGGTAATTCATAAGAAAGTAGAAAGCACAGGAGAGTTTCTTACATTAATGAATTCATTAGGGTTTAAGAAATGCTTTCAACCAAGCTACCTTCTCCTTTTTTAGGGAAAGCTGGGAACACAAAGTACACAACCAGCTTGACAAAGACCGGAAATGGAGCTGAGTTCTGAAAGTCCTTTGAGGAAGTTAATTGACCATGTTGTTTTCATTTACTTGGAAAGGAATTCCCTTTGAAAGTGCAGTGAGGTGTGTCTTTCCCCTTTCTTAGCTGCCACTCTGTCTGATAATAAGATAAGCTGATGTAATCTTATGTTATATACTTTAGTATTTATTGTGTGTGAAGGACTAAAGCTTTTAGCAATATCACTTAGCTCAGTGATTCTATTTTACAAAGGATGATTAACCCGTTTCTCATTAGAATATTCTTTTGCCCTTTGCCCATGGAAATCTTTTGCTCTCTGTACATCGCTGTTGGAGCTCTGCTTACTACAGCTGAACACAGATGCCAGGGAGGAGAGGGGAAGAACACTGAAATCTGGCCAGTTTGGCGGTTTGTTAATCAATACCCATTATTTCAGGAGGAAAAAAAAGGAACAGCTGCATATAGTGATCAGAGACCAACATGGCCATCCCTATAACGAATAGCAGGAGAGCTCAGCCTCCGCCACCCACCCCCACTCCCCATAGTTCTTTTCTTTTTCTTTTTTTATAAATTTTTAAATTTATTTTGGGCTGCATTGGGTCTTCGTTGCTGCACACGGGCTTTCTCTAGTTGCAGCTAGTGGGGTCTACTCTTCGCTGTGGTGCATGGGCTTCTCATTGCGGTGGCTTCTCTTGTTGTGGAGCACCGGCTCTAGGTGCGTGGGCTTCAGTAGTTATGGCTCGCGGGCTCTAGAGCGCAGGCTCAGCAGTCCCTGCATAGTTCTTGCATGCTGATCAACTGATGCTCAGGAAGGAAAAGTAAAACTTGGAGGAATGCTTGGACAGTTTTCCTAAGTTCTTCCATAGACATTGGTATATGTAAATCAATTGTTAATAGTTTTGTTGTATTGAGAGGGTGAAGAATTGAGTGATATAGAGAAATCTTTTATAATTAAAAACAATCTCTGATTCTCAGAATGATGTTTTTATCTGGCTTCCTCTCAGTTGTTTCTTTTTGTTTGTTTGTTTTTGTTTTTGGGGGTTTTTCTTTGTTTGTTTGCTTTTTCTTAATAGCCAGATATTTGTCTGTTTTCTTAGTTTTTTCAAACAAAGAGTTATTGGATTTATTAATTTTATTTTCCTTTCTAATTCATTAATTTATTTTAAATATATTTTCTCTACTTAATTTTTAAATTGTCTTTATTTACTTCTTGGGTTAAATGCTTTGCTTATTTTCGTTCTTTCTTGTTTAGGTATAAAAGCATTTAAAGCTATGATTTTTCCTTTCAATACAACTTTGACAGCACCCAAAATATTTTAATAAATGCCACTTAAGAACCATTTCTTTGGGGACTTCCCTGGTGGTCCAGTGGTTAAGACTCTGCGCTTCCAATGCAGGGGGTGTAGGTCCAATCCGTGGTTGGCGAACTAAGATCCCACATGCCGCATGGCGCGGCCAAAAAGAAAAGCCAAAAAAACAATTTCTTTGTTTGCTATAGTCTTGTGGGTCTTGTGGACAGAAACCTCACTGGCTCTCAGAGCTGGTTATTTTGGGGGTCATCCTTCAGGTGGAAGTCCTAGTCCTAAAAGTTGAGGTGTGCTAGATGTTTGGTCCAAACTCTGATTCCTTAGAGGGAAGCTGGGAGTTGTGCATTCCTCCTCAATTGTATGTCACTGTGCCAGGGGTGGGGTTTACGGTGAGAATATATCTCAGCCTTTCCTACCCACTTCCATGTGGGTGTTTTCTTGTTTGCCTGGTGTGTAGGAGTTGATCCGCTCATTTCTAGATTTCTTTCAGAGGAAATTGCTCTGTGTGTAGTTGTACATTTGCTATGTCTGTGAAAGGAAGTAGGTTCAGGAGCCTCCTGTGTCACCATCTTCTTCTTCTGAAGGGTACAAAGTTTGATATATGAATATCAAATCTTGCTTCTTAATACTATTATACAATTCCATTTTATCTTTGTTTGCTATTAGTCTACTTTATCTACATGAGAGGAAGGTATTCGTTTCCCTCTCCCCTATGCTCTCATTTTTATCAATTCCCTTGTATTTCTGGTGGTTTTTGCTTATGTGTTTTTAAAACTATTTTATTTAAGTCAAAATAAAATTCATATTTTAATACATGTTAGCACATATTAACATCAAATTTAAAAATATAGTAGCATAATAACAACAGAGCCTCTGACCTCTTCTTTCCATCTTTAGTCCACTCCCCAGGCAACCTTTAATGAGTTTGGTTTTGTGTTCATCTAGTGGTGCCTCTGTAAGTCTAAATAGTATGTATACACCACAAATTCTTGTTTGGGAAGTTCCTTTGAATATAACCACAATATGAATTGATTTCTTGCTACTAGTTATGAGGATTTAGCTCACTTATACAAACTCCCTCCTATCCTTCCTACCTCCTCCCAATATTGTTACATCATTACTTTTAATTCCTTTCTTGGTTACCTTTCCAAGCTTAAGAATTAAAACCTCCATTTCCCTTTCCATCCACTAGACTGTATCTTGACTCCCTACTTTGTAAAAAAGGCTATTAACATCCTTAATCCTTCCTTCCTCCTTTTCTCCTCACCCTCTCCCAATTTTAATTTGTAAAATCTATCAGTTGTACTTTTAACATTTTTAGTAAAAACAAAGGAGAAAGTATAGTATAGTGGCAGGACTGCCTCTAAAGCCAGGCAGGCTATCTGGAGGTTTGACCCACACATTACTATCTGCATGACCTTGGGCAAGTTATACAACCTCACCATGCCTTACTTTTTCTACCTATAAAATAGGAATAGAGGCTGATTCTAAGTTCAGTATCTGATACACAGTAAATTCTCATTAAATATTTGTTGTTACTGTTATTTTTATTGTTATCAATACATTTCAAGACAGATATTTATTTTTTATTTTGTCTTTTATGTTACACTTTCAAGAGATTGATTCTAAAAATTGAAACCTAGTAAATATTTCCATTTTTATAAATACTTGTTTTCTTTTAGAGTCAAGCTGTGTGGTATGATTCTATTTCCTTAATAAAAGAACCACTTAAAGGAGAATGCTCAAATGGATTGTTCTTTCTTATACTTCACTAATTGTTAAAAATGCTACATTTTCCATACCTTTTTTGTTTGGTTTTTGTTTATCCTGGAGTTTCTGATTGCCTTTTTTTTCTCTAATTGATAAAAAGAAACATGTATCTATCATTAGATCATTATCACTTTTAAGAGTCTTAATCATTCTGTATTTTACTTGAGACTTACTCTGTTCTTTGTTACAGAATCCATCAAGGTACTGTTCTAACTGGTTAATTTCCTTTCTATTGGTACATGACTTTGTTATATAACTTTCTGCTTTTCCCTGAGTATATTTTATATGTTTTTTTATTGCACTTGTGAATTTTATCATATATTCAGGTACTTCCTCTTCTCAAATCCTGTCTATTCTATGGTGTGTACTCTTCCCTCAGTGACTTCCCTCCCAGATCACCACTTCTTCCTGCCTCAACTTATACTTTTAGGCCAGCTCCATAGCTGTCATGCTGAGACATCTTTTCTTATTCCTGGTTCTGATCTACTATTTCCTGTGTCTCTTGTCTTCTTTTTCTTGGTTAATCCCCTTGTTTTGCTGGAGTAAATCTTCAACTAAAATGCGTGGGAGGCAAACTTTCTTAGTCCTTCCTTGTCTGAAATTTTTTTAGTCTTCCCTCACAATAGAGAGTTTGGCTGAGTATTGAATTTTAGATTGTAAATGCTTTTCCCTCAGAATTCTAAAGATATTATTAATTCCATATCTTAGTTAGCCTGTAGGGGATTTATCTTTCGCTGTTCTTAACTTTCACAGTAATGTTTAGAGTTATGAGTCCTTTTCCTTCCTCCTTCCTCTTAGTTGGTAAATCTTTTCAATGTGAAGACATGTTTTCTTCTTAAGCCCTAGGAAATTTCCTTCTATTATTTCTTTGCCTCCATTTTCTCTTATTAAACTCCTATTATATATTAAATCCTCTGTTTTAATCCTGCATGTTTCACCTTCCCTCTCATGTTTTCCATCTTTTTGTTCTCCTTTATGGGAGACTTCCTTTACTGGTACCTTTCAACCGTTCTATTTTATTGTGTATCTTAGCAATCATATTTTTAATCTCCAGTAATTATTTTTAATATTCATATTCTCCTTTTGCAGAACATCCTGTTATAGGTGTAATATCTATTCTAATCTAAGGATACTAGTCAGAACTGTACTTTTAAAAAAGTTTGCCATGGTTTACTTCTTTTGTGCTGCAGACTTCTCTCAAATGTTTGATGTTTCTTAGTAGTCTGTTCATATTTAGATGAATGAATTAAATGATCAGATATTCCTAGGGGTTCTCACAGTGGATGATATTAGATAGGCAGTAATTTTTGATTGGTGAGCTGGAGGTCCTTGTAGGAATGGTAAATTGGCTATGACTGTCATAAATTAGAAGTAATGACAGACCTATAGTGGTAAACTATCATTTGGCAAATGGTTTTGTTCTTCTGTTTAATAGATTTAATACAGTAATCTTTTATCTAGGAAGTATAGAGCCCAAGAGGGTCCCTGGGATGTCCTCAGGAAGTCTGTCAGTACTGAAATTGTGTGTAAAATTATTGTGTTGCATATATATTTTCTGGAAAGAGGTTTCCATAATTTTTAGGAGGCTATGACACTAAAAAGATTAACAGTATTCAATAGGAGCATTTATCATTTAAATTCTGGTGGATAGGTATTTCTGCATAATGCTGGAATTAGAAAAAAGCATTCTTTTTGTTGGTTTTTAGTAAAAGGAGAAATTTTGTTTTCTCCTACAAATAATGGATTTGAGTGTTTTTATGTATAGTTGACATTTCTGAGCTTGAGACTGAGGCATATTTCTTACTGAAAAGCCTAAGTCACTCATTACATGGAAGCCCAGAAGAGAATATTAAGTAATTTCCAACGTACGTGGTGGCAGGATGAACATAAGCTGGTCTCTCCTTCTGACCACCCAAGTGGCCAGCTACTCTGAATGCTTTTTCTTGTACCTTCATATTTTGGGTCCAAACTAGCTAGATCAGGGTCTTCTAGAGGTTTTCTCTAAATAAGCTAGTGAGCGTTTACCTGTCCCTAAACAAAACCCACAGATCTGCCTACCTAAGTTTGGCAATCAAAGCCCCGTGGCCACTAGCAAGTTTGCCTCTACTTTGATCTGTGATGTGTATGACACTATATTCTTTGGCTGCTCTAAAGCAGACTGCCAATTAGATCCAAATGTGTCAGCCTTGGAGTGGGTACTGGTGGTCAAGTTTCCATTAGTGGTTACTACTGATTGATGCCTGCAGCATTCTGTTCATTTAGAAATAGAAACCTATTCTCATGTTTAATCTTGGGGTTGGGAGAGGAGGTAATGGTGGGGTTAGGGGGAGAAAATCCCAGAACACAATTAAATCTCTTTATATCTCTCAACTTTTAACTTCTGTTTTTCCTTTAACACAGGAAAGACTCAGAATAGTAGGAGGTTGTGATTCTGTTGTTCAGATTAGGGTATGCTTTTTATTTTCTGAGGTATAGAAGGTTGAAAGGAAGAGGAAAGAAAGCAGCATTTATTGGAAAACAGCTCTGTGCCTGCAACTGTGTTAGATACTTTCACGTGTGACCACACACGTGTTCTCTAACAGTTCTACGAGTTAGTGTCTGCATACTGTTGAGGCAATCACGGTTCAGAGAAGAGGAATAGAAGAATATATTCCTTCAATATTGCATACATTATTGCATACATTATAAGTGCCAAAACAAATTCACACAGGTATCTGTTGGATTCAATAGTCTGTGCTATTTCTATTCCACTGTATAACAATGTTAGTGATTATGGAGTTAATCCCTCTAGCATCTGAAAAGAGCTTGGAAAAAGCCTCTATTGCATAATGAAAAGGGGGATATTTAGGCTAGAAGCTTACCTGTGGGTCACCATAGACCAATACAGTAAAAATTAAACCAGGGGCCTAATTTCTAGATTTCAGCTTTTGCATTCATACTCAGAAATGGACTGGGGTTTACTTTTCTTATCTACACTTGGGCTAGTTTCTTGAAATCAAATCATTGTTCTGAGAAGTAAACTACACCAGGGGAAAGGATGGAGGAGAAACAAACAAACCTCTCTTCTTTGTTAATGAGTCATATTGTCTACACTTGGTTTTTCATTGACACCAGCTGGGGTGGTTTTTGCCCATCTCTCAAGGAGGATCCTAATGATGATTCACGGGGTCTGCATCTCATTTGCGGTACCAATTAATTCTGGAAACTCAAAATGCATTCAATTGAATGTATGTTTAAAAACATTTTTTTCTTTCTCCCCCACGCTTTTTTTGGGAGGAGTGTAATTTGATATTTGGGACTGTGTTACACAAAAGTTGGTGGAGTATACTTCACTATGGCTCTTCAGAAAAGGGAGGTTTATTTTAACCAGAAGTTTTAGCAGTGGTGAATAGCCTGGAGCAGAGGTTGGCAAACTTTTTCTGTCAAGAGCCAGATAGTAAATATTTTAGGCTTTGCAGGTCTATGTTCTCTGTGGCAAATTCTTGACTCTGCTGTTGCAGTGTGAAAGTAGCCACAGACATTATGTAAACACATAGGTGCAGCTGTGTTTCAATAAAACTTTATTTACAAAAACAGCAAGTGGGGCCAGATTTAGCCTGTGAGCTGGAGTTTGCCAAACCCTAGCCTAGAGGATGTCTCAGGTTTTTCTACGTATATAATACCTACCACCAAGCAAATAGTAAGTACTCATTAAAAGTTTTTTTTGTCTTTTTTTTTTTAATGACTAAATGCATATACAAAGGAACAGAAGAACTCTTTCACTATGGTCTGAATTCATGTATTGAAATTCATATATTGGAAACCTAATGCCCAAGGTGAAGGTATTTGGACGTGGGGCCTTTGGAAAGTGATTAGGTCATGAGAGTGGAGCCCTCATGAATGGGATTAGTGCCCTTATAAAAGGGACCTCAGAGAGTTAGCCTAATCCCCTCCCTACCATGTGAGGTCACAGCTAGAAATTGGCAGTCTGCAACATGGAAGAGAGCTTTCACCAGAACCCTACCATGTTGGCACCCTGATCTAGGACCTCCAGCCTGAGGAATGTTGAGAAATAAATTTCTGTTGTTTATAAGTCACCCAATCTATGGTATTTTGTTATAGCAGCCAGAACAGACTAAAACATCTTCCAAGGCTTCATTAGTATCAACTGTGTTATAAAATAAGGAAGGAGTTGGTAGGAATACTCAATTTATAGATAGAAGAATAAAGTATAAGAAATTAGGGCCCCTAGAAGTTGTGGGCAAATTTTTATTTAGAATTCAAGCTTTTATTTTTTGGCTGCACCATGGGGCATGCTGGATCTTAGTTCCCAGACCAGGGATCAAACCTCTGCCCCCTGCATTGGGAGCGTGGAGTCTTAACTGAACCACCAGGGAAGTCCAGAATTCAAGCTTCTTGACTGTATTCAATGCTGCATTTGCTTATCTCCCTTGGTTTCATATTATTTTATCATTTATTCTAAGGAAAGCTGCTTCGTTCAAAGATAATACTCTTCATTTCTGCTGTATCAGATAAGTTTCTCTGCATTGTAATAGATGGAACAGCCTTCAAACAGACTTAAACAATACAGGGAATTTACTGGCTGATGAACTTGAAAAGTCCAGATGTGAAGTAGGCTCCCGACAGGCTTTACTCAGTCACTCAAAGTTACCAAGGACCCAGTTCCTCTTTGCCTCTGTTCTGCCTGCCACCTGGGTGTCTTCACTCTTAGATTCCACCCTGTGGGATATCCCTTAAGGTTGTCTTGTTTGGGGATGGTGGAGTGGGCAAAATGAACTTCTCAAACTTCTGCTAACCTTGACCGATTAAGGAAACAACATAGATAAGAATGGACTAACGTGTCCTCATTTGGTCATGGGGAGCAGAATGAAATTAGGTAAGTTAATGGAATATTTGGCGGTCTTGAGCACTGGGAACAAACCAGAGAGTAGATGCATTCTAGGGAAAAGAGCACCTTTGGAGGTGTGTAAGAGCCTAGCAGGGATGCTGAGCCCAAAACCATTTAGAGTCACTGGAGTCTAGGTAGAAGTTGGGATATAAAGGTGGATGAACAAGTAGGGAAGAACCAAATCCTGAAGCCACCTGAAGCAGTCAGCTTTTATCTCCAAGACAAATGGGCATTGCTGAAGAATTTTGAGCAAGGGAGTGATGGAATTGGACTTGAACGTTAGAAAAATTATTCTGACAGCTTTGTGGAAGGAGGTTCAGGGAGAGGCAGGAAGAAAAGCAGAGAACTTAATACAACCAGCTGCATAGAGCTTAGCAACAACAGGATGGAGAAGAGAGGAAGAGGAAGAGAGCCATTTAGATAGAGTTAACCCACTAGATATGGGGAAAAGTGAAGCAGCCAGAATGACTTCTGGGCTTCTATTTCAGCAGCTGGGCCCAAGGTGGTGCCATAAACCGCGATGGATATGAATAAACATATCCCTGTGCCTTGGTTTTTGAGGACGTGTATGTGGGGGTCTGGGCTGTATTGTGTATTTTTCCAGATATATTAACCCTAATAGAGGTGACAATCCCCAGATATTATCCTAGTTGCGCAAACCAGGGTGGGATCTCTGCAAACGTCTATAACTAGTTTAAAGCCTTGGTTCCTACCTCCTTTGAGAAGTGCAGACTGCTGGCCAGATTGAAATCAGATGTAGCCACAGAGCCCCTGGGCTACTGAGCCTCTTCAAATAAGCGCTGGGTGAAATCATTGTGGAGGGAAACTGACCTTTCTGCCTAATCTCCTCAGGCTGCTCTTGTTAATGGAACAAACTACTTGTCAAAGCCACCTGGCCCTGAAAGGAAAACAATGCCTTTCTTTTGCTTTTGTAAAGAGCCTGGCAGGAGGATTCACCATATGCAAATGCCTTAGGCATCCTGGTGGGGAGGGATGGGAGGGGGGCAGTCCTGAGCCCTGTGTCAAGCATTCTCCAAACCTGCAAGGGAAGAAAGCGAGTTGAAAGGAGCCTTGTCATTGTTCTGGCCATGGGAACATATGTCAGAAACATTGTTCCAGCCGCTGCAAAAAGCACTGCTTCCCGGGCAACATCATGCATTACATTGGTGACAGTAGCAGCTGCAAGGCCAGCCTGTGAGTGACCAGAGGAAGGGTAGATGCACAGAGAGAGCTGAGTGGGCAGTCACAATTTTGCAAGACACCCTCTCCTTCTTCAGGGTCTCAGCTTAGCCTGCCTGCAAAGACCTGAATGTTAGGAATGTGGCTGGGAGGCAAACTGAACGGTGTGATTTAATCAAGTTTTGTCCTTTAGCTAAATAATGCTCTGAGATTATGGTAAAAAGGACCCTAAATTGAAATGCAGTGTCATTCTCATTAGCAATCCAGGAAGCCTTTGAAAGCTCCAGTGTGAGTGAGCTGATTTTCAGGTAAAGCCAGTCTCTCAAGCATAGCTGAGGAGGTGGTGAATGGGCAAATGGGCAGATGTGGCAGACAGAGCCGCGAAGTACAGCTATGAATGTTACAGAAGGAAGTTTTTTTGGTTTTGTCTCTAGCTTCCTTTTTTCTCTGGCCCTTCTGTTTCTTTCCTGTCTTAAAATGTTCTCTCCTGATATTATGGAGAAGAAAGAAGTCCCCAGGACTTGGTTTTAGGCGCAAATGAGCAACTGAAGCGGTCCAGAGAACTCTGGTCAAGCCAGTTCAACAGCCTGCGATGAATGTGCGTGATGCGTCAGGCACTGTGTTACGAATGGAGCTCAGGGGAGGGGTGATAACAGTTGAGACACAGTCCACGTTCTGAATGTGCTCACTGTCTGTGGGGGAGGATGGGCATCTTTTCAAGTCATTGTAACACACATCCCAATGTAGTAAGGGGTCTGGGGAAGGTATAAACAAACTAGCAGGCAATGCAAAGACAAGTAGAAGTATTCTGACAAGAGACCTGGGGAAGGTTTCGGGAAATAACTGACATGGGGAGAGAGAGCCAGGGAAAGACAGCAAGACGGTGAGAACTGACAGTATTCTTGCTGAGGAGGAGCTAGAAGGTTCTGAGAGGAAATACAGCTGCAAAAACTGTTGGGATGGGTGACACAGCAGGAGGCCATCTATGATTAACTTGCTTCCCTCAAGGTATTGGAATTTGGGACAGTTAATCTTTCATAGTTAGGAAAAGTTAACACCTCACTGAGTGTTGGAAACGGGCTAAATCGGGTTGGATTCTCACTGGGGTGTTTCCATAGGAACAGATGAGGCCTCTGACCTTTCAGAGTTAAATGGCTCAGCCAGAAAAGGAGAAGAGTAGAGTTTTTCCTGGTCTGTTCTTCCCTAGTTAATATTTATTGAGAGTCCTTCCTGGGTGCTGTGGAAACCACCTGATTACGAGGAATGTGGAGTCAGTTGGAGGAGATACAGAAGTCGTTTTTATTGCTTAGAATATGATACTGACGTTTTTCAGAGCCCCTGAAGGCACTGAAACCATTCATCTAATAAAACATTTCTCTTAGGCCTTTACTCTGCAAGCCAAGACACATAACAGTCCTTCTGGAGGTCTTGTTTCACATATTCTTTGAGACATGTGTTTCCGAACACTTGGAGTGAATTATGCGTTCGCCTCATTTTGAGTCAGTGACTGCTTCTGGAGATGACTTGGATGGATTGTTTGGTAGCACTTTTCAGGGTCAACAGAGCCCCACCTAAGAAAAGTGGGAAAATGCAGAGGCCAGAGTCCCTACAGCACTACAGAAGGGGTGGTGTGGGGTGGGAAGTGTGGACAGGGCAGGAAGTCACATTTATTGAATATCTTTGTAGGTACTTTGTAGGCACTTTGCTAGGTACTTTGTAGGCAATATATTCATTACTTTTTGAGACTCTTGAAGGAAATAGCAGGTATCCCTATAGAATGATGAAGAAAGACTCTGAGAGGTGAAGTAACTTGCCTAAGGCCTATCTACTGGGCAATGATGCAGCGATGATTCATAGGCCAGAATCCAGGGCTTACACCACCCTGCTGGGGCTGCTCTCAGGGCAAGTGCTGCTCTATCAGAAAACAAACAATACTGTTCTTTTATTGGGCTAATACCAGGAAAAAAGAGAGCGCAAACAGTACTACTCCACCAGCAACCTTGCTACAGCTAGAGCAAAACTTTCAAACTTTTTTTTGTTCAGCACTGTAGTAAGAAATATATTTGACAAGAAGATCCAGTGCAGTTTTACATATAAAATTTCAAAAGTTTTATGAAGCGATTCTTACATTCTGACTGCGAGGTGCTCTGTTTTCTGTTGAAGTAATCTGTTCTATTCGTTTAGTTTAAAAAAAAAAAAATGCTGATCCTGAATCTTCAGTTTGGGGGTGGCCTGCTTAGTGAAAGCACTCCTTGGGGGTAACAAATTGGAGATTTATTTGTAACATTGGACAAAGGAATTTTGGCAAGTCTTTCCTCTTTTGCATACACCCCTCTGGCTAAAAATACAATGTTACCCTTTTATGATTTATTTTTCCCCTAAAGGCTGTCTGGTTCTATTGTTCATAAAAGAAATAGGTAAACCATGTACCTGTCTCCAAGAACCTTTCACTCATGTGTAGGGTTACACGGCAGGGTAGATTCTGCTTCTACCTTCCTAGGGACAAAGGGCTCCAGTCAGCCCTCAATGGAGAGGGAGTTTTGAATGGGAGGAAGCTGATTACGTCTGCTTTTTAAATTATTTTCCTTGTCCAGGTCATGTAGAGAGAATTTCTCTCATGACTCCTATCTGTGAGTAAATAGAGCTTTTAAAGCCTCACGCTTTTACTTTAATCATGGAAATATTGCTAGATTTGGTTGAGGGGATTGGAGAGAGATAGGTGGTATTTAATGAGGTGGATTTTACAATTCCATTCACCCTGACGGGAGGGGCTCTGATATGAGGATCATGTTTGCCAGGTTGGTGGGAAGAAACCTGTAGGAATCAATCATTCTGAAGGCACTTTGCATGCTATGAAGTGCCAGGCAAATATGAGGAACTATTGCTATTAGTTGCGATGCTGAGTAAGAGCAGAGCTCTTTATCTTGTCTGTAAAAATGGCAGGTCTTTTTTTTTTTTTTGTTATAAATTTATTTATTTATTGAATTTCTGGCTGCGTTGGGTCTTCGTTGCTGCACGCGGGCTTTCTCTACTTGTGGTGAGCGGGCACTACTCTTCGTTGTGGTGCGTGGGCTTCTCATTGCTTTGGCTTCTCTTGTTGAGGAGCATGAGCTCCAGGCGCGTGGGCTTCAGTAGGTGTGGCGCATGGGCTCAGTAGTTGTGGCTCGCGGGCTCTAGAGCACAGGCTCAGTAGTTGTGGAGCACGGGCTTGGTTGTTCTGCGGCATGTGGGATCTTCCCGGACCAGGGCTCGAACCTGCATTGGCAGGTGGATTCTTAACCACTGCGTCACCAGGGAAGCCCCGGCAGGGCTTTTCCTGACACAGGTGAGGCTTGTAGCAAATTTTTGCTCTTTGCCTGACCACAAAAATTGTTACTCTTTATTTGACCAATAAATCCAAGACACACTGATTCCCTATTACATACTAAGTATCGTGCTGGACTTTGTGGAGGCTGAAACCAAATGAGATGTGGTCTCTGCACTTTAGGTGCTTAAAATTGATCTTCAGGGAGAAGAGACATTTAAGGCACAAAACAAAACATGACAAGTCCATGATGGTGTGTAACTCAGTGCTGAATGGCATGCTACAGAAAAGCCAAGTGGTCAGATTCGGCAGAGGAATCCAGGTCTGCCTCATGGTCTGTGAAGGAAACTCCACATTGGAAATTAGACAGAAGAATGAGAAGGCAGCAGAGGTCTGTTTATCCGGAAAACTCTACTCAGTAACCTGCAACTCTTGGGATTTATTTGACCTGATTTGTGGTGTTGATTAAACTCGGGCTTCAAGACATCCCATGCTCTATGTCATGCACCAAAGCCTTGGTAAAGAATTTAACTGAAGGACTGTGACTTCTGGGTCTCGGTGTATTTGTCAGCTTGGGCTCCCATAAAAAAATACCACAGACTGGGGGGTTCAAACAATAGAAATGTATTTCTCATAGTTCTGGAGGCCGGGAAGTCCAAGATCAAGGTCCTGGCAAAGTAAGTTTAGTTCTGAGGCCTCTTCTCTTGGCTTGTAAGCTGCTGTCACTCACATGACCTCTTTTTTTTTTTTTGCGGTACGCGGGCCTCTCACCGCTGCGGCCCCTCCCGTTGCGGAGCACAGGCTCCGGACGCGCAGGCCCAGCAGCCATGGCTCACGGGCCCAGCCGCTCCGCGGCATACGGGATCCTCCCGGACCGGGGCACGAAACCCGCGTCCCCTGCATCAGCAGGCAGACCCCCAACCACTGCGCCACCAGGGAAGCCCCACATGACCTCTTTGAGAGAGTGCTAATCTCTTTTCCCTTTCTTATAAGGACATTAATCCTATCATGGGAGCCCCATCCTCGTGCCCTCATCTAAACCTAAGTATCTCCCGAATACCCCACCTCCAAATAGCATCACATTGGGAGTTATGGCTTCAACATATAAATTTGCGGGGCGGGGGACACAAACATTCCGTCCACAACACTCTGTATGCTCAAGTTCTGAGATGAAAGGGAGAAAGGGAAAAGCACAACAGAACTTCCGCCTCCTCTGCCACCTTTGAGCTTTGTTGTAGCAAGAACACATCCTAAATATTCTACTATCAGTGATGTGGTCACTTCTTTAAGGCCTCACTGATTTCAACATTTTTGTTATATCTGAAGTTGAGGCATGTTGGAAGGCTGCCAGAGTGCCATGCACCAAATTATGTGTTGAGTATTAGGGCCTCTTGAATGCATGCACTTGAGAAGTGTGTACTCTGTTAGGCAAATCATACAACTTACCCATCAGCTTCCATAATTAATCTGACATATAAATAGTAGAGAGGCCACTGCTTGGTTCCTTCCCAATTGACTACCTATTCCTGACTTAGTAATAGCCAAAAGTTATGAGTACTTTTTTTCCCCCTTTGGTTCTTCCATTATTTCCAATGCCGTCTTCCTATTTGAGTCTTCTCTTCTGCTGCTTCTTCCTTCCTCAGAAAGACATAAAGTAGCCATGAATTGTTTGTCTCCTTATTTTTCTGGCTGTGGACCAAGAGGAGCCATACCTGGTCCATTCATTTAAGATAAGCAGAGGTGGGATGTAGTTAAATGTTTATAAAGAAAATTTTAAGGAAAACAGAGTGTAGGGGGTTAGTGCCCTCTGAGCCAGTATTAGAAGAGGCCCCTGATGTGCTGGGCAAGGCAACACTTGGTTTGTGAGGGAAGAATCCCACAGCCTCAATAATGACCCACGGCCACTGAGCTTCTGAGGTTTTCCTTCCAAGTAAAGCAGGTTCCTGGGCAAGTAGGGTGACCCTAATTTTCAACATTAATTTTTCTTATCAATATTCAGTTTCTTAATATGCTTTGCCAGGGTAACCCAGGGAGGCACGTCCATCCTTTTTGATGACCTAACCTAAGTCACATCACTCAGGATATCACAGAGGATATCTGTATGATTATATGGAGTCAAAGAAACTTGTGGATGGAGGAACTTTAGGGATTCTTAGTCTGCTTCTTGATCTCAGGTAAGGTAAGCAAGGCCCACTGGGATGGTGTCTTATGTCAGTCAGCAAAAGAGCTGACACTATATCTAGGCCTCCTGACTCCCACTCAATTCACTGTCATTTTTCACTGTGCCCAGCTTGGAAAGTTTATACTTTTGTGTGTGTGCGTGTGCGTGTGTGTGTGTGTGTGTGTTTGAGGTAAACTTCCTTGGAGGATTGCCTGGTATTTTATCAAAATGCTGGAAATTATGGGCTTCCCTGGTGGCACAGTGGTTGAGAGTCCGCCTGCCGATGCAGGGGACACGGGTTCAAGCCCCGGTCCGGGAAGATCCCACATGCCTCAGAGTGGCTGGGCCCGTGAGCCATGGCCGCTGAGCCTGCGCATCCGGGGCCTGTGCTCCGCAGCGGGAGAGGCCACAACAGTGAGAAGCCCGCGTACCGCAAAAAAAAAAAAAAAAAAAAAAATGCTGGAAAATTAATGTTTATGGTTTAATAGGTAAGGTTGGCACTGATTTACCTTTTTTCACATTTTTAGCAGAGCAAGTAGCAGATCTAGAGGTGATAAAGTTTAGAAAATATGCTGGGATAAAATCTCTTAAGTTAACAAAACTAAGGCCATGTTTTGTTCACGGCTCTGTGTTTTGTTATTAATTCATCCTGGGGTCAGACTGAATCATTGCCTTTTTCTAGGC
This sequence comes from Monodon monoceros, assembly GCF_005190385.1. Classification (NCBI taxonomy): domain Eukaryota; kingdom Metazoa; phylum Chordata; class Mammalia; order Artiodactyla; family Monodontidae; genus Monodon; species Monodon monoceros. The sequence continues at coordinate 15,208,737 of NW_021703780.1, forward strand.
AGTTTTCATGGGCAGTTGTCAGAAGAGAGGCTCTGTTTTCAGGCATTGCGATATATATTGGGTAGGGGGTGGGTGGGTAGACAGATATGGTATCAGGGAGAAAGAGAGAAGAAGATGGCAGTGTAGCCAGAAAGGAAACGGCACTTGTGTCAGGAAACATACTTCTTTTCCATCATGATTTTGTTATTGAAATATAGTTCATTTCACATCTTAAGGCTTCTTCTACTATTGCGGAGAATAAAGATTAATGAAAGGTACACTTTATGACAGCTTGTGTGTTCACAAAACATCCCACAACAGGAAACCAGGAGACAAGTTGCCTCAACTCTGCAACTAAGAATCCAAGAGCGTCCAAAAGACCCCAGTTCCTTTATTTCATGAAGCGGTGAAGTAGATGACTTATTTAGTTCTCTTGTAGTTCCCCAATTCTAGGTCATCCCTCATGGCAAGACACCCTGTTTCTGAAATCGTCCTGATTTGGTTATGTACTCTGCCAAGCAGTGCAATAGATACTACTGCATACAGTCCAGAATTGCCAGGTTTGCTAGTTAATACCCTGAAGGTCATGAGTAGGAGGCTGCCTTCCTTCGTTGCCAAAAACCGATTAGGACGATTTTGTAATTTGGAGATAGATGGGATGTCTGGAAGGCATCTTGGCCAGAGAATTCCATCATACCCTATCTTGAAGGCTTGTGATAAAACTACCCAGCTCAGTGTCTGGTACTGCACAGCTTCCCTGGGAGCGTAGGTCCCCTCCTGGTAAATATTTTTGATTGCTTGAGGAAAGATCTTAGGTTGCCTTAAATGAAATTGGCCTTGGGACATTCTCTAATGGTTCAGCGCTCAAGCACTTCACATTTGGCCCACCAATTAGCCTTTTCTGGCTGCTCCTTGAAATTGCCTAATTCTCTCAAGATGTCTCCACATGTTTTGGAGTTGTCTCTTCCTATGGACTCTCCAAAACTTGCCTGTCATGTCCCTTGTTTCCTAAGGTTCTAACCAGTCTTCCACATGACAGCCAATGATTGCCTGCCACATATATATACACACACACACACATATATACATATACATATATATGCATATATATGTATATATATGCATATACATACACACATATATACTCATATACTCATATACACACATACATACACATATATGCATATATATACCCATATATATGTGTATATATATACACACACACACACCTATATAAATTACATATATAAATATATACATAAGAAAGCGGTGAGGGAAGGGATCACAGTCTACAAACTCAGTCTGTGACAGATCAAAGAAAAACAGTAACTTCGAAGCTTCTGCCAGGTGTTAAAGGTAATGAATTTTTTGTTTAGGAAAATACTGGATGGATCATTTCGGTTAAAATAAAAAAAAAATTAAGTGAATGTGAGCTTGCTTGGGTGGTAGCTTGGTAGAAAAATGGTGAGGACCCCTGGGACTGAGAGAAGACAAAGGATGATAGAAAAGTCTGGTTGAATATGGTAACATAATAGTTGTTGTTGGCTAAGGGAAAAAAAACAGCCAGCAGTAATCCCCTGTGACAGGATGGAGAAGCTTCAAGAAGAGTAATGCCTAATACCCGGTGATAAGTTTTTCTTTAGCATTGGTAGTGTTCTTCTATTAAACCTAAGCTTTTAGTAAAGGCTTGTTCCATGAAGTTGTAATGATACAGTTGCTTTGGGTGTTGAAAGGAGGTAGGAAGGTGGTGGCCAAAGGTGAGGGGATAGAATGAGGAAAAAGGTCAGCATTTGCAGAAAGCAAGATGGTAAGTAGGACTGAGAAACCAGCAACAGCAGGAAGTTGGAGTGATATGAACCAAGAGAACATGGTTCCTAGACTCCTTAAAAATATCAGGGAGATGATTGGATTTCTCAGCATATGTTAGATGGTAGCTCTAGTCATTTTATTTGAGTATTGATGAAAAGGGTGACCCCTGAATAGCCGGTAAACTTGGGGACATCTGGATTATAGACCTGGGACATGTACATGCACAAAATGTACAAAATGATCTGGCATTGGTTGACATTGTATACTCCCGTGCCAACTAAGTTTGTGGTTGCATATTAACATCCAACAAGGAGCTTTAAAAAATTGCTTTGCTCTGTCCATCGCCAGATAGTCTACTTCAAATGCTCAGGGTTGTGAAGCCCAGGCACTGATATTTTTAAAAAGATCCTTAGTTGATTCCTAATATGCAGGTAGGGTTGAGAGTAATAGATCAAATGGCTCTTTTAGGATAGGTAGTATCCAAATAATTTTTGCTCACTTCTACTCCAATTTTAATTATAGAGATAAAAAGTGATCTGCAGGGGGTATTATCAGCAACAATAATTCTTAAAATGGGTTTATATCAATAAAACATGGAATTTTATATCTCAAACTGCACCATATTTAATTGTACAGTTACTAAGCAATATCTGTTTGGTGCAGGACGACATGGATGTCATTCAACCTGGATTCTAGTTATGACTCAAACCAACATACTGTATTTGAAGTTTAATCTCCTTATCTGTGAAATACGGCTCCTAATAACATCTGTCCAATCTACCTCATGAGTTAGGAATGAAACAATACCGTAATAGGTGTAAAAGTTTTTGATAAAGGTAGAAAGTTTTACAGAAGTATAGTGTATTGTTATTTTTCCTTTCCTTTGTAGTCCCATTTAGCCACACACTTGAAGGATTACGCGTCAATTTCGGATCAGTGGGAGGCGGAACCCGCGGGGGCGGAACCCGCGGGGGCGGAACCCGGAGACGGTACGGTCATTTTATGTAAGGGACTTGTGCGTCCACGGTCATTTTATGTAAGGAACTTGTGCGTCCACGAGTTCGTATTCGTGTGTGTCCTGGAGCCAGTCCCCAGAGGATACCGAGAGCCGACGCTGTAAGTATATATGTGCATATATACACAGAAATGTATATAAATATATGTATACCGGTGTACACGGGTACATATATGTCTGTTCGGGCCTTTGGAAGCAAGGCTATGCCAAGGCAGCGGTAGGCCATGCGGAAAGAAACCGCTAAAGCACGGTTGTCCCAGGGCAGCAGCGACCACAGCCTCACCTTTGTGCTGACAAGGCTTCTGGATATGATCGTAATTGAATAAGCTTCGGGCCTGCTTCTTTTTCTGCCTTTGGATGCCTTGTGTGGAAGTTATCTCTAGGTATGCAGTGTAACTGGGGAGGGTAGTGTGGGCACTGGGGTGCCCTAGAGAGCTGGGGCCACTTGCCCAGCTCTCAGATGAAAGCATTTCACATGGATGTGGAAAAGAGTTTTAAGAGGGGCCACTGACAGGACTGCACTCTCAGAAATGGGTGGCCCTTCTCAGTAACTCTTTCCAGTTCTCCTATTCCCCTTTACCACTTCCTCCTCCATGGTGAAGCACTCAGGGCTGAAAGGTGCTTCCTTCCTGGTTTAGGGCAGAGAATCTCTTCCCAGGTCTTGGGCTCTCCCCAGCGGGGAAGGAGTGCCAGCTCTTACAAAGGCTTTATTGTGTGGTGTCAGGAGGGGCTGGCCCAGGACGGGCAAGGCAGCTCTGTTGTGGGCCAAAGAAGAAGCCCTAGTAGGGATGGTCTAATGGGAGGAAAGGATGTTGGTGGGTGTATGGTTAAATCATAGTAGGGGATTTCAGTGAAAACCCAAAAATTATGTGGTGGTTCCCCTTCTTTCACAGCAGCCTAGAATGCTCTTTTATGTGAGCTGTCTTCAGGGAGGATTAAGAAATCTGGAAACAACATGGTTTTACTGCCCCAATTTTTTGCTTTCTTGGGCTCTTCTTTCTTCCCCTATCTCATGGTTTTTCAAGGTTGAATCTGGATGTGGAAACAGTACTCTGGGTCCTGTTCTGCTCAGGGTGGGATTTGTCTGAAGTATTTAAGGTCCCCTTAAATCAGGGGCTATCTCGGGGCCTGAGATAGTACAGTACTTCTGTCTTCCATCTCCTTCCCCCAACCCCAGTGAAAGTGAGGGTACCAGTGCTGGCTGTAGGTATGATTTGCCTTTGGTCCCTGGGAAGTCTGTGGGCCTGGAGGTGTAGGTGTGGGGCCTTAGGGCATTTCCATGGCAGTGTCATTCTGGTCTTCAGGTTCTTCTTCTGTAGTTTTCAGAACAGTCCTTGGGTTGCTGGGAGCCAGGGGTCTGTATTTGGGTCTGAATCCTGCTGCCAGTTAGTCCTGTGACCTCAGGTAATTTACTGCATCTCATTTTCCTCCCGTTACCTGTTGGATGGGAACACTTTGTCAATTATAAATTAGTGTAAAGAGCTATAATTCTGGTACTTACATGGTGGCTAGCTTGATTTTTGTTAAGCATGTATGTATAGGGAGGGAGGAGAACGTCATCATTGAGTTTAGGGTCAGAAAGAAAGATCCTGTAAACTTAAAAGTGTGGTTGCTGAGGGGCATAGAGGAAAGGAAAGCACAGTAGGTGCATTTCAGAGTGTGGTCAGTTGCATAGACCAGAGAGAAAAAGTTGGGGTGGGGGAGCAGAAGGAGAAAAAGCTGGCTGGGCCTTCTGTTAAAAGCTATGAGAGATGACTTTTTTGGTGCAAAGAGATAACAAAATCTCTCCACAGTGCCTCACATTCAACCATTAGAGATTTATTCCTTTGGATGAAACACTGTCTTTTTGGTTACCATTCTCATTTAAAATATAGATGTTTCTAGGGGTAACATATTAATCTATATATACCTTTTTCTGTTCATTTCCCAACCTGACAGG